>NW_026571036.1:17834894-18422394 GCF_026225935.1 Boleophthalmus pectinirostris | reverse complement strand
TATTAAATTTGAATGATGCCCATGAGAAGAACAATTAAGTCATTTTTTTCTTTATCAATCTTTCATGCAACTTTACAGTATATTCATAAGTACCAAAGTGGATACTTTTAGTTTTCAGACACCATACTTTCACCTATACCGTATGTAAAATATTTGAGTTAGTTTTTTTTACTCTAGGGGAAAAAATATTTTGCACTTCTAGAGAAATATTATTTTGAAATAACAGAACTTTTACTTGACTCTCATTTTTGGTATCGAGCTTTTTCATATATGGTGCACCACACTGACATTGATTATATTTAAAATGTAAGTAAGTATATTGACTGAATTCAAACTGGCCAACAATTTTCAATAGTTTGAGTAATAGAACAGGATTAGGAATGTGTATGTGTATATGTAGGACTGTAGGATTCTGACATTAGAAATCCATGTAGTGAAAGTATTGTGAGATTTGCCTGAGTTTCCAGTCTCTCAGAGTGAATGTACTATGGTCACACTGAAATCATGCATTTTCCCACGATTGTGTGTTCCTAAAAAGTCCCTTCTTAAGTGTAGAACAAGTCATTGAATTTCCGTAAATGCACAAAACTCTAAATATAAACTACTGTCTCTATATACAGTATGCTGTTTCCTCTCATTCAGGCTCAGCTCAAAGCCAGACACTGGGTAAACAGTCAGGAAACTCAAATATCAAAACTCAATAACACCTCATTGTACAGGTGAAATGCAGACTTCAGTTTCCATTCACATAGTACATAGTAGCTCACAACTAGTGTGGAAGAAGTACTCAATTTAGTTACTTGAGTGCAGATACTGGAGCAAAAAATTTAAAAGTATAACATGTAAAAATCTACTTAAGTAAAACTATTAAAATACTTGTTAAACATTTAATTAAAGACTAAAAAGGAAGTATTTAGTGCAGATCTAATAAAGCTTCACATGTAGTGATTCTGATATAGATTTGTGCTAAATTAACAGGTTAGCAGAAACAACTGAATCAGTCTTTTTTACAGCAGGTCTCAAACAATAAAAAGAAAAACTTTTACTTTTTAGTCCTGTTCAAAAATGTAGTGAAGAGTAAAAAGTACAGATACCTGCTCTCAAAAGTACTGAAATAAAAGTAAAAAGTATCCACTTAAAATTCTACTTAGGTAAGGTACAGATACTTGAAATGTACACTTAAGCATAGGACTTTACTACTTTTGCTTTGTTATGTTCCACCACTGCTCACAACTAATTGAAAGCTAGTAAATCATTTGTGTGTTTGACTGCAGCTATTCCCTATGGAGCAGCGGACACATTAAGAGGTGACAGGAAGCCCCAGGGTCGGCCATGTTGGGGACCCTCCACTCTGCTATCTTGTTTTTGGAAGACATAAATCACACAAAACGCACCGGTTCCTCTCTTCTTCAAAGGCCTTTGTTTTCAGGCCTCAGCACAAGGGTTATCAGCGGGGCAGTGGCAATAGAGTGTATTATGGGCCTGCTCACACCGCCAGATAAGATGCATGGAGTCTCACACCAATAAAATCAGTGTTTTTTTAGGATTACGTCTCGTCAGTGTGACAACGTTCGACTTGACTGCCAGTGTAAACGTGAAGAAGAATTGTTCAACTTCCCGTGTAAGGCTTTCCGCAACTGACCCTGTCTCAATGATTAAATGGCTCTGAGCAGGTTTAGTGGCATCATCGCGCCTGGATCAGAAGGTTAGCGACTCCACTGCTATAGAGTTGATATTGATGTACTCGATAAACATGTCTTGAAGTTATGTCTGCCGGCTTGACGCTCCAAGGTTAAGCACTGTTAAGCACACCTTGTTAGACAGTGTTTGTCTATGTGTCACCATATGTCAGTCTATTTTATGTCGAACAACTTTCCTCGTTCACCCCTCTTAATGCTAGGTCACCCTCACGCTTTGAACCAAGGAGCCGCGCCGTTATGGAAGAGTCAGTCGCTCACACAGTCGCTAACACAGTGGCTAACGGTTGAATCTCTAGCCCGGATGATCTCCAGCTAACCTTGCCCACGGGTCTCTTTTGTCTGCACGCTGCACACGCCTGGCTCTATCCCCTCTCTGTTATTGAGCGAGGGGAGGGAGGGGGCTTAATCAATGGCAAATCTCTGGCATCGTTCTCAGGACAGTGACCGAAATCAGTCCCTCCACCCCCCCACCTCACCCCACTCTCCACATACACCATACACACACACACGCACACTTCTGACCCCTCCCCTTCTGATTGACACTTGAAAGGTGGCCCGAGAAGGGGGCCGCAGGCGATGTTCCGCGCTTTGGAGCCGTGCATGCGGGGGAACAGCTGGTGACATCTGCAGAGAGGCCCACAAAAGGCAGTTGAAAGCGTAGCATTGCACCCCTCCCTGGGCTCCATCGCTCGCTCCTTCCCAGCTCCACCCTGCCGGGCCCCGTCCCTCTGTCCGCCTCCCCTGTCCCCTCTATACTGGTTTAGCTTTTATATTTCCATGCTTCGGTGTGTCCCCTTCTTGTCCCCTCCCTCAGATGTCCTCACTTTCTCCTCAGAGCCAGCGCTTTGACTGCAACAGTGATACCGGGTCCCAAGCACCTTTGAAATGACAGCTTTAAACTTTAAGAGCTAAAGCATGTGTGAAAGTGGAAACATGGGAAAAGTGTGTATGTTGTACCATAGCGAAACACATTAGAATCAACTGCCTCTAGTAATTTATTTATTTGCGTCTTCACTGAGAGTTCACCCATTGTCTTTGTGTTAGATCTCCTCACATAGAAAACTGTGCGTCATATTGATATCCATGTGCACGCGCCTAGTTAAAAGCTGCCTTTAAAGAGGGCCCCATTGTCCCCGTTCAATGGCACTGCCCCAGCCTGGCTCACGCTGAGTGCTTGGGAAGCGGAAAGGGGTATTGACTCCCGTTAAAAGAATACACGAACGTTTGGTGACGAGACACACATCGCCCACAGGAATGTCAAACTTCCGATCCATTCCCTCTCGCTCACGCTCTCTCTCTCCCCCTATTTTCCTCTCGTCCCATCTCTCGAACGCATCAATCCCTTTCAGTGTCCTAATTTAGAGAGCAGTTAGTCTTGTCCTGGAACAATTTATAACATACAAGCATTTATGTATATTCTGCTTTTGATTTGGAAGTTAGAAATCAGTCACTTAGTTGGATCTATTTGCACAAATACAGCTAAAATGTTAAATGTTTTTCTAATACAGTAGATTTGTATTGGTATAGACAAATCTCACAGGTCAAGGTAATGTCACTTTTGAAAAAATGATCAAATGAGCCACAGGATCCTTTACACCAGTTTCAAGCATATTATAAGATCTATACTTACAATGGGAAGTGATATAAATATTACAGTGATCAGAAAAGAGACATTTTAGTTTAAACAACATCTTTCTGACAGTTTAAACTTTATCGTGTTAGGTTGTGTTAGAATGAGCATTTCTTCTGTTAACTTCTTTAAACTTTTATACTATAGTCAGATCCACTCAGCAGTAGTTGTGGCCACTTCAGAAGGTGTTTTTATAGCCTAGTTGTATTCCAACACACTGAAACATCAAAGCCCGTTTACACACCTCTCTAACCTGACCACGCCCTCAGTGGCAGTTTCCGCTTCTCCCTTTCATCCGCTGCCTTCTCCAAGACTATAGCGCAGGGTCAAAAGGTGGCTGTGCTGCAGGTGCCCTCCGGACATGAATATTTCAGGGCTGTGTGAATCCCTCCTTTCAGGTAGCCGGGCGCGCTGACTGAAGGTATCTTCAGGAGCCAGGGCCGGGCTGACGGACGAGCACAAAGCGGCCGTCACAGTGGAGCTTACAGTCAGGCCTTTCTCTGAGAGTAGTGTTTGTGTGCAGGCAGAAGGCTCACGCAGCTCCCCCGCGGCCTCCTTTGTTGGACAAACCTGTTGTATGAATGGACCGGAGCCCTGAGTGACAGAGGAAAGTGTAGCTGGCGGTAAAGTGAGATATTGACCTGGGTCGCGGTGGAGGGGGAGTAAAGCGGTCACCACATGAGCTCAATGTACATCAGTATGAAATGTGTCAGGCAAAGGGTCGTTCAAGGAAACTAAGGCTAAAGACTTGGTAAAAAAGGTGCTTGTGTTGTCACTTGTATTCTTTTGTGTTACGTTTACAATTGTTTCCTGTTCACTGAGGAGCAGAGGGCTTCACCTATTACTACCCAGTAACATGAAACAAGATTCCCCCCAATGATAATCTTCAGTTTCAGCTCTGCCAGCACGTCCTGCCTGGCCCGGTGCACAGTCCCTCCAAGACAAAGGGAGAAGGAGCCCAGTGGGGGAACAGTGGCTTCTTGTTTTTATGACATTGGTAACATGAACTCCTTGGAAGACTTCTGCTGTCATCCCACAGGTGGGGGGATCTGAGGGTCACGACCTCCCACACACATTCACCTGCTGCATGATGCGCTGGGTTAAAACGGGATTGAATACGTTTATTGGCTTAGTTACCCATGGCCTTTGTGTGGACTCTCTAGGGAGGCGAGACAGAGATTAAGCAAAGGGTTGTTTGATTCATATCACCATGTTCTACCTGAAAAATATACTATATTAGTCGTGCAGAAAAACTTTGATCCTTTAATTGTATATTACGGTTTATATCCAGGAGAATTTTAAATGTTGAAGTCAAATAATTTATTTGTCATTTTATCAACAAGTTCAACACAGTTCTAGACAACTGGACCCCACTGCACTGGAGAGGGAAACACAGACACATAGCAAACAGAGCAAAACACACAAACTTCATACAGAAAGGCAATGTTCAAAGGGGAATAAAACCTAGACCTCTTTGCTGTAAGGAAGAATCTAAACCATTGTACCACTGTGTCACTGTTCAAGCATTTGTATTCTGTAACATTTTAACAATCTATATCTATGTGCTGTGATGCCACCTGTTGTTCCTAACCATTACATTCTGTTCTCACATGAGTAAAAAAGCACTCATTCAATATATGACTCCATAATGAGGACTAAAATAACAATGTGTTCAACTACAAATATGTGCTAATGAGTTTTCATATTTTCCAACTACAAAGCATGTGACAACCCTTTTTTCCAGCAGCCACTGTTTTCCACTGCAGGTATGTCAGCTTGACAAAAAGTGTCACTGGCACTTGGCCTCTGACAGAATCCAGCTATTTTTAAAGTCTTATTTGTTGCACTATTAATATTCCCGCTCTGCAGTCCATGGCAGGGTTCAAAGGCGCGCGCCATGGAGTAGGAGATGACAAGTCTGCCCCGGCCCACCGCGAGCCAAAAAAGTGACAGCGACGTGCACCGTTCTCTCTTGTTAACGAAATAAATAAATGTGGTCTGAAAAGCCAATAAGCTGGGAGAGGGAAGCTGCGCCAAAGATCGCTGCGTCAAAACCAACCGCTCCAGCCATTAATCTCCCTAACTCTCTGTGCCCCTTCTCACCGTCTCCCCCTCCGCCCAGAGAATTACTGCCATAGATGTATAATTCACGGTGCTTTGGCTTTAGAAGGCAGCGGTTCTGTTGGAAAACACGGTGACAGCCAAGTTAGCGCACCCTCTCATTCAACTCTGCCACCTGTTCACCGGGGAGGGGCCGAGAGGGACATCTGATTTATATTTCATCTTTGCTCCCAGTCTAATGACTTCGTTACACAGCCGCACCTCTCATGTATTAAAGATGACAACTTAAAGGCTTCCAAAAACCCTCACATGATGGAGCGCGAGGCAGAAACTTCAGCTTGTACCTGGGATTGCTTGTGTCAACTTTAACTTGTCAGTGAGCAGCTCCCAAGACAGCTCATCCACTCAAGTCCAATCAATGTCACAAAGTTACAAAGAAATCCAAGAGAGCATTTTGTTCTGTTAAATGTTTTGCACCCGTGTAATTTAAGGCCATAGTCTGCATGTCATTTACGCACAATGGTGCTTTACTACAAGGTTATGGATTGTGTGTATTAGAGGCTTCACTCACTAAAGAACAAATAGTCAATTAAAGTAGATTCTAAGTTCAGAATTTTCATCAGGTTGACAATTGAGAGAAAGTATTAGTGCCTTAGCCCTGGCTCTTTTGTGTACATGTCTCTGTCTGCAGACACCTGCATCAGTGTACCCGTGCTGGCCATTTATTAGCGCTGCTTGATTTTTGGAGGTGAGGAGGAATAACAAGTTAGTGTTTTGGCAGCGTCGTCTCTGGCCCATCTGTGTGCCTGCTGCATCAGTCTCAGGCTTTTCCTCGCTCATGATGAGGCCTGTCAGAGGCTTTTGAACCTCCTAACTGCTGCTCCCCACCGGCCCTAATCACACATTAATGACATGAGGAGGACCCCGGGGCAATTACCCAGCAGCAAACTGCCTCACCTCCGCTCGCCTGCACACAGGTCAGGCCTGTTAGTGCCCAGGTTAGCTCACCAGATACAGCGCGCTCAAGGAACCAGCTCCAGCCTCTGTAATGGGAGGTGAGTGACAATGAACTGCTAAGTGGAAGATTTATTATTATTCAAATGAACGGACTTGACTTCTTAGAAGCACTCAGCTCTAGTATATCCACATCTATTTTCTGCTAATTAGGTTCAAATCATACTAGCAATACTCACGATACAGCAATATCAAAAGTCTCTCCAAATTATATACCACACTATATCAATTATAATCTCCTTTTCTTGGCTCAATAAGCAAAATTAATTCCTATTAAACACTTTTTAATTATAAATGCATCAATTATCCAGGCTTCACTGATACATAACCTCTAGGATAAAAAAAATACTTCTACTTCAAGAGCAGTTATGATGCTTGTTGCTAAATGCTTCTTTATTATAATATCTTAGATTCCATGCACTCTATTCCATGCTTTCAGTGGCGTCCATTTCCCCGTTTGGAGATGAGCGAGAGTGTATGAAATATTAACGGGCCATTTGCTCCCCTGCTCCCCTGTTTGAGCATTGGAGGTTGGCCCTGTGTCTCTAGCTTCCTCTTTGAGCCCATCTGCTGGGTTAGGGGCACTGGGAGACCTCCACAGAAGAGTCAGGGAGGGGGGTACTGCAGTCACCTATGGCGCGCCCTAGGGATCCCCGCACCCGACCGGCTGGGTGACAATGCATCAAAGCTTTCCAACCTCCCAGATCCTTGTTCATGTTAAAGGCTAGATCCTATGTAAAAACACAAACCATTAGACTCCAGGGGTTTCTGTGGGGGGCTAGCAGGGGGTGCTATTTTGGTGCTGCCTTTGTAGAACAGGCACTGGTCACACAGGCCTTGACCAAACGCCCAGAATCTCTCCAGACATGTTTCCTTTGTAATCAATAAAGGTTGCCTCCCCTGCCTGTGCACAATATTCCCTCATGATTATTGATAAGACTTTCATTTGAAGGACCCTGCCACAAGCTGCACTCTCAAGTCACTACTGAGGCATTTTACATGGCCATGGCATTCACTTTGAAGAACTCTGGCACGCCGATACGCAAAACTTTCTGTACATATATTTCTACACATAATGAAAAAGGATAAGGAGATAAGGAACAAACTACAAGTGCTTGCGTATATTTTGTTTGACAAGATTATTGACCGTGATTACTATTTCCTAATTGGATATACGCTATAAAAAAAAAAAAAGTTGTTCTTTCTAAGGCTTCAAAGATTATGGCTACTAGACATGAAACCTAATGATAGTCTATATGTACAAATCATTGCCCGCTAGATCGATGTGCCAATACCGATACTGGTATTGAATATTGGTGCAGGTACTGAAAAATTTGCTGTATCAGGTATCCGTTTCATGATATTGGTTCAGCCAATATCCTGGTTTAATTGGATGCAATAAGACTATTTACAGGCTAATAATTTTAAACTTTTATTCATATGAAGCTGTTCAGTAGTTATTTGAAGGATAAATAACAGTTACATAACATAATTCTCTTGTGTAATAAGTGTTTTAATGAAATAAGTGCCTTTTTTGGTCTAAATCGGTGCATCCATTTCAAAAATATTCTCTTTCTATGTTAAGTTGTCCAAAGAGAATAAAATATCAATGCATTTTAAATCAAAACTATAAATGAGCTCATTATCCAGTGTCTGCTTCACACACTCTCCTACTATATAAAACCGTTCTTTCCTGACATCAGAGCCATAATCTTCAGAGCAGTTCACACAATCTGGGCCTGTTTGTTTGTTGACATTTGACGCCCTTGTTTGGTGTAATAGATTTGTCCCCAGCTCGGAAGGGGGAGGGGCCAGTGTCAGTCTTATGAGGCCCCTGGGTTAAGGAGGCAGCATTAGCCCGCTGCTAACTGATTACTGATCACACAGCTGCCCCATGCATATGTAGGAGATATACGACCAAACTATTACCGTAATTAAATGCACGGCAGTAAACGTGCCCTCGGTTTATATGGGCAGAATTAAGCAAAGTAGAACATAGCATGCTTATGATGATGCAATGTTTGCTTGCATTTTTAGTGTATAATAATTTCAAGTTAAATTGATAAAATAAATAAATAGAATTTGAGCACTATGTAACTTTTCTGGTGGAGGGTTTGTCATCTGCTTGTCTCTGTGGTGATGTTATTGCTTGACCTGGGATGTTCTACAGTATGGCATTAAACAAATATATGTTGTATTTATTTAATTATGCATGTTTTATTTCTCCAAAGTAAAAACAAAAACATGTATTATTAGTGTGAGCAGGTCCACTTCTGCACAGATCTGACCTATAACTTGTCTCCATGAGAGCAGTTAAATTAAATGAAATACTGTGTATTTCAGGAAAAAGCAACATGGAGTCATGTAAGTGGTGGACCATCTACCAGAAAAGTTACACAGTGCACCTTTAATTTAATTTATTTTGCTGCAGTTGGTCACCTTTGCAATGCCAATGTATGTTACACTATTTACATTTCAAGATATGTTAAGATACGATACTGTGCCTAACCTGTCGATCATAATCTAATGCTGCCTTATTTGGATGCAATCACTTTTAATCTCCTTTAATACTTCAGTTTAAGAATGAGGTATACCCTGGAATCGCGTAGTATTAAGAGGTATTAGAAACCACCCATCATCCAAATAAGCCCTATAGAAAGAAAGGCCCTATAGATTAGATTGGTATTATAAAGACAGGATTAAATTTGAGAAAGCTAGAAAATATAATGACAGCTGACCTTCTTTCACAGACCTCACAAGCACCAGCAGACACACTGTAGTTTGCCCTTTTTGCCCCTTGTCCCAGAATAACAGCATCACTAAAAGAGATTTTAGGATTGAACATTAAAACACAAGCAAAAAAAGGAAACAAAAGAGCCATGGAAGAACCTTATAAATTGCTGGGTCACTACTGGTATATACATGCATCTCTCTATCCACCTCTGCACCGCTTACTTTTACTTCTAACTGCTACCAACCTGCACTTCCATTAATGGTGGCGCTTAACTTTAAACATTAGGTTTAGCATGTAACATCTTAAAATCTACATTGGTTTAACTTTAGGCTAACTTTAAATTCTCTGTGATGTGACATGGCAATCCTGATCTCTTTATGAGTCGGATACTAAAGACAGTATCATGTTGCACCAAACTGACCCTGAAGCTCTGAAGACACAAATGGCCCATAGAAGTGTGACACTACGCAGAATAATAGATTTGATCGTGTGTTAATGGACAATCTCCGTGTCAGATTACACCCCAGGGGGCCACTACAGCCCACACTGTATGGGTACAGGCTCTCAAGCAAATATACACTTACTTGTCAACACTAGGCTTGTATTTTGTAAAATGGTCTGGAGGTCTCTAAATAAGGAAATTATACAATTAATCATCAGAGTGTTTGTTAATCGAGATTAGTGTTGAAAACATCATCATTCATTGACTTTATACATTAAAGGGACACTATGTAAATTTAGGTGGAGAGACAAAAATACCTTATTTTTCATGGAGAAGTGTTTTCTTGGAATGTTCCACAAAATTGCAATGTAATCTCTTTGGAGATAAGTATTTTTGGCAATAAAAACTATGACTGAATAAATATATTCAATTCAGATTCAATCTGGAACATTTTGTGGAACATTCCAGATTTTTTACTTTTATGAGAAATGCAGGTGATGGACCCTTCATCTGGAAACACTGTGCACCTTTGAATAAGATAAATTGAAAAAAACATTAGCAGTTTCTATTATATTAAATATCTTCCTGAAAAGGACCACATGGTACACACAGTTTATTAAAAAGTGAAAGTGAAAAAGAAGACCATATGTAGTGGATAAATTGGGCAGATTGAGGTGTTAACAACATTATTGCATACTTCCTCCCATAAAGCAAACCATTGTTTCCTGTGTGGCTCTCAGGACGGGAATATTCTAATCCCAGATTAAAAAGAATGGGCTAGCTGACACACATGAGCGCACAATGAGTCTTTTGTGTTGGTGTGTATTCATGATTTGTGTGTCAGTGTTACTGTTTGTGAATTGGACTTGGACACCTGCGGGAGAAGAACCAACGTTCTCAGAGATGGCACTGTGCAGATTTGTCCATTCAGCGCTAACGGCACATTCGTGAACACATGCTAGCTAAGTCTGTCATTGACTGTTTTAATGGTTTTTGACAAGAGGGGGCATTATTTACCCTGAAAACAACAACGACAACAACAACAACAACAACAAATCATGAACAACAAATAACTGACTGTTGCTTTCAACATTTCACTAAGATTAAATGAAATGAAATCAAGATTCCACAGACTTTTATTGTCTTATCCAAATTTATTTGAGACAATTTGCCACCAATGTCACCACACTCGAAAAGACAAACTAGAAATTTTAATGTATGTATTGCCGCTTACATTCTTGGGGATTCAAGTATTTTTTTCCGTAAATGTTTTCCTGCCTTCCTCCCAATTCACCTTTATGAGGGAGTCTGGATTACTACATCCAAAAACACCTTGGTGCCGAACCAGTGGTGTATGAGAATCTGTGGTTCATGGCTGGAAAATAGCAGTGCCTAAGTGTCTCTGTGACAGATGTCCTGTAGGAGATCTCTGCCCCCCTCCTCCCCTCACCTCCACCACTGTCCCCCAGTCCCCCTGTCCCAGGCCCTAAGAGCTCCTCTAAGCTGGGACAGAGCAGTGAGAGGTGCTTCCAGCCTACTTAACCTACTTCCCAAGACCTGGATCATAACATGTGTTTGTGTGTGTTTACACATCGCTGCACATAATAACACTGTTAAAGGATGGGACCATTAGCACTATACTGAACATACTACACCCAAACAAGACATATCCTTCTTTACATAATCTTCAACCAAATGGTTTGAAGTAGAAGGAAATATATACAGCATTAACATCTGCTTCTGATGACCAAAACTATAAGCATGTACAGAGACCTCTGCTGAGACAATGGCCCTATATACAATCAAACATATCATATATATAGAAAAACGAAAAATGCCACAATACATATAATGTGGTCAGGAGCAGCAGTATAGATTCGTCCCATTCCCAGAACACTGGCCCAGCTCTATAGCCTCCATCAGGATCTTAAGGGTTCATGGGAGTTTACCAAACCGGTCCACATGTGCTTTGTGGATCTAGAGAAGGCATTTGACTGTGTCTCTCAAGATGTCCTTTATGGTGTCACAGGAGTAGGGGGTCCAGGGCCCTCTGCTAAGGACTGCCTGCTTCATGTATGAGCAGAGCAGGAGCTGTGCTCGCATTGCCAGCAGTAAGTCAACCAGTTCCCAGTGCTTGTTGGACTCCAGCAGGGTTGACCTTTTTGCCGTTTTTTCTAGGAGCAGTCAGAAATTGGAGGATGTCTACTTTGGGGATCACAGGATGTCATCTCTGCTCTTTGCAGATGATGATGTCCTGATGGTGGTTTGCAGCTAAATGTGAAGTGGCTGGGGTGAAAAATCAACACTTCCAAGTCTGAGGCCATAGTTCTCAAATGGAAAACGGTAGCTTGCCCTCTCTGGTTGGGAGGGGTCCCTGTCTCAAGGAGTTCAAGAATGAGTAAGGGAAGTATGAACAGGCGGGTCTGTACAATGTATGTAGTGACACAGTCCCTATATCAGACTGTATCAGACTGTATCACTGTGGTGAAAAAGGAGGTGAATTGAAAGCTAAAGCTCTCAATTTATCTGTCAGTCTACTGTCTTACCCTCACCTTTGGTTATAAGCTTTGGGTAATCATCGAAAGGACAAGAATGCAGAGCTAAGAGGTCGAAGTGAGTTTCATTTGCAGGTTGGCTGAGTGGTCTTAAGATAGGTTGAAGAGCTCGGGAAGAACTCAGAGGAGAGCCACTGCTCCTCCACAGCTGAGGTGGCTCAGGCATCTGTTTTGGATGCCTCTTGCCCATTGGACGAACACCCTAAGGAACATGCAGGATTCAGTCAAGAGTCTCGGCGGGTGAAGTGTGAAAAGGGAAGTCTTGGCATATATGTGCTCACATTGCTGCCTCTGCAACCCAGCCAAGACAGATGCTGCTAAATACTGACTCTGAGAATTGAACTCATAAACTCTCTAACACTAGTTTGCCTCAACACACCCATAAAAACAAACATAAACCCAAATATTAATTTCTTTCAAATCTTTATTCAAGAAAAGATAGAAGATGTACACAAGCATAGAAGCTCTAGAGAAGATCTGCCAAAAATGCTTCCACCATACACACAAACAATAAATAAATAAATAAATAAATAAATAAATGAATGAATAAATAGCCACTGCATTTTCTGAAGAGGTTCTGCATTGATGAGTAGGTGCTCCTCAGTGGTGGGATTAAGGCCCTGCCATAACAAACTCTTTCATTTTATTTACAGCAAGAACAATCAGGCAGATGAAGGCACAGTTTGTAGTTAAAGAGAAATTAAACCAGGGTTAGGGGATGGCTTCTCTTAAATAAGCAGAAATTAAACAGATGAGGGTGTCTTTAAATACCGCTGCTTCATCCTTTAATGTAATGAGAGGAGGCAGACTACAGGGCAGGGGATAGAAAGGTGACTGTGGTTTTTATTCTTCCTTTGAGAGCTGAGTGCTGCAGACAGACTTATCCTAATGTAGATTAGATGGTAAATCTGACACGCAGAAGGATGGGCTGGCACTGGCTGTGTTCACCTCATTTCACTTGGGACACAGTTCAATGATGTGAGGCAATACAATATACATGTAATAATGGCACAAGATGCTTTTGGAATCCACAAGAAGCTGTTTGTGGTGTTACCAGCCCTAAATGAAAGAGTTAATGATGCAATGAGCAAAAGTGAAACTTATGCTTGAGTAAAATTAGAATTTCTGATGGTTTGATTTACCACAAAATAAAAAACTAAAGTGTCAGGTGCAGAATAGCCTATGAAGAGATTTGAGCTCAAATGTAAATTCAATCTCTATGCATCAAAAAGCAAAATGTATTTTACGATCAGACTAGGATACCTTTTCTTCAGAATTTGATCAATTGTACAGGATGTAGATTTTTATCTTAAGAGTGCCTCGGATCTCTGCTTCTGTTTGTATTTATTTATATGGTGTATTTACTCCTTATTGGTGGAGTGAAAACTAGAAAGTTAACTTTAACCATATGAAAGTGGAGTTGTTATTCTTAAGGATTGACTATCAAACAGCATTACTTACAATGTACCACAATGTGCTGTGATGTGCCTTGGTATGAATGCCATTTGTTGCTCAAGCAGGTCATTAGAGAGTGAATGAAGTGTGTGTCTCTGTGTGTGCAAAAATAATCCCTGTGAAATCCAGATTTCTCAATCTAGGAGCTCAAGCTGACACTTTAAATAAAATCATTCTAATCCCACATGGTAAGAGAAATGAAAATGAGGAGATTAACATGGGCAGCCTCTGTCTCGTCTCCTGCTCTCACCCCTTTTCCCTTGCTCCATTTCATCCTTGGGAATTGATTACACCCTGTAATAAATGTAGCTTGAACTATTTGGAGATGAGAGTGGTCTGTATGTAAATAATTACAGTGCCCTTGTTTTATATAGCACATTTCAAGATATTCAGTGGGATTTTCATTGCATGATTCATTATTTTCTCATATTTGTCAGTGATAAACTTAACTACTGCAGTAGCACAGCTACACAGCTGCCATGAGGCAGACTAATGGGAATCTGGCTGCCATCTGGATTTACAGCATCTCCAACATCACACGTTCCTCACAAATTTACTGAAGGTGTCTTGTCTAAGAACAGTGTGCACAGTTTGGAGCCGGAGTCTAACTGCCATCTTTTGGGCCCAAAGGTGCACATCTAAGATAACTTCAAATCATTAAATTAACTCGTTTCTCTTTTAGCATTAGTTTGAGATCAGACAAAGACAAGCCTGCCTCCCTCAGCAGATCCAGCCTCACAGTGCCACTTACTCACACTTGATGTGCTGTGTTTTTTGCCTAATCCCGCTGTTGTGCTCATACTTCCTGCTTCCTCCTCCTCTCTATCTATCCATCTTTGTCCTCTTTCCTCTGCTCTGTCACCTCCTGTCTTCTCCCCTTGTTCACTCAGATGCATCACTTTTGTAAACCCTGTGGCACTTTATTTCCATTTGCACCAGTCTTATCTCTATCCGGCCTGTGTCTATCTCTTAAGTGCGTCCTCTTTTCCTTCTCCCACTCCTTTTAAAGGATAATCTGCAGCTAAGTGCAAACTGCTTCACTCACTGTCTTTGCATCTCCTAAGAGAGCTGCCTCTAATCTGTGGCCCGGACTTTATAGATTGAGATTAAGATGAGTGAAGAGGGGAATCAAGAATAAACCTACTTCAAAGTACATATACAAATTATAATACAAATTATTCAGAGTATGAAAGGAATCAAATACTTAATACTAAAACTTGAATACAGATATGCATTTTAAATGTGGCTAAAAATTATTTAAATACATTGGAAAGCCCTGCCCAAACATAATGTCAAAATATACTGCAGAATGCTTGGTAGGGTTACGTGCGGTCTTTGAGTTCCTCTGTCCTCTTCACGGGTCAGTGGGTGGATAAAGCCCTGTCACTTTGGAGCAGGAGGCCTCACTCACAGTCTGTCCAAACTCAACAAACTTCCGAACGGGAAGCAGAGATTCCTGCAAGGAAAAGGCCCAGAGCACCAGGAACAGCCCAGGGCATCAGCTGCTCTGGCTCTGCTAAAGACACTGGACAAAGTGTCATCAGAAGGGACAATGTAATGTGGGAATGTATTAATGCTGCTTCTGACTTCTAAATCATCCTAACAGCCTTTCAGCTAATACTGTACTCTAATACTTCTACTACTATGACTACTACAATATGCGACATAAATTAAAACTGAATTTCCCTTTAAAGGGCCCATATTATGATAATTTCTGATCTATGTTTCCTCATCAAAAACATACAAAGAGTTGTGTTTTGTTTCATTTCCAGTGCTCTACTGTGTTTTTAAACTACATACACCTTAATAGGTAGCTGTTAGCTGTTAACTTGAAAACTGCCACTACATGACATCACAAGGTGGAACAGAGCATTTTTATCTTGAGATGTAGACAGATTAATTATGCAGGTTAAGTTAAACATGTGTGAATGAAACAAAACACAACTCCATGTTGTATGTTTTTGCAGGGGTAACAGCATTATAATATGACCAAAAGCTAACAAGAGTTAATTTTGCATATTACAGGACATTTAAATTATTTTGAGTAAGAGTTAAAAGTCAGCTTCATTATAGGCCTACCATTGTATGTGGGCTTAGAATGGTATAGTAATGAAGTATATCACAGAAAATGAGAGAATATGATAAAATGTGATTTGATGTGCTTTGAAAAACATACATATTCTCTTTCTAAGGTTCACTAATATCACTAATATAAACATGAACTTATATTTTGGTTCTACGTACCTTCATGAAAAAAGTAATCTGTGAATAAAATAAGTGTGGATTTAATGGGATCCTTGAGGAATTAAGGCCTTATCAGTAAAACCGGTTATTTTTTAAAGTAGTGTCCACTGTTTTACTCTTATACACAAAGACGTGAGGTAACAATGTAAGTGTGTGCTGTTTTTCCTAACCAAGCCTACATTCTTCTCAGTAAATGGATGAAAACAGAGAGGGGGACAGAGATAGGAGCATTACGCATTATTCTTAGAGCTGTTATTCAGACAAACACAGAATAAAAGAGATGGCAGTCCAGTACCTGGCCACTAAGGTACATATAAACCACGTTAGAACATGGTCAAGGTACCACACTTTAGAGAGCGAGATAGAAAAAATGCTTATGCTTTTTTTTTTTCTCATCTCATCTAAGAACTATAGTGCGTGGCTCTTAAATATATAAGTACATTAACTATCATTACAACCAAAATAACTATCCCCTTGAATATATACAGCAGTAGCTCATGCATGTGTCAGTAGATCTTTTATCTCTGTGACAATGAAGCCACAAATAGACACATGCCCAGCTAATCTTAGGCTAATCTGGTCCTTTAAGACTGCACTGGTTTTGTATGTGCCCAAAAAGCACAGGGGAAAAAAGGAGTCAACAGAAGGTTCTATAGCAAGGGCTGTAATCATGAAGCAAGACAGCATTTTCTATTTGTGCCTCTCATTTCACGTTATTCACATAAACTACTCTCTCTCCCCTCCTTCATAATGCCACTACAGCTGCCTGCCACAACCTCTTCTATTACTTAGTTGTTCCATTATCTCAATTTGACTACCACCAGTGTCCAGAGATGCTAGAAAAATCTATACGTCATTTGTATTTTCAGTTTTGTTTACAATTAATCTTTTAAGGGGCCATATCATGCTATTTTCTGATCTATGTTATGTTATTTCTTCATCAAAAACATACCTGGAGTAAGCACTGCATATTTTCGTTGAATTCTTCTGTCAAAAAGAAAACACTCCACTCTGTTTTTAAACTCCATACACCTTCACTAGAATCATTTGGATGATTCAAGCTCTAGAATTGCCAAACTCTACTGAATGAAAGATAAAAGGTAACTATTAACTTGAAAACTACTGCTTCATGACATCACAAGGTGGAGATATAGACAGATTAATAGTAAATGATTACTCAAAAGTGTGAATGAAACAAAACACAACTCTGGGTATGTTTTTGAGGAGGTCACAACGTTTCAACATGGCTTAAAGCTCACAAGAGTCATTTTGTGTAATATAGGACCTTTAAAAAACATAACAACAGTATGTCCATGACTAATAGTGTTGTGCCTATGTGCAATGTCTTATTTTCTTATTCTTCAAACTGGATTTATTATTACCATATGTGACATTTGCCACATCATTAGTGCATGTGGATGAAACTGAAGCTTTTTCCGAAAAGGAGTAAAATTAAAAGACACTGTTGCAATTCAGTAAATCTACTGGCATTTCACTTCTCCAAAATTGTAATTTGGAGGAAGTAATCACATGTATGGTTATGTGCCAAGGAACACACACACTTTTTATTGCAGTAATGTGAGCTGGTTCCCTGGCTTGATTGTAAGAAATAATCATATAAGACAGCTCTTAACTTAGATGAATTGTCAACGCAGCCCTATACCTACTTTAAATTTGAGTTTTGGAATGCAGAAACAACCTCTTCCTCTGGAGAATACAGAGGGGAGCTATACATCTTCATTGCCAGAGGAGAGATCTGATTGGTCCAAAGAGTGGCACACGACAGGAAGTAGGATGTAGTATCCCCATGTTAAGCACTTGTTTCCTGCTACTTTCCCTTTCTCTTTTATTGTAAGCTGTGGAGTATAGTGCATATCAATAACTGTATTTTGTCACTCTGTACTCTGATCAACCCAGACAATTATAAGTAAAGAGATTATAAAAACTGCAAGAAAAGGGTGGTGTATGAGGCTAAACAAGAACATAAACTCATCTGGATTTTGTACTGTTAATTTCACTGTAAATAAAAACACAATGTCTACACAATGTACAGCCAACCAACAATTTAATAGAATAGTATATAGTTAATAGGATGATAGTTATGTTGTCCTCTTTCTCTATAAACCCACTTTATAATGCTGGAATCTAAGAAATATGATGGTCCCAAAAATAAGTTGTTTTTTCAGGGAATGTGGTAAATAAATGTAAATCCTAAAAATAGAGGGGGGGCAGAGATGATGATGATGGGAGGAAGAGGTAAAGGAAAAGGAGGAGAAAGAGGAGAAAGAAGAGGAAGAGGAGAGAGAGGAGGAAGAGGAGGAGAAGAAGCAGACTCGGGCGTGGGGGGGGGTCTTCCCAGGGGTCGTGCTCTGAGGCCGTGGAGCAGCACGAGAGGCAGGATGTTCTGGTTTATTCAGCTCAGGAGTGGGGGCAGCCTGGACAAGGTGCACCATGCCCTCAGCACCAGCCTCCCTGTGATTTATAGCGGCGCTGGCACACCGCTCTGTCCACAGGGAAAGTCTTTGAAAACGGCAGGATCCCGGCGTGTGCGTGTGGATCCAGGTGTGTGCGTCTGACTGGATGTAGGTAGAGAGTGGGTGAATGTAGCTGACTCCAGTGTACAAGAGGTGCCATTATAGGCTGCTGTGTTTTGACCTGTGTCTGGTGAGTGTTCAGGCACAGTCCAACTGAGGATATGTGGTCAAGACACTGTGATTAATTACCACACGCATGTATGCATTAGAGGCTTACATTATAGAACAAACTACTATAGTAATTATGGGGTGGGATAAAGAGAAATGTACAAAAGGGCACCACCTGTGGAAAACTCCAGCATAAGTATGTATAGGTACAAGAAAAGTTTTTACAACAGCTACCATAAGCAAAACCACAGCAGTCAGACTTACATCTGATAACAAGAGCACTAATCACAACTTCACTCTATTAAATATTAGAAAATATATGTACTTCAACATTATAATGCATATTTCAAAAACAATTCCACAACCAAGACCAAACCATGATTAAACCAGGCCTTACAAAACCCAGATCTAGTGTGAATGCAATACATACATTCAAGTTTTAAGTTACGTTTAATCAATAATTGTAAAGTAAACCACAGCACAAAATACGTGGATGAGTAATTATCCATCTGAGTTTGCAAGTCTGTTACAACAGCAACAACAACAACATTACCCTAGTTCTGACCTCACCCTGGGACATCCTGGGCTTTCTAGGGTCATAGGTCATCACAGAGGCAGCGAAAATCCACTGGGGGTCAAAGGTTATAGTGAACAAGAGGGTGCCAACAGGTACACAGCATGGCACGCTGCTAAACATATAAGTAATGCATTGTGTTGACAGGAGCTACTTAAGCCCTGAATAGGTCACTTCATAGCCTTTCTAGTCTTTATGGCCAACACAAAGGCAGAGTTACAGGTAACCGCTGGCTAATTACTCCTAATTGCATCAGTCACCTAGAGAAAGCACTGAGAGAGAGCGCACGTGTGGCTGTTAACCAAGCATATATTCAGGAGCTATTAAAAGCTCATTAACCTGCATTTTATTAGAAGCCCCCTGCCCTTGTCCGTCACAGCGTTAATGTATTTTCCGTAAGGCTTTTGCTTCCTCCCTCTTTAGATCTAATTGCTCTTTTGATTTTACGACTATACGCCTGTGTTGGGGCTGTATATCTACTCTTTTTTTTCTCATCTTTTATGACCAGGATTTAGTACTGCACAATAAGGCCCCCAGGGAGCACCACTTACCTCCACTGAGTAATGTGATTATAACCGATCAGAAAAGGCAAAACAGAGCAACTCTTATCTGTAATAGACAGCTTTTTTTCTTTTCACTTTTTTGATCTATGTTATAATAGTTAACATTTTTAAGGGACGACAGGCTATACCACACACACACACAAAAATAATATAACTGGACAAAAATCAGGGATCTACTGCTCCTTGGACTTAAAACGGTATGAAATATGTCCAGGTGATGGATGGGGCTCTCCCAGACAGAAACAAATGGCAAACACATTTTTAAAAATGAGATGAGTTAGAATAAAAATGTAAATAAATCAAATTGAGAGGTATCTTAGGTAACATTGTTAGACCAAATTTAACTCTACAGAAAACAACAACAACCACTTCTGCCATTTTTGTAGATTTTGATATCGTTTGATTAACATCTTTCACTGTGCTCTTTCCTCAGTAAATTAGACTAAGTCACCGCCAGGAGTAAGCACAAAAGTCCTTTCGTGTTTACAAAGTAAAGTCCTCTCTGTGTGTTGACAGGTGAGAGTTCACAGAAGCAAAGTTGGTCCCCTCCCAACGGAGCTGCGAGCGTGTAACCCCCAAGAAACACGCGCGTGTGTCAGACGGGGAGATAAACAGGGCACAGTGGCTGGGGGGGCTCTTTGACTTTGAGCACTAAGCCCTTATTTCATGCTGCCATTGTTTGTTTTAAGGACGTCAGCCTTAATACAGTTCCAGGCGATTTCCCACTGCGCGTCTCATGCGCGCCGCACCTCCAAGGCTCCGCTCGTGTGCGCGCACGAGTGAGATGCGCGCACGCCCTTCGTTCTCTTTGACTTTAGCCCAACTCATAGGACAGACACAAATTTCAAGGTTTGTGTACTTTCGTAGACTTATGGTTCGTGCAGTGAAGATAGCACTTCAAATGTGCTGCAAAACAAATGTGTCCAATTCCCAATAATCTATTTGCTTGAAAGTAAAAAGAAAGAGAGGCCTTGGTTTTTGTGTTATTTTTCTATTATTAGAATAGTAACAAGTGTAGCTGATGAGCTGACAGTAAACTGTGCTATAGGCTAATCCTGTAAGATAGATAAACGTTATTCATACATTAATAAAATATATATATATATATATATGCAAACTATGCAATAAACCACATTATAGTTTCACTGTACAAAAAGTCTTAAAGTGTGTTTTCTATGGTAGTTTAGCCAGTGATAGGCTATTCCCTCAGACTTTGACCCTGCAGACTGGACCGTGCGCACGTGGCTTTCACCTTGGACTTGCTTACGGAATCCACTGAATAAACATCTTCTCCAAATGTTAGCTAACTTCTGAAATCAGTAACATAACCCTATAACAGAGGGCCATGTGTTTGATTGGATTGTTTGGTGTGCGTTATTGGCAACGCTGCACATCGTTGCAGTGGGACATGACCTCTTTTGGACAAGCATCTACAGGCGGAATTAGAGATGGATTTTGTTTGCAGACATATACACAATTTAGTACAATTTGGCAAAATCACGTTATATTGTTGCTTTATTAATAAATTGTGTATGTGCTCGTTACGTTTCAACATCAGTCCGGGCATGCAAATAAAGGCTTTTTGCATGAGTGTGTGTCGGTCTTTCACTGAATGAGCCAGGCCACAGAGGACAAGCCCAACTTTCTGTGCCTCTCTCTATCTGGGCTATTTCTCCCTCTGTCTGTGTCACATAAACACGGTGCGCCCGCCTCCATCATCAGCACTTGTAGCCTAAAAAGAGGGATGTGGGTCACGGGGGCCAGGCCGCGCCAGAATGGCCCCATCGCGCACAGAATAAGGACACTTTCTTTATTAGATCAATTACACTAGTTTATCCTGGGTTTTTAGAACATTTTTGAACAAGGCCCCGACGAGGACTTAAGAGACTGTCACACGCCTACGTATTCATTAATACGCGGACAAAGTCTTATGTATGCGCCCTCCTCTCCATCACCAACTCTCCTAACCCTTTTTATTCAGACACCCCGAGACCTCCGCGGAACAAAACAGCTTTTAGCGCACTCCCATCGTCTCAGCTGAAAAATATGCACTCCTTTTATTCTTAAAATGCACGTGAAAAAAAAAATAATATTATAAAGTTTTATTTTATTAGGAAAATTTGACCGTATTTTTACAATCAGTTATTTAATACATACTTTTTTAAATTAAGATTTGGATAGCTGATTTTGTTTATGTTTATAATCTCACTATTTAGTATTGACATTAACAAAAGCGTTAAAAAAAAGAATAATAAGGATGAGCCGTTCCACTACATGACTGGCTTTTGTCTATTACGCACCAGGGTACTTAACAGCGGTCAGAAAGCGATCAAACCACGCACCTTTTACAGTACCTTGGGGACAGCTTTTCTTTCAACAGCTCTTTAACTTTTTTTTCTTTTTGGGGCCTGCGTCTAAACCCTACAAAAATAGCAGTAAGCCGCAATTAAGCCACCTGGACCGGGCCGCGTAAGAGACACCCGTTTCCGAGTTTTCCGTTTCCAAACAGCAATGTCTGCCTCCCTCTAAACACCGGACTTGTGTATGTGTGTTTTCAGTCCGTGTGCGCGCACCGGAGGCACCCGAGGGAGTCGAGGCCAAGCGCGCAACAGGCCGACGACATCTGCTTTGGAAAACAGCTCTCCAGATCGCAAACTTTGCCCAATATGATTGCTCTTAAATATCACAGCACGCCTGGCAAAGTGGAAAGTAGACGCGCCTATTTCCTGGCATCTTTCTGGCACCTGACGCAGCGCGCAGTGGAAAGGCTTTATGAGAGCTCAGCTATGACCCCGTATTTATTCAAGCGATATAAAAAGACAAGAGTGACGACAGAGAGAAAATGTGAAAGTCAAAAAATATTGTCCCTTTGAGACAGTCGTTAAAAAGCATTTCAGAGCGGTCTAAAATGTTTACTGGAAAGGCAATAATCTGTGGGGAATACACTTGTAAAACATGTGCGGAAAGTATCAAAAAATCTACAGGGAAATTATTTTACGCCAAATTAATTAAACAAGTCAATACGATAACACAAATGCATTTTCTTAGAAGATGAGGGAGTTACATTTATTATACTTAGATTATTTTTGCTCTCATTAACAGTCCAAATGAAATTTGCACACAATTTCAACAGGTCCAGTAAACCACATGCGCGTTGTGTCTCGGCCGTTTGAGGCGCTTATCTCCGCTTACATTTTGGCTTGTCCTGGATCATGTGAATTCCAGAGCACAGCAACAGACGCGGACAACGCGCGTGGAGTTTGTCCATAAATCACAACGTGACATAAAATGCTGCGCGTAAGATATGGTTCCAGCGTGCCACAGTGAACCCAAATGCCCAAGTAGCGCATCAACCACACAAGAATAAACTACATTTTACACAGTGCCACAGAAACTAACAAAAACAACTGTTAAGAAAAAAAGTTGTTATAATTTAGTTATTCAGTTGCCTATAGTGTCATTGCCAAGCACGTTTGTGATTGTGATTAAAATTACACTGACTGTTATCTTGTGCGTAAAAGTGAACATTAAGACGTGTGCGCATTAAAACGGTCTTTTTTATACGGAAGTAAGTCTTGTTTGAAATAATAATTAACATGCATTCCATTTGCATGATTACTGTCGCCTGAGCAAATGTCTACACTAGGCTATTTGATTTGAATACGCTGTATATATAATATTCGGTTTTATTTTACTTTAAAAACTGTGATATTAAATCAACTGGCTGTTAAATGTAACTTCTATTCTCTTTTTCAGGAAAAAAAATACTGATATTAAAATTGTACAGTAATTGTACATATTTTATAACGGCACATACCGCGTTATTCATTTCACACCGGAGCTTTGTGAAGACACCCGTAAAGTGCCCGTTTCCTTCCCCCCTCTCTCCCCCTCTCTCCTGTTCTGTCTATCCCTCTTTTCTCTCTCTCTCTCTCTTTCACTCAAGTCCCGTTGTGTGGTCAAGTTCAGTACATCATCCTCCGGCCCCGTACCGAGAGAGGCTTCTTATTGGTTCGCTCGCCCCTCTTACATCACCGGGACGTTTCGTGACGCGCACGTCTTCCTGTTTCCTTCTGCCGCGTCTTAAAGTGAATCTTTTTAGTGGCCGAGGAGCGCTCCTGCATCACAGTGCCTCTTGCATCCCACGCGGTCCGTATCTGAGGATAGACGGACAACGGACTCGTGACACTCGTTTCAATCCACTTTGTCGCGACTCTTTGTCCAGCTCTTTGAAAAATATTCATCCCTCTACAGAGAAACTTCCCTTTTGACGCCTTTGGGAGTTTGAAACAGTCCTCTGCTCGTCTAAAGGGTGAGTAACCTTGTCCTCGCGCTGTGCGTCCTGTGTGTGCCTCGCCGTGCGATGCGTAAAACAAACTAATAAATCCATTCTTCTCATCAACATCCAATTATGTGTCCATGTACGTGGTTGTATTTGCTCTGTGCCGTTCCGCTCTGGTCCTGGTGGAGAGTTGAGTGAGCAGCGGTACAGTGGGTTTTTTATTGCTAGGATGATACGCGTAGCCCAGCCTTCCTCATCACAGCGCAGATTGGAGAGTTGGTTCACACTTATAGAAGTAAGTTTACGCACTTCAGGGACTTTTAAACAGATAGAAACTTTGTGTTTTAGCAGAGTTTGACTTTATACCGGGATCTATTTAACTCCAGTTTGTGGTTTGAATCTTTTGGTTGTTATATGACATTTAATGATCAGGGACAATCGCTTCGTTTTTGTACAGATGTGTAGCTCTTTATATTTGGTTTTATTCATGTGTCAAAACCGGGCGCACAAGAAAAATACATTTTTTGTGTGTGTTTATTCGTTTTTTACAATTGTGATAAAAATATGATGTGAATGTGTACTGTTGAGATATGAATTCCCCAGATATAAAGGAAGAGGAAGTTTTGACAAGTTGATAAAACAGGTGTAGCCTAATTAATCGGCAAGTAATAGTTTAAAGCGTCTCTCTGAGTGACAAAGAGTGTGAGTGCGCATGGGCAACAGAGGACAGGTGCTCCGTCAGAAAAGACAGGTGCTAAAGACTATTTGAAGCTCATTGTCAAGTTGGAGTTACATCAACTGTTTTATGAGCTTCAAATATGTATAATATGTTTTGTATTTTATTTTACATGCATGAGGTTTTATTGTTAGGGTTAGGGTTAGAAATACCTATTTTGTGAACAGATCAAATTCCTTATGGCAAGATGTGCATCAGACTCATAAACTAATTCATTTAAATAGTCTTTTATCATATATGATATGTTAGTAAAACATTTAGTTAAATATTAAAATGAGAATTTAAATTAAATAGAACATGCATATTTTGGGATGTGATTAAACGCTTTAAAATTTCTTTAAGCTCCTTTTTGGCACAGTTTTGCGCACAACACAGTTTTCATTTCCATATATCATAGACGAGATACATTAGTGTAACATGTACAAATAAATATTTTTTATTTTAGTTTTTGGTCTTGATTTTCTGTGGATCAGTCTAACCCTGCTGCTAACTGAGGCTCACAACATTATCGATGCAGGCCTGTACTGACAAAACGTTTTGCTTTCAGAGGAGCATTAGGGTTTTTGTAAGAACACTTTAGGTTGTTCCTTGCCAGAGTTGACCCCTTTGACCTATTCATTTAAGCAGAATTAACTGCCCTTGCCAGATGAAAAGACAAACAAAAACACAGAAGTGAGCTCACGCTGGCACCAAAATCAATAGGCCTATTTTGTGTTTCTTTTATGTCACTCTCTCCTTTTCCTCTGATATGATGGCCATATTGATTAATGTCAACTCAAAACTACAATTAAGAGAAAAAAATGTACTGATGCAAAATACACTTAGAGCACTTATTACACAGAAAGTTTAAGCTTGTGTACGTTTATGTAGCCTTTAGAGGTGAATAATGAATTTAAACAGAAATTTAAAACAGTTGCCTGCTACATTTCTTAGTATGACATTTCCCTGTATTTATTTATCTATTTTGTTAATTGTCCCTGTGTGGGCTCATAGCGCTCGTATATGTAAATGAGGACAACTACTTAAGTAATTATCATAATTTTATGCAGCTTTGTGCTCCGTGGGAACTGGTTCAGTGTCTCATGGCGTGTAACAGGGGAAAGGATAAAATGTAGGACTTTGCCCTGGAATGTTGAGCAAAGGCCTAATTCTAACCACACAAACCTCTGAAGTTCATCAAATTTAATCATGTTTATGCCTTTTTATAGCAGCCTACGTATATCTACTGATTCACACCCTATATTCACATGTTTATGTAAAATGTTTTATACATTAAATGATTTTTCCTGTGATAACGTGTGTCTATAAACTCTGTCCTCAGGTACACAAAAGGCTTTGGCTAAGAGGAGTGACCTGCGGGATATGGCCCAATAGCCGCAGCACGTGATGCCGGACCATGACAGCGACTCCCTTCTGAACAGACAGACCAAACGCAGACGTGTGGACATTGGTGTGAAGAGGACCGTGGGCAGCATAGCCTCAGGAGCCACCGCTGCAGATAGCATTGCTCGCGCCAAAGCAGCCATTTTCAGTGCCATGAACTCTCTGAGCTCCCACTCTCACCACGGATCAGACACAGACTCCATGGATTGCTCTGTAGTGCAGCCACACGGTGGGCCTGGCGTAGTGTCAGCTAGTGACAGTGAGTCCAAATCAAATGTTCTGCGAAAGCTACTGAAGAGGGCTAATTCATACGAGGATGCCATGATGCCCTTTCCTGGCACCACTATCATCTCTCAGCTTCTCAAAAATAACATTGCAAAGAATGGAGGAGGGCATGACCGAGGGGACAGAGGTGACAGAGATGTGGGCTTCTCTAACTCAGGGCTTTCCAATACAAGTTCAGAAGCACCTCAAGAAGACGCATGCAGTAACTCGTCCCAGGACAGCACCCCTCAGGAGTGCCTGTCTCCCTTTGGCCGTCCTCCTGGCTTGGCCAATTTTGACATTGAGCGTCTCAATGATGAACATCTGCGTGCCAAACGAGCCCGCGTAGAAAATATTATTCGCGGCATGAGCCACTCGCCCAGCGTGGTCGTCCCTGCTTCGTCTCGACATGAGCGTGACCACGACATTGATGCAGATCGGGACATGGAGTTAGACTGCCCTCCCCCCAACGCCCAGCAGCAGGCCCCCAGCAGCCCCCGGGGTGGGGAAGTGTGCAGCAGCAACCGAGAGAACAAGCGCAAGCAGCGCCTGCCTCAGCAACAGCAGCAGAGCTTCACTCAGCTGGTGTGTCAGAGGAAGGAGCAGAAGATAGAGGAGCGCAGGCAACTCAAACTCCAACTGGAGGACATGCAGAAGCAGCTGCGGCAACTCCAAGAGAAGTTCTTTCAGATCTACGACTCAACAGATGACTCTGAACACAATGAGCTCCACAACGACCTTCATAATGACATAGGAAACATGTCTGAGGACAGCCCGGCCCGCTCCGACAATGGTGCTGATGAGAGAAGTGGAGAGGACCTGCGCTCTGACAATGAGATGTCTGACCTGGACCCAGGCCATTTCCTGGACAGGGCCAGAGCACTACTTCAGGAACAAGCTCTGCTGGATGGAGACAAGCCACGGAGAGAGGGGCTGGGACGCAAGGGCCCAATGCATCCTGAAGGAAAACAGCTGGCTGAAACGCTGAAGCAGGAACTCAACTCAGCCATGACCCAAGTGGTGGACACAGTGGTTAAAGTGTTTGCCAAGCCTCCACGCCCCACGCCTCAACAAGCCTTCCCCCCTCTTTCCCTCCCTCCTGAAAGATTTCCCCCCACAGTGAACGGAGACAATCCTAACTTCCACACAGCTAACCAGCGCCTGCAGTGCTTTGGTGATGTCATCATTCCCAACCCTCTGGACTCTTTTGCCAGTATGCCAGGCCTGCCAGGGCCAGCCAACGACCAAACAGAGGCTCTGCCTCTAGTGGTGAGGAAGACCCCCAGTGAACACCACCACCAGGCCTCAGCTGTAGGGGCCCATGGTGGGCACCATCACCCAGCTCTCCACCCCTCCTCACTGTCTGCCTCTATGGGCTTCAGCCCCCCATCTTTCAGGCACCCTTTTCCCATTCCACTCTTAGGTTACCCTTTTCAGAGCCCTCTGGGAGCACCCACGGGTGGTTATGGAGGGAAAGACCGGTCCTCACCTGATTCCATGGACCTGTCCAGAGAAACAACCAGCCTGAGGACCAAGATGGCCGGTCACCACCTGAGTCACCACCACCATCGCTCTCTTTCACCAGCACACCCCGGCAGCACAGCCGAATCTCTGTCTCTGTCCCTCATCAAATCTGAGTGCAGCGACCTCCAAGACATGGCCGACATCTCGCCCTACTCCGGCAGCAATGTATCCTTTTATACAGTATTAACCACAGCATTAACCACAGCATTAATAGGTGAAGCTAGAAGTTTTCTCATTTTCTAGTCAAATTGTTGATGAATCACCTTTCCTCCCACTGTTGTTCTCTCTCACACATTTCTAATGTATCTGTCTATTCATTTTTACACCCATACATCTTCATTCCCACAACAACCTTTTCTTCCATCTTCAACCTCGAGTGCTTTAAAAGCTCTCCTGTCACATATCACTTACTTACAAAGATTAGTTCCCCACGACATTTACTGCCCCAATTCCTTTTATAAAAATGGTCACAGGGAAGGAAGGAGATAGCGTAATGAAACTTGGCAAACAATGGTCTTGTATAGTGTCCCTTATAGTTAACCCCAGAGTGCCCCAACAGTGCCCTGCAGATAAAGAGGCTATGCCCAGTGGGAGGCTCAAATTGACTCCCCTGGAGACTCAAGACTAATAGACACATTCAGTCCTCCTCTGTTTCTGTGATACCACCTTGGCCTTGCACATATTTAATCAACGTTTTCATTGTGTTTTTAGTTATTGCTTTCATGCTCAACTAATTCTGTCTACTTAAGTAATGATCAGGAGAATATTTCATTTCATTTTATGTCTGTGTAGTGTGCTGTTTGTCACTAAAGGTTCGTCTGAGGACTCAGTAAAGATGTATATTTATGAGTGCTTGTGTTTTCCCTCTTCCTTATCACCTATCGCTGTTGTAAAAGGCCCACTATCATTGTCGTCTCTTTTCTCTTTTTTTCATTTCATAAAGATCTGTCAACAGCCTGGGGGGCCCTTCGGCTGTTGCTTGGCAGCCGAATACTTCTTTTTTTGTTTTCTCTCCCTGTACAACCACCGCCCCCCTCCTCCCTGTTCTTTCTTTGAAGCGGACGTTAACAGGTGTTTGCAGCGAGCTGTTTATCTTTCATTACCTCGCCTTGTCTTGTCTTCTGACCCAAGGGTGAACGCTTTCCAGAGATCCATAATCCTTTGCTTCTACTGGTTCCCGATGGAAGGATGAAAAGGGGGAGATAGACATACACGCACTAAGAGAAAGTAGACAACAATCAAACAGTAAGCACATATGCCAGATGTTGTGGCTTTATTGTTGCATTAGAAATTGCAGACTGTTTCCAGGTGTACATGTCCAGTTTAAAATGAAGAAATGATTTGGTGTATTTGATTAGACAAAGTTGACCATTGGTTGAACTTTGAGTTTCATCTTTGAGTTTTAGAAGTCAGGGACAGTTTGACATTTTATGGGGTGCGTTCGAGTTCAGCAGCTCGAGCGATTTGTGGAGCAGATGGCTGCTATCAATTTCCACATTTGTTCTCCACTCGACTCCAAATATTCTTGTCCTTACACCTGAAATTAGGAAGAGGAGCAGCTATTTTCCCCCTCATGACTTTGTGCTACGGGGAAGTGTTGTGAGAATGATGATGTCTTGTCAGATGTGGCATGCGAACAGTGGGCCAGCTGGTGTGAGTGCACCATCATGACAAAATAATAGCCCTGCACGCCACCCCTAAGTCCAATCACAATTACATTTGCAAGCTGTGAGTGAATTGAAAATGAAAATGCCTCATTAGGTGATATGAAGCGTCTTAATTGTCATCTGAAAGGGACTGATATCACATTCAGGGGTAAAACCAAAATCGCTTTGTTTTAAAATCATTTGTAATTTAGCAGTGAAGAAAAATTATAATCCTAATTAAATTTGCAAAAACAAATAATTCTTATTGCAAATGCAAAGCTTTCACACAAACAAATCCAGCTATAGTGTGGTTGAAAGGGCTCCTTTTGCTGTGCTCTCAGTGTGTGTGAGCAGCCATTGTGTTGGTCCACTTGCAGCAGATGGTGTGGTGTGGAGAGTGGAGTGCTGCTCTTTTGGCCAGGCCTGACAGAGTAACACCAGTCTGCCAGGGTTTCCCCCACAAGACCCTCGCTGCGCACACAGCCTCCCTGTCTCTCTCCCTGCGCTCGCTGAAACAGACAAAGTAGACAGGCTCTTTAAGGAGCCAGCCCGGTGTGGCTTTGCCATGTAACCCTGGGGCCAAGGGCAATCCAATCTCCCAGCTGATGCCTCCTACCGACTCTATAGTTACAGCTACATCTGGACACTTGACTGACTTTAATGATCAGAGCCACCCCTGTTAGATCATAAATAACGTCACCCAATGTATTTTGTCCAGTCAAGTGTAAACAGTCTTCATAAAAACTTAGGGCTGTACCTAGTGTATAATTTAAAGCCCTGTATTGCCCAGTTGATGAAAACCCTTGTTGAAACAGCCTGAGGTTTTCATATGCGTCCCGCCCCCCAGCCCGAGCTCCTTTCAATGTCTTCTTCTCCAGATTGATATTATCAGATGCATTATACGGCTGTTAATTCACCATGGAAATGGCTTGGGCTGTTCAGTGGCGCAGATGTGCTCCGGTCCCCCCAATCTCCAGCTCTGTCCAAAGGCTCACAGAAGCCCTTTCTCCTTCTCCTCCTCCTTCGTGTGCTCCTCCAAGGCTTTGGCAGCGGCAGAGCGCCTGGGGGGCAGGGGTGGAGCACAGGGAGGAGGAGGGGTGTAATTGAAGGTTGGAACCATGCTCTCCCTCAAGGTGCCCCCACAGCCCATCTTCATCGTCTTCAATCCAAGCTATCCATTAGGAAGACGAGGCCTCTGACATGTATTTGGAGATGGCCTGAGAAGGTTGTGCACATCACTCAGTCCTTCCTCATACAGATAATGTTTGGCTATTGATATTAAGCCAACAACACACTGTCATATTCAGGGCTGGCACGTGTAGTCGCCAAGCCATTAGGCATTCTTGCCTGTCACTGGCGTTAACTGCTGTCTTTGTCTGTGATATGCAAATGTCTCGTTTTTTTCTTCTTCCCTTTTTGGGTGGAGGTGAGCGCGGGGTATAGGCAAAGACTTACTTTGACTGTGAAATGAGTCTCCTTATGTAAAAAGCAGAGCAGAGCAGGCCAGCGTTTTTTTATTTACCGTGACACTTACACCTGATAAAAACTATTCTAATCACATGCAAACACTCCTGCCTTGGTGCACTGTCTTCATACTCCCGTCAGCATTGAGGCTTGAAAGAAATTTGGTTACTTTTCATGCGAGTTACATTTTCTTGTGGATTCAGCAGCTAATCATTCACAGATTAAATAAACTTAAACAAATACATGTGTTTCTCCTTCCACTAGCACCTTCTATGTGTCCTTAATGTTAGCTATTTCAGATCCAGGAGGGTCTCTCCCCCAATCACCTGAAGAAGGCCAAGCTCATGTTTTTCTACACTCGCTACCCCAGCTCTAACATGCTAAAGATGTACTTCTCTGACGTGAAGGTGAGTTTCAATCTAAAAACAACCTATCTCTTGTCTTCTATCTCCTCTTTCTCTTATGCGTGTTTTCTGTAAATGCAACTGCCTTCACAGAGGAAGTGTTTTTAATTTAACTATCAGCTTCAGTTACTGCAAACAATAGCAGCTTGTTGATCTTGAAAAAAAGTCCTTCTCCCATTTGTTAAGTTATGGTTTTATGCAAAAGATGTAAGAAGAGGAAGTTTACATGAAGCGACCAGGCACAGATGACTAATGTCTGTGTGGGGAGGGCAGATGGGAGAATGAAGCCTGTGACAGGAGTGGTTACCTACAAAGTGCACAGTGGATACTAGGGCAAAGCATTAGCACAACGGAGAACTACAGAATATTAAGACTCGCTAACAATGTCGATGCAGCACAAATAGTTACACAATGGGCGGTGTTGTGTCTGACCGAGTTTTTGCACATTTTGTTGTTGTTTGCACACCCCTTGGACCATACGGAGGGGTAAACACAGTGACAGATCCAGGCCATCTTATTCAAATCAGAAGATAAAGGTTCTCTTTACTCCCAGCTGCCCCCACTTGGAAACCAGTGCCACAAACCTCAGCTCGCGTTGTCATGTGACTGTCTCTCAAATGATTGGTCCAACTCTATAAAGGCAAATATATGTTGCCCTTAAGTTTGTTATAGTGTAATTAAAAATGTATGTATAGTGTAGATTTTTTTTTTAAATTACTTATTTTGACCACAGGTTCTGACTACCACTGGTAGATTGATTGATTAGTTACAAGAAAGTGGCCTCTTCTTGAATGGTCTCATCAGATAATTAAACAAGGTCAAGATAGTTAAAGGGATTATGAGTCAGATCAGTTTGTTTTTGTTTTCAGTGAATACAATGAGCTGGGGCCATACATTAGCAGACATGTATGGGAATGAGACGGAGCTAGTGTGGCCTCTTAGCTTCACACAAAAGTCTTGAAGCCTAAATCTGTGCTAATCAGGCTTGGGTTGTAAGGAACCTAATGAACGTGGGAAGTGGGTTGCCCCCGACAACTGCGGGACGCCACCACTCACTTTCTCCCTCATTAAGCTCTTTTTAAGACTATTGTGACTTTGTTGACTTCTGGTGTTGGTAAAATGTTTTGACATGTGTCTCAATGACGGCTTACATTTTAGGCCTCAATAATATACATTGTCTTAATGCAATGTAATTTATCAGAACAAATTAGATGATTCCAATCAATTAAAAAAGTCTGCCTATGAAATGTGAGCTATGAGATTTATAATAGAGCTATGCCTGACAGTTTTAATAAATAATAAATAAAACATATAGCCCTATCAGCAAAGCAATTCACTATTCAAAATTACACAAAAATAAAAAATAAAAAAAAATAAAAAAATAAAAAAAAATATATATATATAAACAACATTAAAAATCACAGTAGATTCCATGTCTAATACAGGTCAAAATTCACTTTCAAATAAGACAATACATAATAACACTTTAAATTGAAATAAATGATTCAAAAAAAGCAATATTTTAATTAGCCTACTTATTAATGATCTTAATGATCTAAAAAGCAATAAGTAAGCTATGAAGGTGTATGTTTACAAAAACTATTCTTGGGACCAAAGAGGTAACCCCCAAAACATTCGTATTAAGTGAACATTTTTCGCACTTCACTAAAAGTTTGACTCTTCATTTAAAGCTCCCCGTGCTGTAGAATAACAGGGGTCAGTAGGGTTTCCCCTCTTTCTAAATGCCATTCCTTCTCTTGTCTTTTTTCGCTGATGTTGTGGTGTGGTATGTGCGCCTCGCCGCTCCGAGTGTGTGAGAGAAAGAAAAGCCAGCCTCTGGATTTGAGTCGCCGCAGTAACAAAAGCTCACTTTCCAGGGCCGCTTTTTGTGTGTGGTCAGCCAATAGGCAGCCAGAGATTATCTCCCACAATTCACTCCTGCAAAAACAGGAAGAGGTGGAAAGCCCTGATGACTGTGAAGGGGCTTATGATAGTGCGAGGCAGCGGACCAGTGTGTGTCATTCTGTCCATCTCTGCACTTGTTCTGCAGCCCTACACTCTGAGCTCATCGGTAGACTTTGGGTTTAATTTAAAATCAATAATTCATTAAATACATATATTAGTACAATTAGCCACTTATATTATTGAACTATTATATCAACACAGAAGTACAATACAGCTGATTTGTTTTTATATTCAAAGAAAACGCTTGTTACAGCAAATCAACTACCTCCTACATTGCTTGTGTACTGACTGACTCATATAGGTTTTAATACCAGATGCCCAAGGCCAAAACAGATACCTTTCGACACTACAATATTACATCTAATTATGACATTACTTATTAGTAGACGTTTAAAAAGTACAAATGAAATAAGGTAACAACTATTTGACATCAAACTGACAGACCACAAATACCAACTGACACCAACATAGTGAGTAATTGAAGTCTACTTGACAGTTTTCCTATTCTGGACTTAAGTGTGTTCCGCAGCATGTACAGGACGGGGCTCTGTATCTTGCACTGCTGTCTCTAAGTGCTGACCTTTCACAGCCTCTTGAGTGTGAGTGTGAGAAATGCACTCTCCGTGTCTCTCTCATCTGCCCCTCGGTCGCCTGGCCCTAACACACACACACATACTTGGACATCCACACACATGTATTTCCTATAGTGTGGTTTGCCGGCTGACCCCTGCCAGCCCTGATTAAGGAGCTGCAGTGATGTGCGCCTTTGAACCAATCACCTCCCCTTTTTACACTGAGCGCTCTTGTCCTCGGACGCGATCAGGGGGTCTTTTGTACCCCACCAGCAACTTAATGAACCAAGACTGCTGGAAGCGACGGGGGCACTTGCCAAAAAACAAATTCCCTGGAGCACCTCATTTGGGAGTACAGCGTAATTTAGCTTGTTTAGCGGCATGTATGGTAAATATTGTAGCTTTTGTTGCGCTTTGGTCAAGAGGCATTGGCTAAGAGAGGAGGCTTCTGTACAAAAAACCCTGTCAGTATAATAAAGTAATCCTTGCGAAGTGAAAAATGCACACGTCGCTAGCAAAGGTGACACTTAAGGTCTAAAGATTGAGTGATGGCCACACTTTCACACACTTTAATCTTACTATAAGACAGATGCTATGCTAACACGCACCTCCGCCAATTCACTCAACTAAGAGAGGCTAGTTTTCAATAGACAAGGCTTAGCGAGTGAAAAAGAGCTGGCGCTCCATCACGTCGTACTGTCTGATACATTGTGCGTGTTTAAGAATAGCAGCTGATGTAGTATTTGTAAGTGTCAGGAGTTTGTTTGTTCGACTCGCCCATGTCACGACCCCGGCTTGCTGACTACTCGCGTTCCGGACCCCCCTCGCTCCCCTCATCACCCCTCCATCACACCCCCGCCTCCCCTCCAAGCATCAAAACGCCATTGTCCATCGGAGCTGACCTGCGCCGTCCTCCTCCCTCTCCTCATTTTCGCGTTTATGCTCACCATGCACTTTAGGACCTATCCTCTGTCCCGTACACACACATGTCCAGTCAAACAATGTCAGGCAGACTTATGCTTTCACCATTATGTCATCCCCAAAATGGCAGCGACCCGGACCCCCTCCCCCCCTTCTCTCTCTCTCTCCTCTACCTCATCCCACCTTGAACCAACTATTCCCAACTTCTCTCTCCTCTGTCTCCTCTGTGTTGTATGCATATCCATCTTTGTGCACTTGTGTTTGTTTTCCACTACCGTGCCAGATTGTGGACTGCATATATTGTGTGTGTATGTATGCGCTGAACAATGGCCAGAGCCTAATCTCCATGTCAAAACCACTCGGCCTCCCCAGTGAGCCGTCCGCTCAGCGTTTAGTAGTGTTTTGTCCCCCATTCTTCACCACAAAGAGAGCAGAGGGGAGGAAAGAGAACGCCTCTATTAGGAGGTGTCTGTGTACTGTAATAGAAGATTTTGTGGTTTATAAAGAATAGATTTTTTTTAATTAGAAAAAAATGTATTTGTGTACTAGTTTTATGATTGAATAATGATATGTCATTGAATTTATGGAAGGTTGCTTTTAGATTATGTTTCAATATGTAATTAAATTTAAATTAATTAGTAATAATTATATAATGACTAACTTTTAAAGTATAATTGTCATTGTAATTTTTAAAAAATCAGATTAGCTCAAAGGTAAACTAAAATCATCTATAATCAATATTTGATCACTCGCTTATATATCAGTTATGCATTTTTTATATTTAAAGATCTGTGTAAGTGGTGTATTTTAGAGTGACTAGCGCAGGCAGTTATCAGTGCCCCCCGAGGGCCTTATCTAGTGGTCTGGATGTTTAGACAGTTTGTTTTCACTGCTTAGACCAGGCGGAAAAAAGCACTGGACTCTTAATAGGTTTACCTCGCCCTATTGAGTCCAGCAGAGCGGGGCAGATCACATGTCCTCTGTCTCTTGCTCCTTTCTTCTTCTCTCCTTCGAACTTGTTCCTGACAGTGAGGAAAAATAGAAAGAGTGTAATTGTTGAATGGGGTTAAGTACATGTTAGAGCCCCCCACAGGCCAGGACAGCTTCAGATGATGACTTAATCGTTTTCCTGGTCAATTATGTGTTTGCGGTGCGCCCCTCCACCTCTGCCTCTGTGGTGGGGTTATGATAGGGGGAGGTCTGGTCCCAGTGGGGGCACCTCCTCCTTCTGAGCTGTCCAAATTAATGTCTCTATTATCCTCGCTCACTCTGTTGCTCTTTTTCCTGCATCCTTTCTGCTTTGTCCAATGTTCTATGTAAACTGAAATATCCTCATTTCACTTCTTATCTCAAACATGCTTGATAATAGATGAATAAACAGAATAAACAGTGCAAAATTACTCAAATACAAATATCGCAAGTGTAAGTAAAAGTATTTGAGAGCTACAAGAGATTACAAGCCTAAATGCTCCAGTCCAAGTTTATTTGTATAGCACATTTTATAAACAAAGCACTGCACATCATAGTACAAATGCTCTTTGTACTAGCCCCAGGCATGGATAAATAAAGAAAACAGGTCAGCTATCCAATGTAAAACATACAAATATGCAAATCAACTTTTTTAACTTGCTACCAAAATGTTACCCTCTCTATGTAATATTTCTATTTCAACACTTCAAGCAGCCATCTTTTACATCTCATCTCAACTTATACAGACAGCTTGTTACTCAAACTTTACTCTATCCAATTATCTTTTTTTTTTTTTTTTTTTCAGTTCAACCGCTGCATTACATCCCAGCTGATCAAGTGGTTCAGTAACTTCCGGGAGTTCTACTACATCCAGATGGAGAAGTTTGCGAGACAGGCCATCAACGACGGAGTGACTGGGGCGGATGAGCTCGGAGTCAGCCGCGATTGTGAACTCTTCAGAGCCCTCAACATGCACTACAACAAGGCCAACGATTTTGAGGTACACAAAAGATATTAGACTATACAAAATGCATTCACTCTGAGACAAACAGTGCTGAAATAATGCAGTCCTTATGGGAAGGCTTGGATTACACCTGATACTTGAAGGTGCAGAGAGGGTAGGGTGACACATCTCTCTGTGTCCTTGCTCAGTCAAGTTCACATCGCCTATAGATGCTGCAACTCTCGACACAATGTACTATGTGGAAAAACAGCTTTGTCTTTCATGGAAGAATAGGCGAAATGATAAAAACAAGATTTTACCTATTACAATATATTGTCAAGTGTACAATTCTTTTCACTTGCCCAATCACATTTAGTATAAGGACACCCTCTGACTAAGTATAACAATGCATATTACATGATTTTCTGATCTATGTTATAATGTTTGTTTCTCATTAGAAGTATACCTGGAGTTATGTTTTGATTCATTCACATGTTTAACACACAAACATATGTGCATATTTAGGCTGAGTTCTTCTCTCAAATGGAAAACACTCAATACAGGAAGTGCTCCACTGTGTTTTTAAGCTCCATACACCTTCACTAGGAACATTTGGATCATTTCAGTCCTGGAATTGCTCATCTCTACTCACCAATAGGTAAAAGGAGCTGTTAACTTGCTTCATGTATCACAAGGTGGAACAGAAAATTTAGCTGTTTTTTTACTCAAACATGTGTGAATGACAAAACACAATTCCAGGTATGTTTTTGAGGAGAAAACAGCATTCTAACATGGCCAAAGGCTTACAAGAGAGCATTTTGCTGAACCTTTAAGTGCATAATTTATGGGTTCTGTAGATGTATTAGGAATGTTGGTTACTTAAAAATGCGCGAACCCCACGCACAAGTATGGTGTGCAAATGGCATGCATGACACCAACATAAAGAAAAAAAATGTTTTAGTTAATTAGTCTCAAAGAAAGGACAGGAACTTAAGTGTAAAGAGGAAGAAACCAGTTGTTTCTCCCCACTGTAACCTTTTAGTGGTTTACAGCCTGCACGCAAAGGTGTATTTGAGAACCGCATTTAACTTCCCTGTCCTCATTTTCCTCTTATATTGTCTGTATGGCTCTGCATCTTCCACTACATTACGTTACACAGTATATTGCTAATTCTCAGTAGACACCCTCACCTTTACCGTATGTCATTTGTCACACTTCTCTTTTACTTTGTCAAAGTCGGGGAACAATCGTCCTGGGTTTTATTTTGAAGAAACACTTTGTCCGTATACTGTAAGTGAGTGCTCGTGGGTGTTTTGTTGTTGCTGCATTTCCCTGTGTCCTGTTCACCTCGAAGGGTACAGTCGTCCCTTGGACCGGCCTGGCATGCTGGCAAAGCATTTCTCCAATGTGTGTGTGTGTGTAAGTGTGTGTGTGTGTGTGTCACTTTGAGGGGGGGATCTCACTGTTATCAAGGTTAAGCGTCCTACTGTTTTACTGAGAGGAAAGGGGGGAGGAATAGATGGATAGATAGGGGAAAGAGGGTGAGAGCTCGGAGACAAAGGGATGACGGTGGGGCAGGGAGGGAGGAAGAGGGAATTGTGGGTAAAGAAGCAGAGGAGAAAAGGAAGTGCCCTTGTGAGCACTGGGACTGTTGTAGCACTCACATTTAAAGTGGTGCGCTTCTGTTGGCTGTGGTTTAGGGTCTGCTTCTCCTGCTTTATTTGTCCACTGGGGCTAGTCTCATGTACACTCCCCCAATCCATCTCCACCTCTCCTCGGGGACGCTGTGAAAGACCATGCACCTAAACACTTGGTTGTGATCTGAGGTACAGAGTAGTTCTGTGCAAACACATGTTAAAAATATGACAACATTAATTATAAAACTGTAGGGATTTGAATAATTAAATGTTGTATTCTTTGCTTATTACAAGGAGATCCAACTGTCTTGAAGCATGTCCTCTCCTTTAGGTTTCATTTTTCATAATCCTGGAATCAGCTTCTCTTCATATCAAATTATGCTTTGTGTCACCCACAAAGATATCCATATGAGCAAACTAAACATCTCAAATTGTTGAAGTACTTTGTCTGACATCAAAGTATTACGCGTTAATCGCTTGCAAAAACAAACACAAAGTTAAAAAAATACATTGTACTATCTATTTGCATGGGCCTTAAAAGGGATACAGCAGAGCCTTCTTATTAAAACAACCTTAATCCCTCTTGCAGCTGCACAAAACTGTTCATGCAGTCGTTCAAACTTGTCAGATACCTCAGATACATTTAAAAGCAAATAACTTATACAGCAATCTTCTTTGTATTACGCCATAAAGCTCCGGACAGTACCCTCCAGGCAGGACCATCAGTCTTGCTTGTACCAGGAAGCTGCTGTTGTTTAAGGGGAACAGCTTATTTGCATACATAAATGTGAAAATTTGCAAGAAGACAGGCTGAGAGGAAAAGAGTGCGTAGCCAGGTGAATAAGTCTTCTGTTGGCCGTGGAGGAGAGAAACCAGAGGAGGGAGGTGGAGGGCGTTTTGCATATTAAGGTTTTTTTTGCTGGGCAGGTGTCTGTGAGATACAGGAGCTGATTACCACAAGGAAAATTTGCCCAGCCATGCAAATTTTAACTCCCCTTGACAAACTAACTGCCTTGTGAGCGAGAAGTGTGCTTGTCATAAGAGAATAAGTTTAAGAGGAAGTAAGAGCTCCAACGAACTAGCTCAGCTCACTTCATATTTCTGTTTTTTAATTTAGGATACAGCGTAATATACACAAGACAGCTCCAGCCACAACTATTTACATCTCTGTGTCGATACAGAGCATTAAGTAAATATTATAAGTTTGTGATTTTAATTTGAGTTTAGTACAATTCTACAACATTTTAATAGTTTCTTTAATATATCATGCTGTCTAAAATAGGTGCCATTTTTTACTTTTTCTTTGCAGTAGTGAGATATTATGTTATAAGATTGTTATTTCTTTGCAATATGATGAGATTTGAAATGTAGAAAATTTAATAAATAACTTCTAGGTAACTTAGGTATTGCATTCTGCTATTTAGTTATTATAACTCATGTTTTCTTTTTTTAATGTTGTACATTTAGAATTTTTTTTAGGGATAATTCTGCTTTATAGTTTGGTTTCAGTATTAGAATTTTTATTTACTTCAGCAATATATCGCACTTCAAAATTTGTTATTGTGACAGGCCTAATTTTAATGAAATCTCTCACTATAGCTTTCAGTTGCTATAAAAGCACGATAATAAAAATATGGTACGTAATAATAATACGATAAATAAAGTCTCCAAATCCCTGCCCACTGATTCCTGGTGTACATTGGTCACACCTCCTGTACTGATTCCACTATTCCTCTCCTGTCTATGGAGCTAATGTAGGAGTTATTATCATTGGCCCGGGTGTGTGCGTGGGCTCTAAACCATCGAGATGTTTGTGTGGGAATTTAGCGAAGTCTTGTGAAGGTGCGCGGAGACGTTTGTTACATTTCTTCTGTTTGCACGGGTGAATCATAGAGGTAATGTGTATCAGGATGCCCCTTAGGCCTTATTTTTTGGTAGCCCTCTTCCTCCTCCTCCTCCTCCTCCTCTTCCTCCTCTACCTGCCTCCTGCACCACCACTTGAAACAGGAGCCTACGCATATTCAGCAAGCTCGCACATAAATCCTTTGCCAGATTTCTGCGTCATCAAAGTCCCATCCACCTTGGTTACTTGCTTGGAAAGAATATGTTCTCTGTATTCTTGTCTATGGGCTTTCTTGTTTGATGCTAATCTGCCCTGTCACTGTGCTGGCCTAATACGAACCCTAGCTCCTCTTTTGTGGCAATTGTTCTCAACTCTTTTTTTTTCCTTTTTTCGTTTTTCCTTCTGTCGCCTCATTCGTGCTTTCATCCTCCTCTTTTGCATGTCTTCCATCCTCTCCATTAGGAAGTTTTAACGGCTTAATTGTCACATTGCTTCTGGCAGAATGAACACCATCGGTAATTAAAGAGCCAGGCGTTAATTACCTAGACCCCGGCGTTCCTACGTTCCTCTGTTTCTCAAGCCCCCCTCCTGGTTTTCTATCCTTCTCTTCTCCTATCTTTTCTGCTCATCAAAGTCTTCGGCTAAAAAGCAGCCTTGACTTTGAGCAAGTGCCCGCTTTCATGTGAGGACTCAAGTGAAAAATCTGGCTTCAGTGTGTCCTGTGTCTTTGAAGCCTTGCAATGACAACACACTCATCATCTTTCATAAGACAAGAATGTGTGTGACCCCGCTAATAGTTTGGGACACACACACATACACATACACACCCAGGCACACAGACACACAAAGAGGTGGAGCGCGATGATGATGATGGCTCTGGGAAACTCTCCGATTTCAATAAGGCAAAGTTTTCACTCCTCCCCAAAGTAGAAGCTCCTATGGTCTTTGAAACAGTGCTTGGACATGCAGGTGTTAAATGTGACCTCAAGCATAATGTCATTTTGTTCAAAGTGCCTGAGTGACTAGAACACAATATTTTGGAATATTACAAAAAAATAGTAATAATAAACTAAACTTTTGTGGAACCATTATGCACCTGTGGGACACAATTCTGGAAAAAATATTTTTATCCATTGCAAAATGTAGAATGTTACTGCTTTGCCTGAATGTTCGACAATATGGCATTAAACTGGTCTGTCTTATATTTTGTCATAACAGGTGTTTTTATTGCTCAAAAATACATTGAAAAGTGTGTCCTTACTGTGAGCAGGGTCATAACCTCAAGTCTTCACACACCTGTGAAGCCTGAAATGTGGCCTGGCAGTGTCACCTGCTTGTTTCCATGCCAATAAGATAAGTTTAATGCCATACTGTGGAAGATTTCATGCAGCCAAAGTAATAACATTTCACATTTGAAGCCAACTAATAATTGAGGGATACTATATTGCAAAGTCAAGGCTATCCTGAACTAATCCATGGTATTTGGGATATCCAATAACTCATTATAACAAATTAAAAGCTTGTAAGACAAAGATTCAAGAAGGACTAGAAGTCACGTTCACGTTTTTCCTGTATGTGCAAGTCCAACTGTACCCCCATGTACTTGTGTTGTGACACCAAACACCAGGCGTCTTTCCTTTTGAAGTCACATTTATCTGATCCAAGTCATTGTTCATGTTTCTCTCACTCAGCTCTTCTTTCGATCACATGTTCTTTCTTTCCCTTTTTCTGTCTCTCTCTTTCTCTCTCTCTCTTTCTCTCTGTCTCTCAAACTCTCTCCATCCATTAGGAGAGCCACAGAGAGCTGAGAGCAGATGCTGTCTGTCCAACCGCCGTGCCCCGTTGTATTGTGCGCTTCACCTCTCCTTCCCCCTTGTCTCCCTCGGTCCTCCTCTTCACGTCCCACTCGGGGATCCATTTGTATTCTCCGTCCTGCGTTCACTAATGTCTACTCTCTCCTCCTCCTCCTTCCTTGTCTCCTTATTGGAACGAGGGGGGTCCCATTTGGATGTGTGTAGACGTGTGCATGACCTGGTTTTGACCTCTGGGATTTCGGGGTCAGCGGGTCATCGGCATTGCATGTGGTGTGAAGGAGTAGATATAAAAACTTGCCTATGAAGATGTAGAGACGGTGTAGAGACGCACAGCTCACGGCGCTTCTCTCACACTTTGAGGACTGATTTGAAACAAGAACGAAGCACAAGTTCCAGAATAAGATGAAATGGTTGCGGTATAGATTTAGGATCAAAGCTGCCAAAAATAAAACCAATACGATTTGAGAGCGGGTCACAAACAAGGCATGCACATACACTTTCTGCTCATCCCACATATCTGTTCAAAGCCCTGAAGTCTCAAGTAAAGAAAAAGTGCTATTCAAATGCATTATAAGTGAACTTTAAAACTGTACTATGCATAGAGCAACAATTGACTATAAAGCTGCTTTGTATTAAATGTCTACAGATTTAATTGCAATAGCATGGACTCTTCGCAAAGAAAAGCTTTTCATGCATTTGAGTTTACTGAAATGATATGAAACATTAAATATATAAGTTTAAGTGCTTTAAATCATTAATTACTATGGCAACAGTTGTAATTTTTCATCATTCTGAAAGCCATGGACAAAAGTCGGTTGGAAAAATTAATGAATAATAAATAGTAAAAAACTAATTAAGATATCTTAAACAGCAACTCCTGGTAACAGATCACACAATCAGATGCCTTTTTCTACTAAATATGTTAGTTAAAATGAAGTCAATCTTACAAAATCAGTTATAGTTGCTATTTGACACTATGGCCCACTAGTATTCGGTAACAAAAGAGCAGGGAGAGATAAAGATTATGGTAGGAAGCTAATCTGAGGATATGAGCTTGTACTTTCATTTATGGGCAGCTGAATGGTGTTACAATTACCAGGAAGAATTAGTGCAAGAAAGGCGGTGAATGCGGGATCAGCTGCTGTGAATGGCCCTGGGCGATTGAGGCTTTGACATATCCTGACAGCTCTTTTCTTTACAAGATCTATAAGAAAACATCAACAATATTGCTGATTAAATGACCAAATTCATCAATAAAAACATACAAATTCAGCAAATTAATAACATATAGCCTTTCCCACTTCAGCTTGTATGTGATATTGTTCCATACATATCGAGAAATGTGTTTGGTTGGTGCCCCCTCCTCCTCGCTCCGCTCCCTGGTCACCTTGTGAGGGCCAGCCGGCTCGGTGGCACAGCTGCTGATTATGTCATTATTTCGGGGCTGTTTTGGGGTGTGTGTGTGGAACTAATGAAGCGTGGAGAAGTGGACCAGTGCCAAAATGACCAGGGTGTGCATCAGATGTGTCAAAGAGCCTGTCTGCTCTGTCCCCTTCCTTCTTATTGCTTTCTAGAAACAGACCTGATCAGTCAGCTATAACCTCCAACTTGGGCCTGTCATGATAAATGCTATATTGACTCAGTATATGGGAGATGGAATAATACTTCTTGGGGGTCAGTATTTATCGTGGGTATTTTTTCCTTGTACTAGTTGGAAATTTTTGGCTATTTTTCTGGGCTACGATGAGATTTGTGCAGTAAAAAGTTGAATTATGAACTTCTATGACTCATTACAGATACAAACTAACTACACAATTCTGTTACCTTCTGCTATTTATTTATTACAGTTGGTGTTTTACAATATTGCACTCCAACAGATCTCATACTTTCTTCGATTGCACTCATGTTTTTGACCAAATATGTCAACATTTTGTGCTGTAAACGCTGATACAAGAAATATTTCAATAGTAGATCATCGGATAAGTGTAACTTAAGGTAAGACATGTAAAAGTTGAGACAAAAGCAAAGAAAGTATAGTTACGGGTCATTAAAAGGAGATGAAATTGCTGCAAAATTCAGGAACATTTCAAAGTTGCTATCATAGTTTACACATAACAGGCAAAAGTTATAACAGAAGCAAAAAAAAGATGCATTTTTCCTGATCCATATTTAAAAACGATACCAACTGCCACAAAGTTGTAAACCTGAACCACAGCAATTTACATTCATATTATTATATCTTAAGCATCATGTCCATGTTTTTTTCAAATTGCCGTTACATCTCCTTCCCTCCATCCATGCTCCATTCTGCCTTTGCTCAGTATGCGTTTATTGTTTCCCCACCCGCCCCTCCTATACCCCTGGAGCCCGCTATTCTTCTTGGGTCTCCATCTCCTCCTCTCCAGATGTCCTGCGCCTATCTTCCAGACACCCTGGCCTTTCTCTTTGCCTTCTGCCTCCTGCTTCTCAGTGTCCCACAGCCACACTGACTTTGTGACCCCCAGAGGCCCCTGCTACAACACTTCAAGACCCCCCTCCCCACTCTTTCTCAGCTTGCAACTTCAACATGAATTTATAAGCCGACATAAAGAGCTAGCTATGTTTGAGTCCCCCTACTGTTTCTAATGGCCATGAAGCTTCATAGTCAATAGCCATTATATGAACAATACAATTTCTAAGCGCAGCGTTTTCTTAATAATACTTATGTGTATTAGGGTGGGGATACTGATACTGATAACGATTTTTCGATATATCTCCAATAAAGAATAGCTGTATAAAACACAATTCATTATGAAAACATTTAAAAACTACAGACAGTTTAAGAGTGTAGGGCTGACCTTTACACGCACTGTCCACTGAAATAAAATAATCTCTGCGCTAATTAAATATATATGCAAAAAAACTCCATAGACCTCTGTACAATATGTAATGTTAACAGGGTGTATGGAAGAACATTTGACAGCACAACTTGATCAGTGCTTTTGACCCCGTCCTTGACTCCTAAGATGAAGGTGCACCTTGAGAAAAACCCATGTGACGCTGTAGGGACACGCACACATTACACAAAAGACACACACATACACATAACTAGACACACTCCACTTCAAGGCTTCATGTTCTCAAGGCTATCAGCGAAGTCTGCAGCCAGTATTTGCTCAGCTTTGCTGTCTGTTTCCTGCCTTTATTCATTATAAAATATCCACTTTAACAAGACTTTACTAGTATTGATTATTTGTGTGGAACATCGGGCTTATATACTTGAGATAGCGAGTGTTCAAAGTTGCACAATCTGTCCGATATTTCTCAGTATCTTGTATCTTGTTTTGGACTCTCTTCAGCCATGGCACAGTCTTATCAGTCACAGGGGCTTGGGGACGAGTGCAGAGAAAAAGGGGGTAGGAAGAACATGGGTTGTGTTTGCCCAAAGTGACAGTGTGGGCCAAGGGCTTATCAAGGCCTTTGTAGATTATTGATCCAAGCAGATACCGAGCTCTGGGCATGTGCGCTGCGTTCAAGGTTTGGGAAGTTCTGGCTGGAGTCACTCAAATATCACAGTCCCACTCAACTTCAGTTTTTATTCAAATGTTTCACAGTGACAAACGGGAGTCATTTCTGAAAGAGGTCACGTCAGGTCAGCATTAAGTGGAAAGCCTTTTGGTTCTTGTTTTTGAGGAACGCAAATAATGACTGCGTACTTTTCTATTTTAAGTCAGCATACTTCTTAACTACAGAAATTATGAATAACTATGTATTTCAATGCCATGGAATCATCATTAGAAAACTGTTAAGTAAACGTTTTCAGTATCTCTATGTTGTTATTACACTGAGACAAAGAGACAAGCATAATTAGAGATTATTTTGTACTTATCAAATATTTTACATGTGCAATGTGTACATTTTCTTGTATGGAAAACTGTATTGCCTTGCCTTGAATGTTCCACAATATGGAATTAAACTTATGTGATGCCGAGCAGGTGATGTAATCAGGCCAAGTCATAAACGTAAACACGAGTCATAAAACAGCTGTAACTGAATAAAAACAAGATAGGTACGTTTAATGCCATACTGTGGAACATCCTAATCAAAGTGATAACATAGCTGAGATAGAAAAGTTAGTGCACCTCTAAGTTTAGCTCTGGTATTTACACTATTTTCTGATTAATATTATAACGTTATTTCTTCATCACAAACATATCTGGAGTTGTGTTTTTTTTCAGTCACACATGTTTAACACACATACCCTGCATATTTAGGATGAGTTCTTCTCTCAAACTGACACTCTGTTCCACCTTTTGATGTCATGTGATAAAACAGGAAGTGCTCCACTGCATTTTTAAACTCCATACAGAATCACTTGGATAATGTCAGTGAAAATCAGAATCAGTCAAATCTCTCCTGAACAAAAGGTAAAAGGTAGCTGTGCTTCATGACATCATGAGGTGAAAAAGGGCATCTTGAGCTTTGGAGATGTAGACAGACTAATAATAAAGAGTTACGCAAACATGTGTGAATAAAACAAAACACAACTTTGGGTATGATTTTCAGCAGGAAACAACATTCCAAAATGTCTTAAAACTCACAATAGTAAATGTTTCATGTTATATACCTTATAACATGATATTGGTTACTTGCTGTATTATTGATTAGAAGGACAAATGTTTCAGAGAATGATAAAGTAAAAAGTAAATTCAGGTAGTGGATATTTAGGTATCATCAACTTGACCTGCTGACTGTCCCTGTATTTCCAAACACATGGGAAACACGACATTCCCAGGCTCATCTGAAGTTAGGAATTAACCCGGTTGGCAGTGGGAGCCCGTGTCCCTGCATTTTGTCCTTCAAGGCTCCAGCTCGCCACCAGCCGCACACATGACGCTTGTATAGCCTTATCTTCCAGGGTCTCGTCTTGTTTGGCTAGCACTATGCAAATAGAAGGTGCAATACATCTCCTGACAGTTCCCAAAAGCGAAGGGGCGAAAACACATGCTGGCCAAACAAACAGCTAACCCTGAGTCACCGGGAGACAAGAGATTTCGCAGGCTTTAGTAATACATGCACACACACTCACACACATACATGACAGAGAGTGTGGAGTGTGTAACAGTAGCCTTCAGTGGAGGGGCCCCTTGGCTACCTTTTTAAACATTTGTCTAAGCAGTCTTAAGACAGGGGGGTTGCTGTGCAGAATGAATAGCTCCCAGCAAGCCGTCCACAGCCTTCTATTGTCCTCCGTCATATTTTATTATCTCATCAAAAAAGCAGGAAATCCGATTCCCTCTCTCTGAAAAAGAGCTTATCCTTCAGTCTCAAAGCAACCTGTCACAAGAGAGGCCGATGGAGAGAAATGGACTGGGAGTGATTAACAACCTCAACCCGCTTGCAAGTCAACTTGCTTGTTCCTCCTTTTGTAGCATAGTGTTTCCTTTAAATGGCTGAGAAGAATAGTTAATGCTAAGGTAAATGTTATTTTTTCAAAAAAATTACTATATCTACTTACTGTCGATATAATGAAAGGTGGAGCAATATATACTGCGCTGAATATTTATCTTGAGGACATTTTCTTTGCAGTAATGGGCAGATTTTTGTAATTTTTGTTGTAATACAATAAGATTTGAGCCTTAGAGGGTTGAATAAGCAATTTTCATGACTTTATTGCTTCATTCTGTTATGTATTTGTTGCAGCTCGGGCTTTTTAATGATACTCTATATTTTAAAATTGGTTTCCTAGGAATACACTATTTTGTGTCAGTAGCATAAAGTAGTTTCAGTATTATGATGGTAGCAATACATCGTGCTTCAAATTTTGTTACAGTGTCAGACCTACTGCTAAATCAACACATATGTCTGCTATTTACTTTATTTCAAGCTACCAAACTTGTTTTTATTAGTGATGATCTCTTGAAAATCTTGACAGTATTATCAATATGTAGGCTGATATCCTCCCATCTCACATACTTGTTCCCTGCCTTCATGTGACTGTTTGCTCTGCCATTGCCACCTCCTTCCTCCCCTCTCTGTACATCTGTCCTTTAATTTTGGGCTCTGCTGAGAAGTTGTTCAAAAGCCCTATGAAATATGTATGAAGGATTGTGAGCCACGCGATTGGCCCCATTTACCGGACAGCCCGGGCGAATGAGAGCCCACACCGGATAATCCCCCACAATGCCCCTGGAACAAAAGCCCAACAGCTGACCCCAGAGAGAGGGAGAGATAAAGTACAGGGCAGGAGGGAGGGGGCAAGCGGGATGAGGGAGGGGTCGCGGACAGTTAAGACAGCTCATACTCAAAAACAAAGGACTGTACACAGGAAATAACTGTGTGCTATATCCAACTGTTGATGAGTTTAAGTAAAAGTAAAATATATACATATAATTTTAAAACAATTATGATCAAATTGTGACCACATAGTTGCACAACTCCCAATATAACTTTTACATAGGGTGTAAAGATTTAATTTCTGGTGAGACATTCATTATATTGTATAATATATTGTAATATACATGAGACTGGAAAAGGACTAAAGGTGTCACATGCGAGTAAATACTGGAGTTGTCAGCACAAATACAGTAAATTGGCCAAGTGTCTGAAGATTGTAAAAATGATTATTTTGTCTTTCACTTTCACTTTCTGTCCATCAGCATATGTCACTCTGTCCATCTCCTTAGACCCTTGTGGGCCCCTCCTTCCCAGCTCCCTCCGCCCTCACAGTCTCACTCTAGCGCTCTCTCAGTCAAGAGGATCTGAAATACCAATACCCTTTTCTCCTTGACATTGCTTTCTCCTTGCAGTCAGCGTTTTGCTGTCCTTTTATAGTCAAAACGTCAGGAGAAATTCCATGCAGGAATATTCTTAGTAATGCGGCACTCCCTGCATCTATACAGCTCTGTGCAGAACCACTCATTTTGTGGAGTCTTATGGGAAAAGCTGGTGTATACTTAGACACAGAAATGCCCTCACTTCAGGGTCATTGTGCCAGTGTTCCACGCGTGACAGTAACCCAAACAATGAGTTATATCACCAGCACAGCCCCAATGGGGAGTTTAATATTTGGGTTCTACTTGGCCAAGCTTCTTATTCACGCCTCACCTTTTGGACAGTGCCAGAGCACAGGGCATCTCCATTCATCACCTGGAGGGGGGCGGCTGGCTGTCCCATGAGTGCGTGTGTGTTGAACTGTCTATGTGCACGTTACACTGGCCACTAACCTTGGCGCGTCCTGACACTCCTGATGAGTATCCGCAGGACGCTGCATGGAGGAGCACTGTCAGGCGTTTGGGCACCAAGAGAGAGCGAGAGGGGGAGGGAGTCAGCACTATCCAGCCAGGTGACCCCTGAAGGCTGGGAGACTGGGCCAAACCCGGGCAATTGTGTGTGTGTGTGCCGTTGTATATTTCTCTGTTGGAGAAATGTGTGTGTGTATGTGTGTGGGGGTGTGTGTATGTGTGTATGTGTGTATGAGCATGTGTGCGTCTGACAGAGTGCTGGCTCGGGGGAAGGTGTCACAGATCTTTGCCAGACTAATCATCTCCATAGTGTTAGTGAACACATCTGTCAGGAGTACTAAAGAGGCAGTGTGTCTCCGTACTCCCAAAACGTTTAGTACTTCCTCTTTGGCCTGCCCCGCTCCTTCACTGCTCCTCACCGCTGTGCGTGCAGATTTACAGTGTGAGCATAAAGCTGTCACATACTTCAGGGAGGCACAGAGGAAGTGGGAGACGTGTGCGCACAGTGTGAGAAAACCTGAGAATTTTAGAAGAAGTGGCCACCACCTTGATAAGATTTTAAGGAAGTTGATACCAATGACACAGTACATGTATAGTCTCAATAAATTATGGACAGGAGTAGCTTCCATTTCTATTTTATTGCTTCTACAATCTGAATTCTGAAAACTCAATCTGTCTCTACAAGACCAAGCATTGGTTTGCTGGGATAGTACCTGAGCTAAATACAGTTTTACGCCAGTTAAATGGCAGTTTCTGGAAAAAAGTAGTTAAGAAGGAATTAAGTAGAAAAATACAGGAAGTAGCAGTGAGTTCTACAACCAAAAATACCCTACCTATGTCATCAAAATGCAGGAACAATTAACACATGTAAGATATTTTTTCTGCCATTTTACACTTTCATTTAATAAAATAAAGGTGATGTTATTTATTTGTAATCTAATCATAACTATTGGCCCTTATTACATTACACATATTACCTTATGCATGCCTTATATCATATACATTTTACATTCACACTACAAATTCTGTGTACTTCAGTTTGATCAGAAATACAGATCACATTTTAATTTAAATTTAGTTTTATGATTATTTTCATTTTATCTGCAAAACAACACTGCTATTTTAACATATCCTCTCTCTCTCTCTTGTGTGTGTGTGCAGGTGCCTGACCGTTTCCTGGAGGTGGCAGAGGTCACGCTCAGAGAGTTTTTTAACGCCATAGTGGCTGGTAAAGACGTGGACCCCTCCTGGAAGAAGGCCATCTACAAAGTCATCTGTAAACTGGACAGCGAGGTGCCCGAGATTTTCAAGTCCCCCAACTGTCTCCAAGAGCTCCTACATGAGTAAACCACCATTCCTGCTCCTCCTTCTACTTCTGAACATCCTAATATTATTTATCTGATTTTTGAAGAGTTCCAATTTTTCCTTTTGATTTTGTTTATTTCTGAATGTATGGAAGTTATGAAGTAGCATTCCCGATTTGAAGGCCACTGCGGCGATTCCTGAATGAACCTAGCTATTGTGTTGTTGTTCTTATATAATTATTACTATTATAATTATTATTTGTTTATTTTTTATGATTCTACTGAAATGAAGAGACTTTAATGTTATTGGGTGTTTTTTTTCTTTTATGGACTGTGTGATTCCTCATCCATTTGGCTTGTTGTATGAAAACTAACTTTAGTTGTGAATGTATGAATGGGGCCCTCGTATACACTGTTAAGAACATAGATTTTACTGAACTGATTTTGAAGCCACTGACACTGGACTTCTGGGGGTGTTTGACTGGACATGAGTGGTCTGCACTGGTCTGTGAGATTTCGATTGCTGAACTTGACCATGTTTTGAAGTGTGCAACTCTGGCACTGTGTTAAAGGGGTGTACATTATTTTGATGATTATTATTATTGTTACAATGTTGTTGTTTATGATTACTTGTCAACAATGCTTGCTGAGGATTGGCACTTGGAGATTTTGTTTGTCCCTTATTGCCACTGCAGAAACAAAATAAATTATTACTATTATTATTATTCTACATGTTCGGATGTGTCTTTCCACTCATATACATTTGGAAATTCTTTTTGGTTTAGATAAGTCTTGTGTTTTGACCAGAAGGTTTGAGAAAAGATAGCTGAATAGCTGAATGAATAGCTGTTTTGGTTAAGGTTGATACATTTTTATGAAGTCGAGAAGCGTAAGCCACACAAGTTGTCTTAAGAATTCAAAAATGAGAAAAAAAAATCTAACTTAAAATTTGAGAATCTGTTTAGGCTTGAATTAAGTTCATTTTGCCAATTACACTCACCACAACAGTAAAAAAATATCTCAAGACTTAGATGTACCACATTAAAGGTTAAATTAAATTAAATTAATGATCAAATGCTACATACACATTGGGAGGTATCATGAATTCAAAGTCCCAAGATCTTTTCAAAGCTGTCTTTTATAGTAAGTGAGCCGCTGAAAGAAAAAAGTACAAATTAAAGTTGTCTGAGTGATATGCATACTTGAATATATCACATTACTGCAGTTACTGATCCACAGTGAATCATTATATAGATGATTTAAAGAGCCCACTTGCCGCTGTGAATATAGTATGCTTAAACACTGCTCTCGTTAATTTTATCAGAAGTGGGTCTCCCCCTTCTCTCACATGCACGGGCCTTCTTTACCGCTTGCGTTCACCTGCTTCTGAATGATCACACCACAATACGGGGTCAGAGGTCAGCACTCGGCCCGGGGCAAGATGGGAGACGCTCTCAGGACTACAAAGACCAGGCACAAAAGCGACAAGAAACACGCACCTGTAACCAAGCTAAAGTCTGCGTACAATCAGACTTTTAAGCTGTTATATTCTTATGTGTGCTTTGATGAGGTGCATTTATGAAGCGCTGATCCCGTCTTGGGCGACTTAAACAGTGTGGCGGCGTCCGTTACAAAGGGATCAAAGGGGGAGAGAGTTGCTTAACCTGCTGACTTATGCCGACAGACAAAGCGTTTTGACAAAAGAAAGGCAAGAGAAAAAAGAGAGAAACTCCCTTCATTATGGGAGCAGTTTTTTTCTTCTTAAGATCGCCAGTCCTGAGAGAGCCCAAAGCAGGAGTTTCTCACTGAAGAATTGGCCCGGGCCTTGCAAATGATTCTGTTAAAGTGACAAAGAGGAAGAGAAAGAACAGGAGACTTTTTATCTGATGTGCAAGATGATTATCGCTCCACCTATCCCCCTCTCAAGCAGACTCCTTTCCGGCTTCCACGCCCCACACTTAAAAGAAGGAGCGGTTCATATTTTTGTTGTGGATAGCCCTTTGTAGATTTGCACTACGCACAAGAACGTTGAAAATGTAGCACCATTTTAGATACGTTGGTGAACAAAGTATATATAAAGTATATTGTTTACAGTCTGTTAATACTACATGATTGCTGAACACTGGTGATAATTTCTACAAGAGGGTATGCCTGATTTTTTATTTTTTTTAATCTAATGTAGTTTTTAAGAATATAGCAAAAATGTAAATACCGTAAGTCACTTACAGGACAAACAGTGTAAATAAGTTTATTTGTTTGTTTGGTTGTTTTTTTTTTGGTTGTTTTTTTTTTAAAGCAAATTATAAATTTTTATTAACATTTTTGTTTTAATATTATGTATTTGCCTTGTGATGATGTCACATAAATGGCAGACTGTAACCATAAAACCATTCAAATCTAATGTCATGGAAATGGGCAGAGATGCTGTACAGTAAAGTGTATTCTTTTATAGCGGGGCTGGAGTGGTCTGCTGAAATTCACTGTGTGCGTGTGGTTGTGTACATGTTGTGTGTGAAAGGACCGATTATGAGAACCTGTGAACCACTGAGTGACACAATTCTCAACACTGTGGCCCCTCCCCCACCCATGGGAGACCCACCCTGACATGTAAATCATTATCATTAAGCAATGCCATTTATGTACGCTTCCTCCAGAAAGAATTTTGCTGGTATAATTATAACAGCTAGTTAATTTAAATACCAATATCAAATGCTATTTGTAAAGTGTGTAGTATTCACTTCCTGCTAAGTCACACCACTATAACTAAAGCATAGCATATAGCTTAATTATGTTTAAAATCAACTGTATAATGAATTGGCACGCTATATTAATATATTATCAGTGTATTATTTAGTAAATGAATACATGCATATTTTGTTTCTTTTGTTTTTTTCTTTCTGGAGGTTTTGATTTTCTGCCCCAAAATCAACAAGTGGAGGGACTGTCTCCCTTGCTGAGCTAGAGTAAATACAATCAAACCAAAATATGAATAGAAACACTTTTTAATTGAATGAAATGAACCAGCCCAGAATCCCATAATTTAACAGATTATTATTTTTTTGTTTATTATTCATTTGTGTTCAGATGCTGTTTTGGTCCACTGGCTTTGTCCATGACACTTTAGGAGTTTTAAGAATTTTAACATGAGCAACCTGGGAGTGTGACACAATACTACTGCAATTGTTTACACAGCAGACGGTATCAGTCGAAGGAAATTGTAGAAAAGAAATTATAAAAATGCATTTTACTATAAATTACATGTTAATATTGTATGACACCTTTAGGCCTAAGAATTTAAAACACACAAGTAGAAGTTGTGAAGTCCAAAAGTGCTGAACAGAATCATGTTAGAAGTGTTGTGGGTATTCCCGGTGTGTGCTGACATACGGTATCATTCCGTTTTGTTGGCAAGTTTGTGAGTCTTTAAAGAAGAAGGCAGTATTTGAAAAGGCCTCCTGTGTTGTGTGCGTCATCTCAGCGTTTCTTATCATGACCTCTGTTGTACTTTCCACCAGGCCTGCCCGTCGCTCCGCTCCTTTTGTTCTGCTGCCTCACTCGCTTTTCAATCTCCCTCTCACTTTGATGCTCATTTTTTTGGAGTTGCTCCTTTTGTGTTCCATGCTTCTTGCATGCTTTGCTTTTATTCTTTTTAGTCCCGTGTTGCTTTCCCCTCAGCAGACCCCTCCTCTCTCTCGTCTCTCTCCTCTCGCCTTCACCGGGGGCTACAGCTCCTTAGGTTGGGCTGAGGCAGCATCTTTGTACAACACCGACCGTCTGCTCTGTAATCAAATACCATCTGTCGCTACATCTGAAGACTCACTCTCTTCCTCTAGCTCTGCCCACATCTGCGCTCCCCATGTGCCAGTGTTTCTGTCTACAGCGACCCGTGTAATGTACGTACAATTATTCCACCTGAATCATTCTTGGCCCTGCGGGGAGGAAGTCACTTTCACCACTTCCTGTTTTTGCTCCCAGTGGGTTCAAAGGTCATTGTCTTCAGGTATCCATGTTTGCTTTGTGTCAGCGAGACCTTGGCTGGGGTATAGGCACATACACACGGTAGATAGTGGACTTTAGCTTCTCAGTCTTAGATCAACGGCCCACTATCTCAAAGGCTGCTGCCAGACTTTCCCAATGTTTGCCCAATGTTTGTCCCTGCTCCGGCACAGAAAACGTTGACACGGTCCCCAAGGTCCCTCTGTGTGAGCGGGGGCCCCTCCTCCAGTCACTTGTGGTCACTTGTTATCGCAAATGCCAGGTTCAAGAACATTTTCCACTAGATGTTTTTATAAGACTATATGCTTTGACAACTGCAGCCCCCAAAAAGGCAGGACGCTAGGTACAATATTAATGTGAAAATGTAGTATGATTATTGGTCTCATATAACTATGGATGGTATCGTGGGAGACATTTTGATGGCAGCAATAGCATGTAAAACTGTGTATGTAAATGTTTAGTTTTTTTTTTATTAATTTTTATTTTTTTCTGCAACAGGTTAGTTAGTTGAATGTGAATATAAAGGTAAAAGTAAAATTATTGTTAGGATTTTATTAGAGTCATTAGAGTCCAAGCAGTATGGGTTAAAATAAGTGATATAACACCTCAATTTCAGTACCTGTGTGACGAACAACATAAGGACTTTGTTTTGATTTCTTCTTGCACAATCCACCTACAAGCAGCCAAATAAAGCACTTCACTTCATTTAGACACCCACTCTTTCAAAATGACTGTCTTCGTCAGCACCACAGATGATACAGAACTGTATTTTAGGGAACTTTTCAGGATGTTTGATATTAGTAATACAATGAATAAGAAGTGAGTTGGGCATTTTGGGTCTTGTGGCACCATAACTGTATATTACGAAGTACCTATGCTCAAACTTAAAACATAAAAACTATATTTTACTGAGGATAACATGTAATTGAGTTGTATAGTTATATAGGTATTAACTATGTGTGATGGGGTAATTACTTATTACAGTACTGAATATATTCTGTTTCTGAATAAATTGTTATTCTGCTTCAAGTGTAGAGACACCTAGTGGTCAACATGGGGAAAGTTTAGTTAACACTACTGCCAAATTGCTCTTGTTTCTTCTGTTTTGGGAATTTGAGAAAATCTTGTGTCTGTATCCTTATTTGCTATTTGCCTCTCCCCATCGTCTCTACCTCACTCTTTCTTTCTATCTCTCTCTCTCTCACCGTCTCTCTCTGGAAAGCTGCGATGCAACTGGAGCCTCAGAGACTCAAGAGAGGAGCCTGGGAAAGGAGGAACAAAGCCTCGCTCAACTCTGCACCTCCTCTCTCTCTCTCTTTCTCTCCCTTTTCTCTCTCTCTCTCCTATGCTCTCTGCCCACTGGCCGCTCGCCCCAAATTAAGACTTCAGACAAGAAAATGGGCTCAGTAAAAAAGAGAGAAAGAGGGAGAGAAGGAAGTCCAGAACAAGCCAAGAGAAGCTCTGTGACAAAGCCTCCGTTGTTGGACGGCAGGGCCCCCTCTGTCACAGTGTCAACTTGGAGGCCTTATTGTGGGCGGCACAGGCGGCATAATGAACACATACACAGCGCACATGCACATACACAGAGTACACATACAGAGTATACACACATACACGGTGCACACATAGACCTGCTGTGAGTGTGGACTCACGGACACGAACATGTGAAACATAACTTCTGCCCACTCTATCGTGAAGAGACCGGACGTGCCATCACCAACACATCTTCATTCTCAATCCCATGTCATAATGCTTTTCCTCAGCCACCTTTGTGGAAAAGCACAAGTGTGGGACATCTGAGTAAACTGAAGACATATTAGGACCTCTTGAGAGATTTATTTGTTTACTTTATTTCACTTTTCTTTTTTTTTTACTTTTACATATACATTATCATTTGGCACCAGTCTCTTGCTATTTTTGCTACTTATTTTGAATTTATTATTACAGTTTATATTGTTGCTCTATGTTATTATAATATATTGTGTTGTGTGAGCGACTTTCTCCAAATAATTTCCCTTAAAGTCTGTCTAAGTTTATATCTAATATCCCACACAGTGACTCAGTCTAGTGCTGTGTTATGGTCTAGGGGTTTGGTCACAGCACATATGCCACACATTTAGTCAGTGCCTCAGTTTGAGTTTTCTGAATGTCTCTCTCAAATCTTCATCCCCATTTCACACTAGTGTCCAGCCTAGTAAAAGTCATCATGCCTCAGATTTCATTACAATGAGGTCATTTTGAGAATATTGTATGTTTTTACTTGGTTATTAAAATGTAAAATAAACCACACATATCCGAGCTGACTTCAAGTCTGGCTCAGGTCATTCCCCCATTTTTTCTCCCATTTACTGTTACCCGTCCATTGTTCCCATCCACTGTTTTCTCTGCAAGCTCAAACGGTTACAAAACATTGGATCAGATAAGTACACATCAGACTTTCTAAAACTGCCCTGCCACACAGATCTCTCTCTCTGTTAGGCCCTCGAGCCAAACACCTGTTGAGGGAAGTTCTGAACCACAGCCACAAGGAATCAAAAAGACAACATCATAGATACACATATTTTCAACCAGGTAATGGTTTGTGGCGAGCCCTGAAGATACTTGTTTATCTTATTGTCACACCAATAAAATAACTTAAAACAATTGCCTTCATTGAAAGATTTTCATGGCTTGTCTAATAAATATGCTTTTAAATATATTCTGTATTGTGTCACAGTGACCTGGTTAACCTCCACACACATGCATTTGTATCCACATAGCTGAGTATTAACAACTGACTGAACTCAACTGGTTTGGCTTCTTCCAGTCTAAACTGGGTCTAGTGGGTCCAAGACAGATGGCATCAGGGCAAAGCTGCTCTGGCCTCTATCTCTCTTTCCATCCTTCCCCTGATCTCTCCATCCCTCTCTCTCAAACACACACCAACTCTTTTAATAGCCATTATTGGCATCCTTTGCCTTTTGTCAATCCATGAATCAGAAATCACACAGTTGCAATATACTGTACTTTCCTACTGACCCATTTGGCCAATTCATGAGTGCATGGAGGGCTGGATTAAACGGAAAGCAGTTTATAATCCCATAATTCAGATGTTTTAATTACTTAGATGAACAGGAGGTGTTTGAGCAAAGGCTAATCTCGGAGACATAAGGGCTGCATACAGAGTGAGAGCGGCGGGATAAGAGATTTGCTTTACTCCTTTGTAGTGCTCTCACTGGCTTATTGGCTCAATATTAGCAGTGCATTAAACTTTATCAGCTGTTATCAGTCCAGATTAAAAGATTCACAGACGCCATGTTTCTTATTTAGGTGATGAACAGAGGGCAAGAGTGCAATGCAATTACAAAGAAAAAGCCAGTGTATTGATGGTTCTGGTCCCAAACCTGGAAAGTTAAAGGTGCTGTACCCAATTTTAACCATGTTAAAAATGTGAAAAACAGAACTACTGTAGCTCATTTGCAGCTGTCCAAACTCCTTCCTCATGTTCTTAATGCATTCCTTGAATCCTAGTAATTATTCACTGTGTTGGGCTCATGAGTGTGTATCACAACATTCAGTAGCCAAAGTGGGGTCTGGGTGTCCTGCCACTGCTAATAACAACTAGTATGCTAACAATGTATCAACAGCATTACTTCTGGGTTTGCAATTTGTAAAATGGTTTTAGAAACAGATGCAGTCAGTGCATGGTGGTCTCAAATGGACCCACAGACTGTATGAAGAAGTGGACTAAGACAGAGGCATGTCACGCACCCCGTTCGGCTACAGTAAAATGAAGCTCGCAAAGCTAACCGTTATAGCAGCAAATTTGAAGGCAATTTCCATATTAGGAATATATATATATATATATATATATATATATATATATATATATATATATTATATTTATATATTTTATTATATATATATATATATATATATATATATTATATATTTTTTTTTTTTTTTTTTTTTTTTTTTTTTTTTTTTTACAAAATAGCAATCAGCAATCAGCAATCAAAAAATACCAGGATCATGTAGTGGGTTAGGGTTAGCAGTAGCTCAGTTGGTAGAGTATTCGCCCACTGATCTGAAGGTTCGGCGATTCCAGCTCTTGACAAAAACATCACAGGCTGTGTCAGAACCACTGACTGGTGTGATTCCAGCTCCCACAGATGAATGTTGTTGTTGTGTCCTTGGGCAAGACACTTAACCCACTTTGCCCACAGTGTCTGTGTACACTGGTGTGTGAATGGGTGAGTGGTTCCTTGTTGTAAAGCGCTTTGAGTGCCTTGAAGGTGGAAAAGCGCTATAGAAAAATGTGACCATTTACCAAAATGACAGCAGCAGTTACAGAGGGATGTACGACAATTTTTCAATGTAAAGTCAATTGATGGAGCCGGATGGAGCCACTTCCTGTTTGGAATAATGTAGTGGCGAGCAGGTTAGCTATGTCCATTTATATATAAAGTATATGATTGGACTGTAAGAGCTTTACAATAGGTACTAGGGCAAAACAAACAAGTCACAACAAACTTTAAACATGCTTTATCCGTGGTGCAGTATCATGACTGACATCCATGGCTGCAACCGATCCCACAATTGTCTTTGATAGCCACCCCTCCCGTCAATCACTGCAGGGGACAAAGGCTGCTAAAGCAAGGCAGATGACCTCATGCCTCGGGTCTGCTCCATACCGAAGGGGTCTTAACACTGTTCAGCCCGCCTTTTGTCTGGGACCTTTTTTTCAGACGTTGCGAGTACCAAGAATTACCTCACAGTATCTCTCGGGGCTAGGCCATGCACGTACACACATGCACCATTACACATCCCCTTGATCCAACGGCCTGCAGCTCTGAGCCAGAAGAGAGCCTTAAGACAAGGAGTGACAACCAGGACAGCTGCAGGGGCAAGCAGCCAGTCCCACCACCTCCCACAGCCACCATCACCACCCACAAGCCAAACCATTGTTTCTGTTCAGAGCCGCTGGTATTTATTTGTCATGAAATGGATACGAAGCACGAGGATCTTTCTCTAAAAAGACACCGCTAGAACCACTGTGCGAGCCGAGATTGCTCACCGCTCCCCTCATCCTTAACCTTCTAGTGTAGCTCGCCCCAAGCACCCTGCTCTGAACTATTAATAAACCTGCTTTTTTCAAGGTAGGAGCTACAGGGAGGGGTGGTCTGGAGGGTATTGTTTTCTGAAGGGGAGGAGGAAGAAAAGACAAAAGTGAGAATGAGCGAAGGTTATCTTTTGTGTCAATCTGTTTCTTGCGCTGCCTGTGATCTGGCCTCTCTCGGGTTACTTCAGTGGACACAAGGCAGGTTAGGCCCGTAAGCCAGGTCGCCCATCACTGTCTGTGCTCAGCTGTTGTCAATCTCTGTCTTTGCTGTGATGGGTATTATGACTAGGGCCCTATAGCATCCCTGCAATAATTGGCCAACCTTTATACACTGAAATAGTGACTCAACACTAAGCCGCTCGTACATGCCATGTCTTAGAGCCACTTTCAACACATAGTTAACGGGACAGAGGAGGAAGCAGCGGGGTGGCCATGCTTTTGGTGTCATTTATGAGGAGATGCTAAGATGACGCTCACTGCTCCGCCAAGAGCTCCAATAGTATCCTTATGAGGCAGGGTTCAGGGGCAAAAGACATCCTTCCACGTTTGTCAAGGGCATTCCTTGGCATAACAATAGGTTCAACCAGTCGCCATATTTTCCTTTGCACCCCTCCCTCCTCATACTTCTGCCTCTTCCATCAAAGAGCATTCCAGCCTCAGAGCCTCCCTAAGCCCCACACTGGTCGGGGCTGCCCATGTGACAGCCCAATGCAGACACCCATCTTTAAGAATTGATTCACTCTGGTATTCAAAGCCTACGAAGCTCGGGTGCCAAGATCCTAGGAACAGGCGCCGCTCATGAGGGCCAGGTACACAACAGCTGCTCCCCAACAATAAAGGCGAAAAATGAGAGGCACTCGGGGGGAAGATGGAGCCCTAACCTCCCTCTCAAGCCTGGGCTGGTCACCTTCAGCCAGTTGTTGCCAGATCTGCCCTCAGAGACAAGAAGGCCCTGGACGATCTCTGGGATGAGGACAGAGCCGCACTTAGAGAGACAATAGAAATAGGGACAATAGAGCAAGGGGAAACATGATTCAGCGTTTGACATTTTGCATACATGACAAGCCAGAAGCATCTACTTCCGGCCAAGATCTCTCATGTTGAATCGACAGAACTATATCAATCCAATACGCCCAATTAGTATGTTATGTGTGATGTTCTAATGTACTTTTCTTTATATTAACATGCACTGTTATAAACAATACTGAAATTATCTCACTCAAGATGCTCAGTGTGTCTGGTAATGTCGTCATGTCACATATAGCCTTATCTCCATGGAGATAGATAAGTTAGATAATGCAACACTGTGCAACGTCTCAGACAAAAAATATCTTCTTCATGGAGACAAGCTAGAACCACCAGAAACATTTACATAGTGCACCTTCCTGCATGCTCTTTATGAAATTTAGAAAATACACTATAGGGCATTAGCTCCTAAGATGCATATTCCTTGTTGATGTTTTATTGATATGTGCAAGATAATTACACACATTCGGTCATGTGAAGGAGATATAGACTGTATCCTTCAATAACCTCACACACACAAGAGCACTCCCTCAGAGACTCTGGGTTTGTTGTGATACCAGAGATCACAAATCACACACACGGAGACAGCCCAGATATTAGCTCACCTCAAGTGTTTCCATAAACTCTAGTACAAGACGCATAGAGCGGCATCGCTTCGACCTTTGCATACACAGATTTATAGTAGGGCTATTTCATAAAACATCCATCAGAAACAAGCAAACGAAGGGTTTCAATATGCAAAATTATGACTTAATATTTTGAAAATATGAGTAGAGAGCAAGTAATAAAATGTATGAAATAAGAAATAGTACTTAGTTCTGAGACTTGTTTTATCGTACCTTACTTATAACTTGAGTAATCTTCATCTACTTAAAGGTAAAGGTAAAGGTGTTAGTTACTCATTCTCTGGGTTTAGGTGTAGGTATAAGTGTCAAAGGCTAAATACTGAGAATATGAGAGAATTTAATATTTACCTTTCTTTAGAATTAGAAAATCTTTGGACACATCAGTTACAATCAGTTACTCAGTACTGAAGTAGCTTTTTTCCACTCTCACTTATCTAACAACACTGTCAAGACTCTTTTTGGCTACTCTACCCACCTCTGGTCCCTATGAATCTGTGAGAAGTGCCATGTTTGGATATAGAGAATGATTAGGAAGAGGAAAAGCCGCAGAGAACCCAGGAGAGATGGGAATTTAGCAAAGCTGCTCAGAAGGGCCCTCATTACGATATTAAACAAGATTTAATAAGTGAGAGTGATTTGATGAGGTGATTATCCTGGCCCATTAATCAAGCGGGCTTCTAGTCGCTGTAAAACGGCCATCTTTCCCTCTGAACCAAAGCCTCTTTAGACAGCTGATCTCCTGCACTAACACTGCCTCTCAAACAACACCACCCAAAAAGAAAAAAAATACTATACTACTACTAGTACTGCACCATATCATGCCTCCTTTCTCTGCCTGTAGGTTTTTCCATTGCCTGTGTTCCGGTCGGCGCTCGTGGTGCATCAGATGAATTGAACTTCTTAACATGTGGGTCAGAAAGTAAAGTGTTATCAGAGGGAGTTAAGAGTGCTAACTGGCAGTGTTAGCGAGAAAGCATGTGCTGGCTGTGAGGCTTTTGGGCGCACAACAGAAGGAAGAGATTCCCTGGGATTGTGGGGGTTTGTGTGTGGAGTTTGTGTGTGCTTGCTGCAAAAAAAAAAAAAAAAAAAAAAAACAAGAGAGAAAGGAAAAAGGTTCACCACATGTTGGTGGGTCACACTTCTTACATAGTCATATTTCTTTCTTTAGATGTTTTAATATTAATTAATTTAATTTAATACATTTCAAATACGTAAAATATTTTTTACCCTATTTCTCTACATTTTCAGTAGCCAAACATAAGAAAGTATAACAACTCTAAATATTTCGTATTGCCTGTTTCAGTTTGATAAACTAAATTAACAGCTGCTTTGTACTTAATACTTGTACTTGTATAAAAAGATTTTCCACCATCATATAAAAGTATTTAAGAGGGAAAACAGTTACTGCCAAAAATGCATGAAAGCTCAAGTAAGAGGAAGAAAATTACTTTGTGGTTAATACAATAAGTACTGTCTACAAATATAAGAAGACATTTTTTTATCAACATAATCCAGCCAGATGAGTCTGACCCAACCTGGATTATAAAGAGAAGGTACCCTGTTTATCTTTTTCATGCAATGTATTAGACACACACTTTTACAGTAGGCCTTACTTTAAATTGTGGCTGCTAATCCTCAAAAGGATGTTGTACAATAGAGGTCAACCATAAAAATGCAAGTTGAATAGTGACAGATCCTGTGGGTTTGTCTACTGTCCCATTTATGATATGTCCTTACAAGTAAATAGCCCAATCATGCTCTAAAGTCTATTTTCTTTCATTACGAAAGGGGACATGGCGTGTTTGACTTGAAGGACAGATGTAGAATTTAGTGAGTGACACGGGGCTGTAAGACAATGTCGCCTTGGCCAGTAACTTTGTGTGCTCGCCTCGCACACTGCCATTCTGCCGCGTGTATCTAAGCAGCGTAATTTGAGTAAATGACAGGGGAACATCTGCTGTGCATAAGAGAGAGGCCAACACTTTAACATGCAGATGTCTCTCTCCATCTGCATTAATTCAATAATTACCGCAATGGAGAGAGGGGAAAAACATCTTTTTTATAGCTTAAGACAATGTTATCTGTGCCAGTTGGTGTGGGGAGGGCAGAATACACGGGAATGGCTGTGAGTGTATGTGTGGCTGTGTGTGTGTGTGTGTGCGTGTGTGTGTGTGTGTGTGACGGCGGAGAGAGGGGGGTAGATTATTACACCATTTAGCCAGAGCAAGCTGTCACATTGCAGAGAATCTCACTAATACCATTGTGCCCTTGGTGAGTCACTGTCAGACTCAAGTGACCGATGATGCCTCAACGCCACCACTTGGCCACAGCCCCTTCACACATCACTGTGCATCAATGCTGTACATGTACTTATACACAAGTGGAAAATCTGAGATTATCAAATAAAGACAAGAATCTAACACTTTGTATGGGCGAAATGAATGACTTATTTACTGTAAGACACAATGCATTCGCCTCATGAGAATGTGCTCAGTCTGTATAAAGAAAGAATAATGGAATGAAATGTTTACATGTAGTGGACCTAATGGAGCTACCCTTCTGTTAACTGGTCGTCACTATAAACATGCATTTAAATAAACACCATAGTTTCCTGCCAACAACCTGTCGAAACAGTGACCTGTCACACTAAGGTCACATAGTCCACGCGTGGCTTACACACATAACAATTAAACCCTGAATGACTGTATGTATAGGATTACACACATAAATAAACATACAACTGACATAACACGCACAAGCATGCTCCTCATGCACCAGCAACACTACGAGCAACTTTAGCATGGGCTAAACTTAGCTACAAAGGAAAATATTTGTATACTTGAGCGGCCAACTTCCTTTGATTGCAGCAGTGGTGCAGTAGGAAACAATGCACAGGACTATTAATACACCAAGGAGAAAGAGAATTCCTCTCAGACGAAAGCTCAAAGGAGCCATGGCCAGGCTATTTGCAGACTTACTGATGATTGGATGACTGCTGCACTATACTTACTGTAGTCTGTGCATCTTGTCTTACTCAACTGTTTTTCACAAGGACTCTGACATGCTGACACGCACAGTACAGGCTGCACAATGAACCATATTCTCTATAAGGCCTCTTTTCTGCATTTCGCTGACTGTTCTGATGATGTGCAGATACAGAAGCATGAGAAGTGTAATAGATCTGGTAGGTGCTGCCGCCTTGTTTCCGTTCCACAGCTCTGACATTTAACTGTTGGTAAATAGCCGACTGGCCACACTTATGACCGCCTCCCCTTTCTAAAAGTGCCCAGTTAAAGAGCATCAAATCCCCACTCACTAAATCCACACAAGCCCAGCCTTCATTAGCATAGCTAACAAACTGTCCCAAAGAGCATGGGCAAAGAGAGAACAATGGCAGTCTATTAAAGGGGAGGATGGAGTGACTGCGCTGCATAGCCTATTGTTCTGCTCTGATTTGGCCCGCGGTGTCACCCTGCAACTGTTGTCACTTCTAAGTTTAGCCGGACGCCTGAAGAGGACAGAAGCAGGAGAAGGAGGTGGAGGACACAGAGGAAGAGTGGAGGTTAATGTAATGTGCACCACACTTAGCCTAATGTAAGTCCATTAAACCTTGAAAATAAACACCAAACTGTTTCATCACTATTTCCTTTCACACCTACTGACCTTAATGGGTCTTAGGCCCAAGGCTTAATTTAAGTTTGATGTTAATTTGCAGGACAGAATCTCTGTCAGTTGTATGAACAACATTTTATTGTGTATAAGCTATAAAAAGAGTGGCCTAAAGAGAATCTGAGGAGGAGGTGATTAAAGTGATAAGGCAACAGCGAAGGAGAAAGACGAGCAGTAGATTAGCCCAGCTGTCCGCTCATAAAGCAGGCGGAGGGTGAGGCGCTAAGCTGCCCAGTGAAAGCAGAGCTTAGGTGGGTGACATGGGGCAGCGTACTGCACTCAGCGCAGTGGCCTCCAGCACAGGTCTGAGCCAAAGCAAAGACACATGGATAAACAGTGGTAGATGGGGCTAAGACGGACAGCCGGCGGAGCATCCAGCCAGGCGTCATTAGGCCCCAGTCCCTATACTATAGTGACTAGAGTGGAGACAGTGAGGGTTAGGTCTAAGGCTGGCTCTATAGCAGTCGACAGGAGACACGGCTCACAGACATGTCTCAGTCAAGAAGGAATGTTGATTTACTGTATTGTGGCTGTATTTAGCTGAAGGGAATATCAGAGGCTTCACACAGCCTTGGTATGCACCGGGACAATGCACCCTCCTCTCTCACCACATCACCTCATCCATCTCACCCAGTGCCCTGCTGCTGACCCCTGCTTAGTGGTGCGGGTGGGACAGGCCTCATGGCAAGGTCACAAGTACAAGCCGAGGACAAGTACTGAAGAACAAGAGTAGCTAAGGTCCTCTACTGCACATATCCACACACACTGTCCTCTGTCACCTGGGAGCAGAGGAGCATTATCCACTGGCATTTTATGAGTGCCCAGTGTCACTATACACTTCATATCTCCATCATCTACATAACAGATCAAGCACTCGATATAGTAGCCTTATCAGGGGACGTGCTTTGTACAATGCTCCCACCAGACCAAAATTAGTTTGACAGCGGAGTAATGCACTGTGGAATGTATGTGCCTTTAAAGTTTAGAAGTGTAAAACATTATAGGGTATCAAGTTAATTTTCATATTGTGTTTCTAGATTAGTGCAAAGCTCAAAGAAGCCCCCTTCCGATTTACAAGAACAAATGTCAAACCAACATTACTGTAAATAAATGTTATATATATTTGAGGCATTTAAAGTAAGAATCATGATTGTCAATATAGAAATACACAAGAATGCTACTGAATAAAATCACATGTGAGAGTATGTATTAACAACCTGCACTCGGCCTGTCACAAATTTGAAGCACGATATATTGCTACAGAGCGTTACAGCGATAAACGATAATACTGAAACTACTTTATTTCCACACTATTGCAAAGAAAATTTATATATATATATATACACACACATATATATACATATATACATATATATATATATATATATATATATATAAAGTCTCCCCTGGGCCACACAGGTCATCCCTACTGTATCCATTTAATTCTGCTGCCTTGTACCCATGATTTACTCTAACAGGGTTTCCTTGAGAACTAAATCTACTTAGGATTTATTGTTTCTTATTATTTCTCGTCATTGAAAAATTATAATCTGTTGACCTAATCCCTCCACTCCCTCCCCATGCCTCAGATCATATTCATCAAGATGATCCCTCTGTGACAAAGCAAGAAAATCAGCACAGTGGGGAGGTCTAAAGAGATCGCATACCGGGACAAGAGGGTTTCTTCCAAATCAAATCAGCTTCCTGTGATGTAATCAAGACGAGACGCCAAAGACGAAGGCCATAATCTCCTGGCGACATGCCTCCCTGCGCTCCTGTGTTATTAAAAATGAAGAGAAACAAATCTTTAGATTGAAAAGACAGGAAAATGGAATTATAATAAATCAAAGCCAAACTGGGGCAAGGTTGGATAAAGGCTCCGGATCGAGATGAGGGGCAAATCTTACTAGAATATTTTTTATATATTTATTCATGATGAGGACCAGTGCAAGTTATATAATTGCACCTGTCCTGAGCTCTTCATTTCAAAGTACGAAATTAGATGTGTTTACAGTTAATATCCACATGAGGGCGCAATATGACCAGATAGAACAGCTAAGAGGTTAGATTAGAGGGCTCTTTTTATTCAAGAATTATATTATGACTAGTGACATCTAGATCTTGTGTTTCCTGTTTTAATAATGACCAATTCATTTAATCTAGTGTTTATGTGTATGAATGTAGTGTGAATTGATATTTTTGTTCACAGACTTTTAATAAAAGAGGCATCAATAGAAGGCTGTGTGTTTCTTGAACCACCAGCAGATGGCCTTACTACACTGCACAACCTTTGCCTGCTGGCCTTAAAAGGAGGGTAGGTGGTTTCATAAACTTGACCTATGTGTGACCCCATAGACAAATGTTTAAATGAAATATTGATATTTTACTGATAACAATTGTAATGTTGCTTTTATACAAAATTATAAATTAAATAAAAACTCTGGGTATGATCAACTTTACTGATTCACAATTGAATCGGGTTTTCTATGTTATCATTTGGCGTTTTGGTTCTCAAGACAATCAGAAAGCAGAATAGGACACATGATTTTCCATTTGAATCCTCACAACCTAAACCCCCGCACATGCAGCCAATCATGAATCAGTGCTAGTGCAGCCTCTGCAGCTCAGTGAGGGAATTCTGCAATTCATTCACATGAGGCATGACCTGACCAAAGACTGAGAATGAGAAAATCGTTTGTCATAAATATGCAGGATGAGACACAGCAATGCCACATATCCTCCCTTTAATGTCATAAACAGATAATGAACATTTGCCTGCAAGTCCAGAATTGTATCTCTCTCTGAGTCTGGACATTTCCAGGCAAATGAACAGGAAAGAGGAATAATTAAATACAAATACTTGCCATGATTTCAGCCCAGAACTGCTCAGGAGCTAAACGTGTCGAGTTCAGTCTTTTCACCAGCGGCGCATCAGGGCCATGATTTAAGAAACAGCTTTAAAAGACATTGTTTTGCTGGTTAGAGACATCTAAATGTATTTTAATGTAAACTACACTTCACATAACAGTAGTAGTGTTGTGAAACTTGTACTTAGAATGCAATGCTAACCTACCCACTTGACAACGAAGCCTTATAAATTGTGGTTTAATCTGTTCCAAAAGGGCAGTACAAGATATAAACCTGTTCATACTGTTCCCAGTAGGAATTCATGGCAATGGCAACTTTACAAACATCAAAAAGAAAGAAAAAGGGGAAAAAAGGGACCAGGGACTGCAGAAATGGTCCGGTTTACATTAGTTAGATTTCTTAGCTCGTGTGCTGCTGTCTGGAGGAGTCTGCTCTCTGCAACTTACTACAGCGTCAAAACATCCCCTCGGTCTGAAAGGCCTTTAACGTTGGGGGTCACTCCACAGAGAAGTAAATTCGTGCCATTTTCTAAACATGACACCACGGCTCCCATTCTACACGAGGCAGGCCAGCCAAGACTTCTCCTGAGAGTGCGAGGAGGCCAAGGGGAAGAATGAGGGGTCAGCACTTATTGTTTGTGAAACGATCCGTCTTCAAATACAAAAAAAAACTGAATTAACAGCCTAGAAATCAACAACTTGGTACTATTCTGTTGCATTAACTGAGTAAAGTCATAAATATCATAGTAACACACCATATGCTTCTTTTAAATTCTTACTTTGGCAATGTTTATCTTCACAATGTTGAATTTGATTTCACGATATTTTCTACTGAACCACTAATTAACAGTGCAGTACCTCATATGACCACTAAAACGGAGTGTGGCGCTATTTTAATTAAAAAAATAATTAGGAATGATTACTAAAATGTACAAATCTTAGTTTGTATTTTTAACCTATTATTTTTTGTACATCATGCAGTACACACATTGCTTAATTTTGTGACATTTATCTCTGCATTTGATTTTAGTAACTCGTGTTTAGTGGATGAGGCACCAGTAGCGTAAAACGTGGGACCTGCAGCTGCTGGCCACATCTTTAGGGGTGTTGGACAGTGGAAGAGCAGCAGAGCAGGGCGCTGGTGTGAACGATCATTAGAACAGCCTGGGAGACAGACTGATTACCATGACAGGCAGCATCAAGGGACTGGAGAAGTTTGAAAGCCCGGGAAAAGGACGTGGTCTCCGGGTAACCAAAGCATTTAAAGTCGGGGAGCTGCTCTTCTCCTGCCCTGCGTACTCCTCTGTGTTGGCAGTGGAGGAAAGAGGCAGCATGTGCGAATTCTGCTTCAACAGGTAACGTAAAGTTCACGTAGACTCCTGCATGGTGCGATCTATTCTTTCATTGCTATACTTGTTCTATAAATTCACTTCCTACTGTAAATTGACCTAAATTGTCCTTTGAAAACCAAGAGAGCTTCAACTTTTGTAACCAGCATCAACCAGATGTCTGATGGTATGAATAGGTGCCTATTTTGGTATATGTTTTATCATTATAGGTAAGAGGCTTGCATAGCTCTAATTTTAACTTTGTAAATATTTTTAAGGTTTGTAATGAAACTTGTATAGGCTATTTGAGATGCAGATTCTAAAGAAGTACTTGAAAGCAATAGTCAAAATCAAGTACCCTACAAAAAAGGCATTAAAGATGGATGTCAATTAGTTAATCACTTTTTCATTTGTATATGTTCTTTCCTATATCAATATACTACTTAATTTCACATAGTGTCAAATTTTTTATTGCCACTGGGACGAAACAGCTGTCACAGAGCGGCTCTATTAATACCCCAGAATGTTTTAAAGCCCTTCATTGCTATCACTTACGATGAAGCACCACCAACTGCTCCTTCGTGTCCCACAGTAATAAAGAGGGATGCCAGTAAACACTCCAGAAGCAGACCACCAGCACACAGTACGCAGTGATCTTGAGCAGTTGACTCACGTTTCTGCTGAACCATAGACTGAACTCTTTATTTTATGTATGTATTACTTGAGCTATATTCTTATATGCCAATTATATTTCCACACAGGAAACAAGGTCTGGCAAGGTGTGGCAAATGCAAGAAAGCATCCTACTGCAATGCCAAATGCCAGGTACAATAACACAGGATACACTTGTGTCAGTTTCTAAGTTGAAGTTTTACTACAGTAACTAACTATATATTATATATAATTCTTGAGCAGAAAGCAGACTGGCCCATGCACAAGCTTGAATGTTCCGCAATGATTGCTTTTGGAGAAAAATGGTGTCCGTCTGAGATTTGCAGGCTAGTAGCTAGGATCCTCGCTAAAAAGGTGAGCTGAAACTTAAAATAATTTTCACATTAATAAAACAAGTTATTAAACATATAGTGGTTATAACTGTGTTTTTAATATATCTAATATTTCTGATTTTGTAGAAGTCACAAAAAGAAAGAAGTTCATCAGAGCAGATGATGCAAATAGGAGAGATGCAATCACGTGGGTAATTTCACCATCAGTACTCAGACACATCTTTTACTTCGCTAGTAGTTAAGTACATAGCTATTGTTCACCTATGGACTGTAAGTGCACTGTAGGGTCAGTGCATGTTCGGCTTTAAAAAGCACAGGTCATTGAGATTGCACCAAGAGAAGGCCCCATTGCTATCTATATATATCCTGTAGAAGTGGGGCAAATGGGATAGAGACAACATAACAAGTGTAACAACTTAAAGAGAAGCAGCGACTCTTCAGACTGACACGCCGGCCTGATTAGTGTGTCTGCATAGACGAAACGAAATCCTCTGGAATTCACTGTACTCCAAAAATATGCACAATGAGCTTTCTAAAGAGTTTAAATAATTCCAAGAGAGCTGCTTCCCAGATTTATATTACATTGAAGTTGAATATAGCTCACTCTAGTTTAGCTGACGAATGTTTTAGCTGGTTTGTGAAATTGAACTTGATGCAGTGTTACGTGCCAAGATCAACACTCAACATCACAGTATATGGATATTCTGATGACAATTTGTTTGTGCTACATTATCTCAAGTGTGACAACTTGAGATCTCAAACCTTGTAATTCTTCAAAAATACTCAAAAATTTATTTATTTATGGTATTTTAATATTATTATAGATCTGGAAGATATGGACAACGAGAGGAGAGAGATAAGTGAGTCAGACATTGCACAACTCCATCAGTTTTACTCAAAGCATTTAGATTTCCCAGACCACCAAGAGCTACTAAGTCTTTTCTCCCAGGTATTTTTAGGAATTTTTACCCATAATGCAACATAAAACGATTTGTATTTTCTTTTAAATGTTCATTTACATCTGTATTACAGGTTGCTTGCAATGGTTTCACAATAGAGGACGAAGAACTGTCCCATATGGGAACTGCAGTCTACCCAGAGTAAGCTTGACATTTATATAAGCTTTGTTGCAGTGTCTTTTATAGTTGTTTTTCACATTGACCAGACCCTAAATAGACCACGCTCTCCTCCCCAGTTGGTCATTTAGTGGTTAAACTTGACCTCCTGCGGTTACCAGAGCAGTTTAGTTTTAAAATTGGCTATTCGAAGGTGAGTTTACCCCCTCTGTCTCTTTTTGAGTTATTTCCAGATAGGTAACAACAAGGTCCCTAACATGTCTCAGGGCCACTAGATAGTTATTGCTGAATGGGGCTTTATTTGTTTTTCTTTTTGTTGCCTAGAGAAATTGTGATTGTTTGTTTCATTTTCTACTTGTGTAGTGTGGCCCTTATAAACCACAGCTGTCTTCCCAACACTATCATCACTTTTAATGGGACATCAGCAGAACTCAGGGCTGTAAAAGACATGAAACCTGGAGATGAGGTAAGCAAAGGAGGCACCTGTTACCGCATGCTGTATTTCCTGTATTCATTTATGGAATTGTAATGGCATTGGTAACTGTGAAAGTAATATTGAAGTAATTGTAAACATAAGATTAAGTTAATATGGAGACATTGAAGGTCCAAGACTGACTTTTGTGAGCTTTTAGCTGTGTTATAATGTTGTTAACTCCTCTAAAAAATACCTGGAGTTGTGTTTTGTTTCACACATGTTTGAGTTACCCTTTATTATTACTCTGCCAAACTCAAAATGCTCTGTTCTACCTTGTGATGTCATGTAGTGATAGGAAGGGTCAGATTGGCAATTCAAAGGCTGAATCTATCCAAATTATTCTAGTGAAAGTGTATGGATTTTAAAAACACAGTGGAGCACTTCCTGTAATACCACATGACATAACAAGATGAAACAGAGTGTTTTCAGTTTGAGAGGAAAAAACTCAGCCTAAATATGCAGGGTTTGAGTGTTACATGTCTGAACTAAACAACAAAACATTATAAAAAAGATTAGAAAATAGCCTAATATGGGCTCTCGTGTCATGGTAGTGAAAGTAATAGATAAATTCACAATATAGTGTAGGTAAGAAAACTGGCATGCAATCAAAATTAAGATAAAAATCAAGTACATATTTACACATAAAGAATGACAACAACTTTAATTAAGGTACCTATTCAGTTCTTATATGAATTTCTGTCCATGGAAACAGGTCTTAAATGTGAGTTTGTGGGTTTTATGGGATGCAGCAGCTGATTTTAAAAGCTTGTGGTGTGGTTATTTTCAGAACTGGCCTCTGAGTCCCTGATTTCTGCCAGTGAACATTATTCCAATATGATTTAGTGTTCTATGTTTGACCTGTTATGAATGTGCCCTTAGGTCTTCATCAGCTACATAGACCTTTTGTATCCAACAGACGACCGCAACAACAGGCTAAGGGAATCCTATTACTTTACCTGTGAATGCCAGGAATGTCAAAGCAGGTCACAAGTAAGAAAAATCCTGATAATAAAAGAATGTAAAATTACTAAATGTTTCACTTGTTAAAGGTGCACTATGTAACTTTTTGGTTGGCGATCCATCACCTGCTTGTTTCAGTGGTTATGTCATTAAACAGCTCTACCTTACCTTTAATTAATTACAGTGGGTTTTATTGCTCAAAAATAGCCAGAAAACTTACACAATGCACCTTTAAGTGTTATGTATTCTTCAGGACAAGGTGAAATTAAAAATCCGTAAGCGCAGTGATCCCATTGAAGAGGAGGTTGTGAACAACATGGAACGCTACGCCAGAAAAGCAATCAAAGAATTCAGAGCTTCAAAACACTACAGAAATATCCTTTTTGTAATATTTGGTGAAAAATTGCTGCCAAAAAGTACAAATGAATATGAAGTAGTAAGTTGGTTTTCCCTCATCACATCTTACTCAGAGTTGTTTTCAACTGATTCATGTATGTTTGAGTAATCCTCTATTGTTCTGCACCTGAGGCTTGTGTGGTCACAAAATCTCTGTTTTCATCTCCGCCCACTGCTGTACTTACTTGAGATTATTTCAAAAATTCAGACTTTGGGTCATAAAATTTAAAAATAAATCTCATGTATCTATTTTCTGTTCTGAACAGATGCTTAGTTTCTATTATTTGGCCAATTTTAATCCATATTGTAGTTCACAATGAACAAAATGCATGTTGAGGTTTAATACTAAATACCTGAAAAAACACAATATTTGTAGTTTTCTTTTAATTTTTACTACTAATATTTTCAGTATATAAAAGAGCATATGTGTAGATGTTTTACTTGCTATCTATTTTGTAATACAAAGCTCTAGGTTAGAATTACTTGTGTGACATTTCAGTTTATAGGTGTCTGACATGTTTTGGGGGGGGCTCAGAGTTGGCTGAGTGATGCCTTGACTCTTTAGCACCCCCTAGTGAGCTGCTGGAGATGTGTGAGCAGAGCCTGGAGAAGATGGGCTCCATTTTTGAGGACTCCAATGTGTACATGCTGCACATGATGTACCAGGCAATGGGAGTATGTCTTTACCTGCAAGACATAGATGAAGCGATAAAATATGGAGAGAAGTTAATCAAACCATACAGGTATTTAAATGACCAAAAATGTCAGTAGAGACAGTAGGTTGCATTTGTAGAATGCCTATAGTTTAAAATAAAGCTGGTGGAAGGGTCAGATTTCTATAGTGGAATTTGCTGTTTAACTGTCAGATTACAGACAGAGTGCATTTCTTTTACCTGGTTTATGATTAATATCACTTTAGTTATGGGGCCTATCCATGTGAAACAAAAACTGGCACAATGTTCAATATTTTTTTCTCCCCATAAATGAACAAAAGTAAAATAATTGACTTACATAGTTTTAGAAAGTAGGCCCATTATTAAATCCCAAAAATGTGATGATGTTAATAATGTCAAGTTTGTGAAGCCAAGATCAAACAAATACATTTTAATTTCCTTTTGGATATTACTTTTAAAAAAAAACTGTAAGCTATGCCTTTCCTCAATTTCTATAATGCAAATGCAACATATTAGTTTGATATTGGTTTGAAATAATTAATAATAATAATGTCCTCTGATCATTGCAGTCAGCTCTACTCCCCCCTCTCCCTGAATTTGTCCTCAATCTACCTGAAGCTTGGCAGACTGTACATGACAATGGATAGGCACTCAGCTGGGGTCACAATGCTAAAAAAGGTAAACATTTCAAGTTAAAATTAAATCATTAAGTGTGTTATAATTGGGTTTATGTGACAGTGAAGCATAGAATGGCTATCAAATGTAATTATTATTTGTGTGATTTAGGCAATGTCTATCATGGAGGTTGCCCATGGAAAAGACCATGTTTACATGTCAGAGCTGCGCAAAGAGATGACACAAAAGTGAAGAATCAAAAGCACATTTCACCCCTATGGACTGCATTTACTCCATAAACTGGAGTGTTACAGAACTATAGGCACTTTCTGTTTATATTTGTATTAAGATAGAGAGAAATAATGTTTTTGTTTATATTTTGTGAATACAAATTAAATTGACATAAATAGCATGTTTTCTTTGGATTGTCCAGTTCATGATTGACAGATCAGCTGTTCCTGTCATCCATTAGTCTCAAGTAGTTTACATTTTAGTGTGAGGGTCAATGCAACACAATGGCAGCAGCTGCACCAGCAGTGGGGCCTCTTAGGAGGGATGTCTCTGAGAGACCAACGACTGTTTAGGTGAGCACCTTCACACTACTCTTCAGCCGCAAGAAGAAGATATTATATGTCCAATTATATTATTATTATTATTATTATTATTATTATTATTTGTCCATTTACAGTTACAAAAATAATGTCAAACTTTGTTAAAGAAAATAGGGCTTTATTGCATAATAAGCAGGTAAAACAGCTTCATACATTCAGTATTTGGGCAAGGAAAAGTTATGCACTGAAATAGCATATACAAAACATATTTACATATAGTTTGATAATATTTTGTTTTGCCAAAATAGAAAAAGATAATGGATAAGTTAAAAACAAGCAGTGGAATGCTGTGAGAAAATACTGTCAACAACAGAAGTGCAACAACACTTTAATGTCAAGGGAGCCCTGGGCTTAAAGGCTAATAAAAAATAGTATATACAGTGAAATAAAAAGGCATGCATAGTTTATTATTTTGCAGTATTTATGGTACCAAGTCAAAGGAAAATATATATTTATATAAAATATTTAGAAATCTTTTTTGTCCTGTTCCTAATATTTACAAAGTTACTTTGGACATGGCTGGTTTTGCTTAACATTTCACAACAAAAATGTTAAAGGGTGGGACTGCTATCAAATCACATGGCATGACTTTTTTTTTTTTTAAGTGTTTTAGCAACATTACGCTGTTGTTTACACAGATGCTTAAACACTGAAAAAACATTTTTATCTTTGGAGGTAAAAAAGATTAACTTCTTTCTCCAAACTCTAACACAGAGCTGGGACCACATTATGGCAGCCTATTCAGATTCATAAGGCACAACAACACATCATATGTGGTGCATATATAGTGTACATATACACATATGCAAATATGGTATAACTGCATCTTTCTATGCAGGCTGCAAATGTAAACATTGACTTTCTATACAATGTTTTCAAACAAAAAACTAATTGCAGCAGAACAGAATGTCATTAAGGTGAAACTGGACATAGCATGATTATTTGGGTAGTTATTATATACAGAGTGTATGCACCCACATACACAGACAGGAAGAGGAGAATAATTATTAATTATTAAGACTAAGTTGAAAAAGCTTATAAGATTTAAATAGACAAATTGACAGTCATGTTATGGGGAGATAGCAGAAATAAATAAAACATGTTTTACTGGCAAAAATATATTGATTAATACCAAATAGAGATAAATGGCATTGTATTGTGATATGAAAGTGATAACACTTTAGATGACAACTCTTGTAGAGTTTATGTACAACAAATTATAGCAGTAAAATTGCTGCCACCTACTGTTCATGCAATTTACTACCATTCTCCACCAGTCAGAACATTGGAAATATAAAAAACACATTTATTTAGCTACTGGCAAAACATCCTGCTTATTCACCAAACCAGTGTGAATGCAGACAGAATAATTTCTGATTAGGACAGATTCATTTAATTTCCTCTATTTAATGACTGCCCCCATGTAAATCTGTATTAGACATACAACATGAAGTCTGTTTTACAGTAAATCAAGTACCACTTTTGGATGAATCTCACAAGGCTGCTCTCAGATGAGACGGGAATTCTTGAGGAAATGAATAAGGACTTGGTAGACAAACTTATACTGGGAGATTGTCTGCACCATAAGCATCCTCTGTTGCCTCAGCTTAGCCATCATAACTGGGACCTCCATGGGCTGAAGTAGAACAAGAGATACAACAGGTACATTTAAATACACTTTCATTCATTCTGTGAAACATAATGGAGAATGCACTAACCTCATTGTGCTCCAGGCAGCTGATCATGAGTTCAGTGAGGATCACCACTCCTGTGCGGCCCACCCCAGCACTACAGTGCACCACCACTGGGGGGTTAAGACTCTTGGACGTGTCCAGCATAGAGTTGGTGTGTCTCCTCACAGACTGAATCTCCTCCAAATAAGCTGCAGAGAATGCAGAGAATACAATCAACAACAGTCTAGAGACAGAAGAATGATGCACAACAGGCAGCTGAAAATTCCACTCACAGATAAATCCCTGGACATATTCGGGACAGCCTTGCTCAGGCCAGTCAGTGTACTGAAGGTGCCACACGGTCCTCTCCTGTCCTGACAGCAGGTGTTTGACCTTTAACCCCGTGGTGGCATAGCAGCCGGAGTCAGTTCGAAATTTAGTGGTCACCTTGAATTTTCCATGAGTGGCAGAGTTGTGCTTGGAGCCCAATTTGGGCCAGTAGCGATGGCTCTTCGAACGACCGCCCTCCTGAAAGAAAGAGCCATAATGTTATAGGACATAGAGACTACGGCATACCAAAGTGTGAGAGGAGACACAGATGGCAGCTGCCGACCACAGACACATACTGAACATCTGTGGGGCCCATGTGTGCGTACCTCCTCAGCGGTAACCATGGCGATAACGTTGACCCCCTGCTCCCAGACCATCTGCCAGAAGTCTGCGCAGGTGTTGGCCAGTGGGCCCTGGGTGGCGATGTAGTGCCACTCTTCCCCTCTGATTACCATCTGGGAACAGCATTAGAAAACAATAAGCACAGGCTATAAATGAGAGAGAAATTCACTGAAAAATGAAAGACTTCAGCAATAAATTCTGAAGAGAGGAATATTAATATATTAAAAAAAATACTACAAATCGTGTTTTGAAATGTTGAAGTTGCATGTTCATGGTGGGACAGCAGTTTAGTGAGAGCAGCTCAGGTTGACTTAAGAAGGCTTGGAGTTTGAATTACATTCTTGGGGAATTCTCTAAAAGCTTAAATGGACAAACAGCCTTCAATAGTTACATCCTGCTCTTTTCTTAGAAGCCTCTACCAAGAAAATATAGTCTGTAGAATGTGCATTTTTATTATATTTTCTAAAAGATTTTCTGGGCCAAAGGCTTTATTTGCCTGGACAGCTGTAGCATGAAATGGGGAGAGAGTAGCAAAGAGTCAGGGTCTAGAAGCAAATCTACCACACACTTATGTGCCATGTCTTAAACCACTACACCACATTTTAGTATACCTTTATGTGTGAGGCATTGATGTAACCTGCATTATTCTCTTTGTTTGGAACCAGCTCCACTCGGTTGTCTTCATAGGGAACAACATCCCGAAAGCGGTTGCGCTCTGTGTTTTCAGGCAGGGTTGCTGTGGTTACAATACAGTCGGACCTCTTCTTGGGTACCTGCTCATACTCAGTGAATATTTGGTCCTCCTCCAGCTTCAGCTCCAATGTCTTGCACTACAAAACAAATAATTATTCTTTTTACCACTTCACTTCATTAACGCACAGTTCATACCAAACATTTAAATACCAAGAAACTCAGAGCTGAAGATGATGCCGTGCTCTTTCCTTATTGAAGCTGTTTATGAGGCTGCCATATTTGAAAGGGCATCAGCGCTTTGTATCCCTCTTTTTATTGTGGTCCTCTCCCTCATTCCCAGGTCACATTCTTAACATACCGATGGGCCCAGAGGCGATAAGCAGCACCATGCCACGCGTTCCACAGCCCACTTAGAACTTGCCCCCTTTAGCTTAGCAACAGTCCAGACAAAAGCTTATTTCAAACTACACCACTGTTTCATTAGCAAAAAAAGTGCTCTGTATAGCACATTTCATACTAATAATATATAAGAAATAAACACATTATTGGCTCACTACTTACCAGGATGCAGAGAATGACATTGACAAGAAATCAATTTGCAATTTCCAATTACAGACTGCTACAAATTATGATAGAAGTGTCAGATTTTATGAAATGCATTTAATACTAATCATGCATACATACATACATACATACATGCATGCATACATACATACATACATACATACATACATACATATCTCAGAGTTACTTTAGACAATGGCTATGAACTATAGATTTCGCAAACATTCAGTAAATCTGTAAATCTTACCCTCTCGTCAGTTGGAGATTTGGCGCTGTCCTCTGCAGGGCTCTCGGGGACGGGCATTCGGGCCACACACAGCCCATTCAGTGTGGCCATCATCAGAGGCCTCTTCACGGAGTCCACTGACATCTTCTGCCTCTCCAGCGTCTTCAGCAGAGAAGATCGAAGGGTTAGTTTCACAGGCAGCATCGCAACACGCAAGAAATCCTCAAAACTGTGTGTGCATGCTGCGCGTCAGGAAAAAGTGAGGGAGGAGTGGATTTGAAGAATGAGCATGTAATTGTTGCTCTCCTCCAAGTTTCTTCAAAGGTGTGAGCTAAAGAATCCCACTAAGAAATCTTATTACGGGTAGTCTGGCTGCTTTTAATCTGTCTCATACTGCCCTCATCCTAGCAAACATGTTCACATTTCTGCCATTTTTTCTGCTATTAAAAAGTCTTCCCCCTTCTTCTGAGTCTCCATCCTTTCTAAAAAGAGGCTAGCATCGAATTTTTACCACTGGCCAGCCTTATGCACTTTGTCCCACATTATACAGTCTCCTCTTCCCAAAAGGATTAAAGCTAATAATCTCTGATGGCTGGTAAATCTTGTGGATAGCCCCACCCTTCCACAGGTCTTAAACTCCAATGGGACAGTCACAACAACATCTTGGGATTAAGCCTGTCACGATAACACATTTTGAAGTGAGAACTAAAGAAAATATTGGGTTATATCATAATATAAGACCACTTTATGCAGCTGACAGAAGAATAACACAACAACTCTACAGCATAAAAATTAATGACAATACCAGTAACCTTTTCTAAATCAACTCTATTGTATATAATACAAACCACAATTGCTATATAGATACTCACAATAAATACTACTGGGCAAATAAAAATATTATATAGTAAGAATCAATGCTTTGGAGTGCCCTAAAAACAATTTTACTAAGTAACAACTATAAACAAACAATGCAAGAGAAAGGAGTAATTTTACACTTGGACAAATAAATATTGTAATAAAAAGATAGTGTGTGTATGTGTCTGTGTGTTAAAAAATGCTGCACCAACCACATTGGCACCTGCAATCCAAAGAATAATCTATGGGATTTGGAGGGTTTTACTGGCCTGGAGTAACGCAGAGCCTAGCACTACCCTTTCAACACAGGATTATTATCAATTGGAAGAAACCAGCAAGTAAACAAATTACAGACACATTTGTATAATTATTAATGTGTGCCAATTCAACACCATACCACTTTAAAATTATTATTACCAAATAATAATCGAGAGCACCGCCACTCCAATGTCAATCAGTAATATATGATAACCTTTACATATCCAAATTTACTAGCAAAAAATAATTCATCCTCACCCGTTGTGCAATCTCTCTTTCCACAATACTGTCTTCCAGGGAGAACATCTCTGAAACTGGCCTCTCTTTCACTGGCTCCTTCCTCACACGCTCTTTTACACAAGTCAGGTCCGGTTCCGAAATGGAGGGTCCCAAAACGCCCCCATTTACTCCGCTCTGGTCCCCCCGTGTCAGTGTTCCACCTGCACCCTCGCTACCATCATTGCCATTAGGCACACAGTTCTGGCTCTGCCCACCTTTAAGTGCTCTGCTTTGGACTTGATTGAGGTCCACGGGTGTCTGGTTGGCCTGATTGTGGTTGTGGTGATGGTTGGGTGGGCGCATTTGGACTGTGCTAGGTGGTCTCGGGGGACCTGGGTACTCCGGTGGAGGTTTGTTTGGTAATTTAGCCAGAGCGGCCTGCAGCTGAGCACTGATGCTGATGTCCTCATTCAGACCAGGGATTTGAACATCCAGCTCAGGCCTCTCCTCTTCCTCCTCTTCCTCACTCTCACTGCTGTGAATGAGCATGGTGGCATTGGAGAGGGTCTTTTGATGCTGATAGGCAACAGGGGCAGCGGTAGGCGTTTCAGGGGATTTCTGGGAGGGAATCTGTTTTGGAATCTCCTTTATTTGTTGGGAGGGAGGTGGCTGGGGAGGGGGAGGCTGGGGTATGGCTTGGGGTTGAGGTGGAATGACATGTTCTCTGAGAGTGTTTCGTCGCAACAGTGGAGCGTTCATACTTTCATAACCATCCCCTCCATGCCTCCTGCCCGCATGCTGCTTACCACCTCCATACTGTGTCTTTTGCCCAGCGTGGAGCGGTGCTTAGCTGCAGCCGTAAGTGGTTCACTGGCCTCCTGCAGAGACTGGTGCACCACTGCCGAGCTATCAGGCTGGAAAGTCTTGACCGATAGCTGGACCATGCGGGTGACCAACTCAGGACTGCTACCACCGATGCACCTGAGTCTGTGGCTGGCCAGGTCTGGGGTGCTGGTAGCAGGTCTGAAAGAGTTCGAGGGGTACGGAGGAGGGGGCCGCGACAGGTGGTTTCTTAGCATGTTAGCTGTAGCAGCGTAGCTTTGTGTATTAGGTCCTTGTTTGGTGTTAGCTAGCTCAGGTGTGCTGACAGTGTGGGAAATAGAGCTTCCAACGCCCCCACCGTTACCACTGCTGCCTCCCCCATTGACGCAGACTGCAGTCTGGCCCGGGGAGTTGGCTGGGCCTCCCTGATGAGGACCATGGGACACTGGTTTACTGTAGCTGATCTGAAGCAAACCAAAGAGTTAAATGTTAAATACAGTCAAATATATAGTGTAGTTGTCGTTTTTTTTTTTCCTAAAATGTTTTATTTGTTTAAAACTTAAAGGTCTTATATTACATTCATTCACACATGACTAAGTAAATCTGGTTTATTCGTCTGTCTACATCTCCAAAGCTCAAAATGCTCTGTTCCACCTTATGATGTCATGTAGTGACAGTTTTCAAGTTAAACCTCTTGTTTAGTGGAGATTGGCAATTTCAGGGCTGAAATTATCCAAATGATTCTAGTGATATGTGTGGAGTTTAAAACATAGTGGAGCCCTTCCTATACTGCCACATGGCATGACAGGGTGGAACAAAGTGTTTGAGAGAAGAACTCATCCTAAATATGCAGGATTTGTGTGTTAAATTTGTGAATGCAACAAGTTCAGCTATATAACTGATGAGGAAACAACATTATAACAGATAAAAAAGTAGCCTATATGGGCCCTTTAAAGTTAAAAAGGTAAGCTACATTTGCAAAATAATAATAAAAAAAAAGTAATTTAGGTCACATTTATTTCTTGGACGATTCTTTATAGACCTGTGCAGTGTAGGGTCCAGGACAGCCAGGATAAGGCCCTCTCTCCCTCATCTCGGGTTGACTGTACACAAGAACCTCGGGCTGTCTGTAGGCGCACGCATTACTGATGTTGAGGCTGCGCAGTGATTGGCTGTGCAGGTCTTGGTGGGCAGGAAGCATGCGCCTCTTCTGCCTGATCACAGCTTCATATTCAGGTGTAGGCCTGTACGACGGAGCGATGATGGCACTGTGACGATGGCTGGGGAGGTAGTCCGGCCGCATCAGCTCACTTCCTGGGATGCTTAGGTTGGAGGACATGGGCGATGGGGGGATGAATGTCTGTGAATGGTTTAGGGAGCTCAGGCTGGGACTGCTGTACATGCTCCCATTAGGAACAGTGCCGTTGCGGTAGGGGAAGTCCATTTGGCAAATGTCAAGACTGGTTTCTGATTTGTAGTAGGGGTCATCAGGGAAAATACTGTCTGTATGGGGAAAAAGGAAATAAATGTTACCAAAGCTATGAGTTTAGACAAACTGAGGTGTGAGTAAAATTTGTACACACTCAATTCATGGGGATATGCACTGGAAAACAAGCTACATAGGTCTCCAGGAAGAACAGTTGGTAGCTAAGGTCAATTAAATACAATCAATGAACTTGCCCAGAGACTACAGGTGGAAATTAGCACTGGTGCTACAACCTGGCACAATGCATCTTTCCTGTTAAGGTTAATGTAAATTGTGCACTGTCCCTATCTCGTTAAATAAATAAATAAATAAATAAATAGATAGATAGATAGATCAAATAAATACATCGCGGCACTAAAGGGTAGCTATTAACTTGAAAACTACCACTTCATAACATCACAAGGTGGAACAGACAAACACCTAAACACAACTACAGGTATGTTTATGATAAGGTAACAATATTATATCGTGGCATAAGGTACACAAGGTGATTCTGCGTAATATAGGACCTTTAAGATATGAGTAAAGATATGTTATAGTTTGGGTGTAGTTAGTAATGACTATAGTTAACATTAGGATGAGTCTCCAGGAAATGAATGAATGTAATGGCAATGTTATGTCTCTAAGAATCATGCAAATCAAAGATGTGCGCTTTTTGCCTTCTCTCATAGATTTGTCTAATAAATAACATTAGAATCCTCTGACTATGCACACACAATATATTATCCGGCTGGCTAGTGTCTATATTTTTGTTCTATATTTAGCTCTTGTGAAACTATTGCACACCCAAACTTAATCTGTGTCCAGACAAATGGAGAGATGCCTGAGGTCACCCTGTGGAGTGATCTTAGCCCACACATAAAAGCACACCCAGAATGTTTTTCCACACTTTCTGTTTTACTGCGGACATGAGCACCACTCCAGCCCTGGATTATAAGGCTCCATCAGTGTGAGAACAAGTCAATGAAAGACTAAAGCACAAATGAGGTCACCATTTTCAGACCTACACATTGCATTTAATTGGCTGGGAGACTGTTAAAATATAAATGGATTCTGTCAGATGCTTTGTGGGAAAACACAATTAGCGCTGTTAAAATGTTTTGCTTTTTAACTGGAAGATTATGGTTTAGATATAAAAATGACAACAGTTTGTACCTAAAATGCATTTCTTCTTGTTACCTTGTGCTCTTACCTTGAGAGCTTTGTGTGTCTTGATAATGCTCTCCATATTGTGAGCGCATTGACTGGAAATTGCAGGACTGTGGCCGTGGCTTATTGTAACAAAAAAACAAAACAAAACAAAAAATCAAATTTAAATGGATTAATATGAATTATTAACAGTATACATGGCTGACTAGATAATTCAATAGTAAATAAAGCTGCCACAAGTATTATACAAGCAATATAATAATAAACTTGTTGACAGTATGTGTGGTTTTCCCCACTAGTGATCCAATTTATATAAACTATTGTGCCATATTTAGTTTGCTCATTGTCTGGGCAGCAGGGAGGGAAACTTGCAAATCATTGGTTTCATTGTTGCAACCGGAAATCAGACCCAGTGACAAACTTTCCAACAACGCCCACCGTGCCACTGAAGTTATCCAGTACGGACTGCCCTGACTGACAAAACTAGGTCGCCAATTCCTTCTTTCCATTTAAACATTTAAGCATCTGTTTTTATTTTAAGAGGTATAAACACACTAAGTCATTCTAAACCAGAAGACAGTAAATATTGGTGAAGTGAAAGTAGGATAGACATTACCAAAGAAAGACGATGAGTCCAGGTGGAACGCCTCCGAATTGGTGCAGGGGAGTGAGTGGGCCTAAACATTGGACATATGTTTGAATTTTAAGCAATTAATCAACCTATTTTCCTATAGGCACGCTCTTCTGAAAATCATAGTAAATAATCTTCTTCATAGGTTTTACACAGCCTGCTTTCATTGAGATGACAACCATTTATGCAGGTTTGGGGCTGGCAGAGAAATTACACTGAGTTGAAGTCTCTGTGGGTTAGATCTGTCCATGTAAATAATTTAACATACTAATATCATAACAATCTATAAATGATATAATTGTATTATTTAAAGATAATAAATGCACTTCATGAATACAATAAGACAGTATATAATCATTATTTTGTGTCCCCTGTCCTTTTAGCCTTCAGCTGGACTATGGATGTCCTCCAGACTTACTCCGCACAGATCTTGTTTTGTTTGTAGAACTTATGTCTGGACGTGAAAAGGCGTGAAATGTACTTTGCCATTTCCATATCCTCCTGCAAAGACCAAGATAAGATAGGTATTTCAATAACTGTTCCAAAAGTGCAAGGATTTTGACATGATTTGTATAACCGCACTTCCAAGTACAGCCTAGGGGGGCATTTGCAGACACAACACTCACCATGTGAAAAATGATGGTGTCGTCTCGACTCGTTATCTCCACTGTGATGGCTGATTTGTTGTGTGCTATAGTCCCAATGTCTTTCCATCTGTTACGCACAAGAGCACAGAATGTACATCGTAAAACTCTGTGCAATAATGTAGAGATCAATCTATGATATTTTTATCTAAGTCAAGACTTGCCTGTGAAGCATGATCGATCTCCCATTTCGGTGTTTGACAAACACTCCAATAAAAGACACCCCAATGAAAATGTCATTTGTGTAGTTGTCCTGTAAACAAATAGAGTTAATTAGGATCATAACCAAATGATGACCCTGGGAAAAAGTGTGTGAAGATATTCACTGTAGCACATTACCTTGGCAGGGAAGCTCTCCTGTCCAAATCCATCCAGTTTCTCCACTTCCCTGATGTACCTCAGCTCTGCCTCTGGAATTTGCATTTGGCTGTAAGAAAATTAAACACAGTGGTAAAAACAATGATGGTGTAAATAATGCAGCAAATATTATATATATATGTATTTATGTATGTATGTATGTATGTATGTACACTGAGAAGAATTTAAGCAAAAAGTAGTACCAATGACTCTTATGCTCTTCAGCAACTTTCTGTGTCCACTCCTCCAAGACTTCATCTCCATTTGGCCAATTCTACAAAATATAAATCAAGATTAGGATTTGTTGTTATAAGTATGATTAAAGGTCACATAATTGTACCTTTTTCTGACAGCTTGTATTAGTATTTAATACATCTTGGCTGTGCGTATTTATCTTTGTTTCTGTGCTATGTACCTGTCATTCAGGTATGCTGAGAAGCTCTACAAGAGCAAGTAAGAATATGTGCCTCCAGGCTGCTCAAACTAACAAAACCATATTTACTCTGTAATGTGTTAAACTTACCACAGGGAACAGCACGTATTCCCTGAGGAAATCCTGAGATTTGAAGTGAGTGTAGTCTCCAAAGTCAGCTATAAAAAACAAACACATAATCTTTTTTGTACATACTTATCAAATCTTGTATATCACAAATACACAATCACATATGCTAACACTTTATTTGAATAACACTGGAACTATATATACTGGTGTCACATAGCTCATACCTGCATATTTAACACATCTGACCACAGTGTTGCTATATCCTAAAGACATGAAGCTGAAGCACCTCATCCCTGACAGATAAAACTTTTCTGAGGCTAACCTTGGAGCTAGTGATAAGCTAACTATTTACATTCCCCGGAGAAACAGACAGCACCCGGGAACACGACCCAGAGATGTGCGCTGGGACTGATACCACAGGAACTCAAGTGGACTGGTTCTTCCTGTGGTATGTGGCCATATTAGGAGTGGAGACGAGATGACCAGTGAAAGAACTGCTCTCTTATCCCCTCTTCAGCTCATACTTACTTAGTCAATTAGTTACATGAAATGTTAGTATATATGTGGGCGAGTATGTATACCTTGTACTGCTAGTCCTGCTAGTCTGATGCCCTGCTCAACTGTGCAGTGGAGACGGCCATCCAGCACCTCCTTTTTCAGCTGAAGGTAATACTGATACCTGCAAGTACAGCAACCAGAGAAACTTCATTTAAATGACATGCCACAATTCCAAAAATGATAAATTGTCTCAAGAGATACTATCATGTTGTGATATAAGTAGGCTAACATGGGCCTGTTAGCAATATAAACAATATTAAAATTGTAGGTTTTCACTAGTGATGACTAAAATGTATACCTTGAAAATGTACCATCTCAAATTTCTAACTTGAGCAACCTATTTGTCATTCAAAATGAAAAGTAACCTGCTTGTCTCCATGGATGGGTTAATACTTTCCCTGGATTGTTCCCATAGACATGTATACTACGAATGTTCCACAATATGGCCTTAAACATATCTTGCATTTATTCACTTACAACATTTTTACTCTACTCAGAACTCAGTTTTCTGTTGTTTTGTTTTTTTTGTGTGGAGGTAGATAAGTTGAAAGTCATCTGGAATATTCCAGGCAAAGCAGAAACATCCATTAAATTTTTTGCAACTTACTTATGTAGAATTTATTATTCCCATTTCTCTTTTGTTATTATTAATTGTGATGTGTGAGTCTAAGTCCAAAAAGTTATACAGTACACCTTCAAGAAAAAGTTGTTAATTCACAAGAAAACCTTGAGATTTCAAACACTCTGTGTGACACACATCCTTTCTCTAGGTTGCTTCTGGTTTGGGTAACTGAAACTTGCGTCATGAGCACAGTACTGTTCATGTTAACTCCAAGGAAATGTGGTGCATGTGGGGAACGAGTGAATCACTATTTAAAATCCTTGTGACTCATCGCTAACTTCAAATGAATGTTGAGCACACACTAATGTAACTCGTCTAAGCACAACTGACATGATATTAAAATAGGCTACTGCACAGTGGCCAATAAATAAAGTATAAGGGGAAAACCAGGCCTCCGTACACAATGGATATGGCCAGTGTAAATTTGACAACGTTAAACCCACTCGAAAATTCAACAAATTTGCTTGCCTACAGTAAATCAAAAGCTAAGTTTGCACTTTTCTTCATCTCTTTATATTCACGTTTAGCTGTGACTGCAGTGGATGTTCGTCTTGAGAAGAATGGAGCGGCCACACAGGAGGAGCAGGGGAATATGCTATGGTCAGGAACAGACAAAAAAAACAAACTCAAAATGCAGTAGAGATGTATAATGCCATATTGCCTGATTTGTGGCACCTTACAAGTCATTAACATAGTTAAAATCATTATCTTTTAATTCCCAGCACAGGCCGATATTTTGTTTTGGTTGATCTGCTGCCTAAAAACACACGCAAAGCTTTAGCACTTAAATAAGAAGACAATACTGCACAAAATATGACTACACAGTTCCCTTATGGGTTCGTGGCAAAAGGGGGCTGTGAGTGAGTTTGTAGTCAATTTAAATGATGTACTTTGAGACATAATTTGAGACATAAATAGTCCCCAAGATAACTCCTCTCCCCATCACCTTCACCGCCAACTTCCTCCACCACGATGAGATTTTTGACAGCAAAGTTCGGGTCTATAAGTACAACGAGGAGACAGAGGAAGGCCGATGGAGCGAAGAGCAGAGACGAAGAGAGAGAAAGAAGAAAAGCACGTTTGGTGGTCCAGTGGTACTTCTCTGCACCCTGTCCGTGTCCTTCACCATGATCTTCTCCATAAGCTCCGAGGACACGGACGACCTGTGGGATGAGTTTAGGATCCCATGGGCGATGGAAAGAGCAACTATGGAAACCTGAATTCCTGCCTTCAGTGATGCCCTGGCCGGAAACCTGCAAAGGTGCTAAGGCGCTCAAGCCCATTTAATTGAGTCCAGTGCCCAGGCGAGTTCTTCTGGACATCCCCAGGTGCTGCAGAGGCTCAGAAGCTGGGCAACAAAGAAATCAGGACTCCACAGGATTAATCCTGGGCTAGATCTGGTTTAGGCCGGACTTAATGCTAGGCTAAACTGGGTTCTTATTTATAGTGAAGAAATGCAGTTTTTTCAAGATAAAAAAAGAAAAAGAAGTATGTTGTAGTATGTGTGCAGGTGTTAGTAAAAAAAAAAAAGAAAAAAAAAAAACGTTAAATAATAAATGTTAATAGGAGTGGATCCTTCTGTCCACTGTTTCATATTTATCACCATGGCAATGACAACCACCCACTTTTGCTGTGACATGAGACATTTATGCATTAGAAAATTAGAACTTAAGTCTCGTACATAGACACTCATTAATGAGAGGCCTATTGATTTAACCTTTTCCAATGTCCAGTTCCCAGATAAATTCAAAATCAGCGTAGTTTAACTGCCCTATAAAACGTTTCTGGTGAGGGGCCTTTCACCTGCTTATCCCCCTGGAAATGATGCTTCTTTGACTGCAATAACAACTGTAATTGAATTAATGCAAGCTAGATAAGTATGATGCCACTGTGAGAAACATTCTGGGCAAAGCAATAATATCTGAATAGAGACAAGCTGGAGGTGGATCCTCAACCCAAAAAAAGTTACTCACTACACCTTTGACTGTACTATTGTAAGACCGGGCTGATGCCTTTTTTATACTTCCTGTCTACCCACAAGTTTCAAGTTCATATCCTTTTGCACATTTTATCCCCACTTCATGCTCTCTCTTTTTTGAGCTGCATTCCCCAAACTCCCTATAATCTGACGCCGCCCTCCTCCCTCACCCTGTCATTACACCAGTCGACTAAGCTGCCACTCACCCTCTAATTAGCCAACTCCAACCTCGAGGAGGCGGGGTTTGTTGTGGGCAGTGGGAGGGGCCTAACAAGGAGCACAAAACCTTGAAATGGTTGTGGACTTGACAAACACCGTATGTTTCCCAGCCTCTCGGTATGTGGTCGCCCGTGGAGTTGATGGAGTGTCTCATTTTTTATACTGAGCTGAACAATAGAGTGGCTATGATTGAGTGGAGGGAGGTTGGGGTCCTTAGTGTAAGAAATGACAACCACAGAAAGAAAACAAACTTAATGGGATGAGTTGTCTAATTAAAGTGTACGGTGGTACTGAAACAATTCTCTGACCAAAGACAACAGACCTCACCAAAATCTAGAAAAAATATTTATGTAGTTATTTATACAAAGTAATTATGTAACAGGTTCAATTATATTCATCAGTTGAGTATCCTTTGTACTTGGAAGAGGCTATGCTAGGCTTTTTAAGAACTACTATTAGTCGTAGAATGGTATTTGTAGAAAGAGGCTAAGCCACAAAAGTCTACATCTACAAGGGTAACATTTTATCTGGTTTGGTTTCACAAATCGTACTTTTTCTACTGTCAGATAAACCCAGGCTCAAATAATCTATCTTTTGGTAGACTGAGGTAATTATTAGGCTAATCTTGTAATGAACAAGTAAGTACTTAAATTCTACATGCAATCAGGGCAAGCTTTAATAAAAAAAAACTGAATATTTTCCAGATGAATATAGATAAGAGTTTGATAATTGTAGTCATGTACCACAGCGATAAAAAACACAATCACTGTAAATATGATACCATATAGTGGCACTTTGTAGAAACGATCCAAATAATTCATTTTCACCTGTCAGCTCTCTAGCATCTGTCTTCATACCATCACCATGTGGCAACAAATAACGTATGTACCACCAGAGCGTGACGACAGGTGAACACATAGCCATCCTCCTTTGACAAAGCCACATTCTCCCATACAAGGAGCGACAGGCGACTTGGACGGGGGCAGAGAGTGTTCGCGGGCACTCGGGGCAGCCACACCAGCACAAAGAAGCCCTTATGTGCCCACGCATGTTCAAGACAGAGCACCAGATGTCCAAGCAGCCTGGACAACAAGCCTCCAGCATATGGGCATTCATGCACCCCCAGCCCAGCAGCACAGCCATATGACCCTGAGCGGCACCCTCCCCTGCTTGCCTCAGGATGGGTGCAGACTCCAGACGGGTTGTGTGGGAAGCACTTTGAAATGTGTTGAATCAGCAGACCCCACAACAGTGCACAGCTCTATGTGTGATACTGATAACTACAGTCTGACAAAGCTATGGTTTCAAGGCTTTTTAACTGTTTTTGGCCTTGGTGGGTTTGTTGAGACCAGATGTACCGCACTAGTTGGCAATATATACGCATACATCAGTGAAGGAAGCAGGACTTCAGCATGCAGCATTGGCACTGTGTTTTTCAATAGGAAGGTCTTTCACAAGTTGACTGTGTTCATACAGACACTTGTAACAGGTCAACAGCAAATGTAGCTAATTGAATAGGCTTGTACGTTATTTTTACAACTAAAAACATGCTGTTTTTTATTTGTAGGGGGAAATATGCTTATGGTGTGTGTCAAAGGCAGGCCTGGCATAATAATTACTATTTCATTTCATTATATGAATCAATATAGGAAAGCTGGAACAATATATTTGGGGGCTCAGTATTTATTGTGAGTACTATTTAAACATTTTCTTTTCAAAAGTGGAAAGATTTGTAATTTTTTTGTTGTAGTAGACTAAAATTTGAGCTGTCAGTGGTTTAAGAAGTGACTTCTATGGCTAATTATTGCTTCATTCGGCTATTTGTTGCAGCATTTATAAATCGGTTTGCTGGGATTATTTTGCATTATTGTTATTGCATCAGTGGTATAAAGTACTTTTATTAGTATTATCACTTATTGCAATATATCTCTATCTAGCTTCAAGCTTTTTTTATGTTTTACTGTGTGACAGGCCTAGTCCAGAGGTTAAACCTTCTCATTGGCATTAATTGCGTTTACAGAAATTTCTTGTCAATATCCAAAACCTGATTTCTGTCTGAAGTAAGAAACATTACTTGTAGTGATGACGTAGGATGGTGTTATAATTTCAATAAACTCAAAAATGTGTCAATCACTTTCTTTTTCAAAGCGATGAGAGCTGTATATTGTGGTGGACTCTTTGAAGTGAAGTGTGTAACCTGATCCATCCATTCAAGTGCTCCTTCTGCTGCAGCTGTGAAAATTCAACAGTGTTGGTGGCCAAAAATCTCCTGCTTTATTTGCCCATACCATACGTACTTTGTATCAGAGTTTGACACTTATTCTCAACTTTACATTACAAATTATAATGGAAATTTGTAAATATTTGGTGCAACTTTTTTCAGAATGTCTCTTTATTTCACTAATGTAAACATCCCCAGTAATACATCTTGAGTTTCTCCACAGATACAGTTTGTTTTGGTTTGAAGAGAGGAAAGGCCCTAATCATTTGAGTGAGATGGGCGTAGTGGAAGACTCACTCAAGCTTGTGTGAAAAGTTGTCTTTGTGATTCATTCATGGCACAGCATTTGAACTCGGGCAGTAATCCCCACTTGCCTCCTAGACTACAAAGCTGTAACGTGATACCCCACTCATCTTTTTGTCCAAAATCCCTTCCTTTTTTTTCACTTACAGAGCAGACATGTGCATGTCAGGCCCAGGGGTTGGTTATAGCACCTGACATGGTTCAGTCTGTCTCATGGTACAACCTGATTCCTTTGGCTATCAACAGTCAGTGGCTTTGAATTTGCAACAAAATACAAAATGTGCCCTTCCATCCTGACACAATTCAAAGTCACCTAAAACTTCCCATAACTGATTCAGTATTATTTTTTACATAATAATGCAAACAAATCACAGTTTACCTATATGTTCATTCATTGCATCTTACAGGTCCTATATAACACAAAACTGACTCTCGAGAGTTTTAAGCCAGGTTAGAATGTTGTGACTTCATCAAAAGATACCTGAAGTTGTGTTTTGTTTCATTCACACACATTTGAGTAACCCATTATTATTAGTCTGTCTACATCTCCAAAGCTCAAAATGCTCTGTTCCACCTTGTAAAATGCCATTAACAGCTACCTTTTACCTTTAGCTCAGCAGCGATTGGCAATTCCAGAGCTGAAATTATCCAAATGATCCTAGTGAAAGTGTTTGGAGCTTAAAACACAATAAAACACTTTCTGTATTGGAAAGGAGGAACAAAGTGTCACAAGGTGAAACAAAGTGTTTTCAGTTTGAGAGAAGAACTCAGCCTAAATAAGCAGGGTTTGTGTGTTAAACATGCGTGAATGAAACACAACTCCAGGTACATTTTTGATGAGGAAACAACATTACAGCATAGACCAGAAAATAGCGTAATATGGGCCTTTAAGGGATTTATACTTACACAAATTCTATATTTCACTGTATATTATTTAAGAGACAGAACCCATAGTTATTTTAAAATCAAATGCAACAAATTATCAATAAAAAAGTGGTTGAGTGTGTGTTTTAATTCAGATGCAGTGTACAAATAGCCCCCCTTGGTTCACCCCCTTTTTTACCCCCAGCACTTCTGCCCCAAGGAATGCATGATCGCCTCCTATACTGCACCTCCGAGCCAACATTCCTCACTAAAAAGAAGGAAAAAAAGAAAAGAAAGGCAGTGAAAGAACAGGAAGAAGGTGACGAATAATAAAATAATGGAGGAAAAGGGCTGTATGGATGACACTATGTGCAGGAATTGGATGAGACTTTAGAGAATTTGGAGGTAAAAGAGAGGGGCTATTGTTCGCTTAATTGCCCCTAAGGCCCCATCATAACCCTTCAACCCTATAACCCCATACACACACGCATACACACACATACACAGACACACACACCAGCACCATAAAAGCCTCCTGGGGATTCCTGAAATACCATCCCCTTATCCAGGCAGATCCATGCTCCTCTGTTACCAACCTGTACTTTCACTATCAAAGCTGCTGACAACTTCTTACAAACTATTTTATACAATGCAGTACTTAACCATAATTATCTACTTTGGATTTATAATGCAATGGTTCTCAAACTGTGGTATGGTGGTTAGTAGACAGTCTTGTTTAGTTTGAACTAAGGTGGAATGTTATGTAGTTCATGCTGTGATGAAATTAGATAAAATTGGAAATTTTTTCATGATTTTAAATTTACAAAACAGAGACAGCTAATTTCTTCCAAGGGATGATTTTGTCATTGTTAAGTCTCATTTCAGACCTGGTGTAGTCTTGGTTAAATCCACTGACATAGATTAAGTTTAGCCCAGTTCTGTCCAGGATTAATACTTTAACAATTTAAAAGGGTCTATTTCAGATTCATAAAAAAACATTTAATAGAACTATGTTTACATATGCAAAACATGTTGCTCTGTCCTAGTTATGGCCTTCTATCATTCCTTTCTTTGGATATGGTCAACTTCTGAGTCAGTCAAATATTTTTGAAAGGTATTTCTTGTTGTGAGAAGCTTGCGAATCCCTGCTCTAAAGTCAATAGTTAACACGGTGGCCTCACAATGTGAAGTAACTCTAGCATCACAAAGTCAAGCGGTGACCAGCGTTTGACCTTTCCCACACGCAGCCATGCAAAAGCCACAGATTCACCAGAGCAGTGCTAAACGGACCTGAGCAGAAGGTGTCTATGGGACTGTCACTGCACAGTGACCCTTGGATGCCCTCTGAACATGGATATAGACTTTTCACACTCATTGGCCGGCACAGATGTGAATGTATGAGCAGTGGAGAGACAAGGAATTATTCAAAACAAACTCAAATCAAACACGGTGAAAACTGCAACTATTCAATTTTTTTATAAATATGTCACCATGTACTTTGCCTTAGGTGACAAAAAAACATCCCTGTATCTAACAAAGAGAATAATATTTCCATGTTTAAAGGTCTGCTATGTAACTTTTCCGGTGGAGAGTCACCTGCTTGTCTTGCATAGATCTGTGGAGAGACAACCCCCCACAGCAAGAATGTACAGTATATGAGTATTTTAGAGATAAAACTGTTCCAATAGTCCATGGCAAAAATAGAAATGTCAAATACAATGCCATACTGTGGAACATTTCAAGCAATGCAAATCTCCATTTTGCAGACCATCCATCAGCAAATAGTCATAGTGCACCTGTTACAATAATGTCTACAGGAAAGCAACTAATTGAGTTGACATTTAAAAGTTGCACCATGTAACTTTTTGGTTGGGTTCCATCACTTGTTTGTTTCATTGTGTCACTGCACTGCCTGAAATGCTCCACAGTATGACATTAAAGAGCTCTACCTTACATTTATTAAATTACAGGTGGTTTTATAGCCTACAAAACAGGCATTCTGAGTGTGAGCGGGGTTGTCTCTCTACAGATCTGACCTGTAAGTTGGTCTGGTTTGGACTCCATGAAGATAATAAGGAATATTTAATGCCATACTGTGAAACATTCCAGACAAAGCAATAACATCTCCACAGAGGAAAGCACCTGACGGACCTTCCACCAGAGAAGTTACACAATGCACCTTTAAATAAACTAAAATAATAAAGACACACAGTAACATTTATAAACTTTGCTTGCATTTCTGGTCTTTGAACCATGAACCAAACTGAACCATGTAATGCAGCACTTGCGTTATTCCACATTTACAAGGCATTGACACAGCTCTTATGAAGGCACATCTTCCCAGACCAGAAACGTAGCACCTTAATGTCTTTCATTCGCAAATACCATGTGTGCAGTGGAATCCATATGTAATGTAATCTTATGTAAGGCATACCTGGTGACTTCTTGCTCCAGCAGAGACACATTGGGAACGTAGAACATGACTCCAAAGAACCATATTTTGTCCAATTGCTTCTTGAGCGGTTTCTCCAACTCCACCCAGCGATGGTTCGGGGCGTGGGTCTTCCCCTGGAACCATAGCCCGAAGTAGTGGGTCTAACATGGAACAGGAGAGAATTAGGCTTGGGTTAGGTGATGAGCCATAGAGATCTTTAAACCGTTTACAGTTAGGGGTAGGAAATAGGTATCAATATTTTTGGTTGGGCCTCCAGTTGTTTTTGTGTTAATTTGCTAAATAAAACCAGACTTTTCAATACATTTCAGTGCAACAGCCTGCTGCTTTAAAATAGTGCATATGTATTATAAAAAAGTCAGGAGTTTACTGTTTATTTGGTGCAATGATTTGGGTCACGTCTGTTTTTTTATCATTACATACTCTTCCATTTTTTATAAATAAGAGATAAAAAATTTAAAAATGCAAATAATGCAAAAAAAGTGAAGAAATCTACAGAAATTATGTATGATTTGATTAAATTAAGTATACCTTAACCCTAAATGTAACTGTAGTATAAATGATAGTATGTTTTGATATCATTTGTACTATGAAAGCTAAATTACTGCAGATAACAATTTGGTAAATGTCTTGTTAGAGGCATATCAAATTAAAATTAGAATCGACAGAAGCAAATTATGGGATAAAGATAGACTTTTTATTCTCCAACATGCTAGGACAAGATAGCTAGTCTGAAATAGCATCACAGCAATAGCATCATCTCACACCTGTTTAATTCATGTGGTTCTACTGCTATAAAAGTAATAAAAGTCGTAAAGCTGCTTCTGACACATCGAGCGCTGCAGGTGAGAAATAAAATGTAAAAACTACAAAAAGACAAAGACACACACACACTCCAACAGCAGACAAGAGCTGGGACAGAGGAGGCGTCACATCCCGTTATTTATGGCTTGACTGACAGATGGGAAATACCACAACACCATGCAAGTACGCACTGAGGCCCTGCTGCAGCGCTAGAGACACCCAGACAGACATAAAGCACCATAAAACACCAGCCGCCTTCTGATCTCAGCTTTAATTACCTCTACACAGAAACTCTATAGACATACACCACTGATGCTTCAAAATGGGTGTGTAAAGGTTATGTAATTATATGGAGAAGAATTGGAACTAGGATTAGTGTGTAACGAGGCAATTAATCAATCATTCATGAATTAGCAAATGCTGTCTAGAGCCAGTGTGAACAAAAAATTTAAAAAGAACAGCGCAATGAAACAGATTTTACCATTACAATTTTGTTTCGAGTGATATGGGGCTTCACTTGGGCCCAAGTCCTTCAACTTTCTCATTTTCAACTTTCCCTTCTTGATTTTAACTGGTTTGTTCTCATTTCCTAGCTCCTCGCCTCCTACATCCTTGCCTCCTCTGTCCTCGTCTCCTCCTTCCTTCCCAGTTACTTCATACAAGCATAGAATAGACAGTACAAAGAAGTGGACTAAGTGAGTATGACATTACCCATGACTTGGAGCAGAGTTCCATATTAGGAATCTGAATTTATTTACGGACAAAATAGCGAAATAAAAACAACAAGATCATGTAGAGCAGTTAAACATTTTAAGACCAAATTGGCAAAGCTCACAGCAGCAGTTACAGAGAGAGGGTGATGATTTTTTAGTGTAACCAGAGTCGAAAGAGCCGGAAGTACCCCCATGAACACTTCTTATTATGAACGTGGTGGCTAGTGGGCTAGTTGTGTCCATTTATACATACAGTCAACAAAAAACAAGGATTTCTAAATACTTAGTCTAAATGAATGAACCATCATTCTTTCTCTGCAAGATGATTTTTCAACTTGATTTTTTTTTTCATAATCAAGCAGACCTAATTAAGATTCACATTATGTAAATGTGAAGAGGTCATATAAAGTGTAGGAGACATAAAGGAGGAAGTGGCATTAAGTGGAACAATTGTGACGAGTGGTCTGCTGTTCTTCTGCAGTGACCCTGAAGTAAAGAGCAAAGGCCAAGAGGACACAACACAGGGGGCACGTGGCACTGACACTGGACACACTAGCACAACCCCCACATATGAAATTGTATATATAGGAATAGTTAAAAAATTTAAATTATCTTTGAATAATTTTAATAGTATTAAGGGATAGCGTCCTGCCTGTTTCTTGTTGTATATGTTGTAATAGTAAAAGACTTAGTGGTAAAGACTTCCACACTAGACACATTCATTGTATCGGTCTGCTGAGGTGAAGAAAGAGTTCAGTCGCTGGTCAATCTATTGCATGTGCTTACTCCCGTGGTACCCATAGAGTTGAGTTTTGAGTCATGGGATGCAGTATACTGGAATTCGTACTATAGTACCACTGGATGGATGACCAATGGGAATACCAGGTGCTGTGGTGGGTTTCTAGTGGGTCTACTTCAGTGTCCATGTATGAATGAGACTTGTGGTTTGCGTGTTTAAACGCAGGGCAGCTGATAGAAATTAGGCATGCATGTTCATTGAGGTGTACTCTGCAAACTCAATAAAATAAAATAAAAAAACAACAGGGTATAGTATTTCAGTCAATAAGGTTTCTTTCTAATTTCCTCACTGTTTAGTTGAGCATCCTTAACAGAAATTCCCAGGGGCAGCCCTCACCTCTCTCAGCTCCAATCTCTGTGCCACAGCCTCCAGACATTCCTGCCCCGTGCTCTCCACTGACAGTGTGCACTCGATCACTGTGTTGTCCAGGAGCTGGATCCGCGTCACAAAGTAGTTCTTGCTCAGGACATTGTAGCGACGCGTGCGCCGTAGCTTCAGCCGGAAGGGCATGGCTGAGCGCCGCGCCGGGGACAGGAGAGAACGTCACTGTAGAGTCAGGATGGGCCGGGTCAACAGGTCAAGGGTCAGAGGTGAAGAAGTCAAAAAAAAAAGTGAAAGAGAGAGAGTCCGAGGAGGGTCTATAGGCTGTCCACTGCCCTCCTCACTCTCGCACGACGCCAGCCACACCACTGGGCGGAGACAGGCACCCTGGCAATGTGCTGGCCCATTCCCAAAGGTGTTCAGAGAGGAGAAGCAGACTGTGGAGGGGGTCCTGATGAAGTGGGGCTGAAAAGGAAAAACACATACAAATTAGTGGAGTTTTCTACTATATAAGTACTGCAATTTCTAATTATTTGACTACACAACTGCATTTATCTTCCACTTACAGTCTATATATATATATATATATATATATATATATATATATATATATATATATATATATATATATATATATATATGCTGGTCACATATTACAGGTATGGCGATGTACTGGTAGGCCTGTCACGATAATTACTATATCAATTTATCGTTCAATCTTATCATATGAAAGCTAGAACAATATATTTTGGTTCAATACATTTTTTTTTTGTCAAAGTAGGGAGATGTGGTGTATTTTGTTGCATTTTGTAGAGCAGTAAATGGTTATAATGTCTAGTTATTGGTATATTTATTGCAGTTCAGTTCTTTTAACTATACTGTTTTTTAATGGTTTACTGGGATTATCTTGCATTATTGTTATTGTGTCGGTGGCATAAAGCAGTTTCAGTATTATTGTTTATCGCAATATATCTCTGTAGCAAGATATTGTGCTTCAAAATGTGTTATTGTGACAGGCCAATATATGAGAATAGACAATGTAAACAAAAGTAAGTTCAGGACTTCACTATAGTTTGGTCATAGTGTCCATAATCTTCTCACTTTAATCACAACACTAAAATTTTAAAAACTGTAACATCCATAAACTAGAAGTGAAAGACAGAGATGTTGCATGCTGGATTATTGCAGTAGAAGTACAGAACTTTATTCCCCCGTCTTGGTGCAGCTGTGGTGTCTCTCTGCTCTCCGGAGGCCCACAGTCAGACACTGGACGCAATAAAATCTATGGCTGAGCGGACATCAAACGCACGTCCTTCTGAACACAGCGGTGGGCTTAAGGGGCTAATGGAAGAGCTAAAGCCGCATATTGGTTTGTGTGGGAGGCCTTTTATCTGCCTTAATGTGAGGATCAAGACCAGTATGTAGATCACACATAAACACTAGACACTTCACATGCAACTTGTTAGCAGCATGCCACTGTGGGAGATCTCAAGCACCACAAACTACACCGTATGCTAATGATGTTGTTTTTTAATACTGACGTCCCACTTCTCAAGCCTTCTTTTGCCTTCCTTCAATAAAATATTAAAGGAAGGCAAATATTGTTGCATTGCTTTTGGTATTTGCAATAACAAAACTGCATAAATGACTTTGACCTATATGGAGCAGTTCTCTATTCACAAGACACAAAATCACAAGTTGTGTAATGTTAATGTACTATTACGCTTGCCCTTTTTGTTCCCATACACTGTAAGTTCTATAAAAGATATATATATAGCCATATACCAATCTCCACTTGGAATTTCTTTGTGTACAGATTGATCTCTAAAAATAAACTTGCATGGACTGCCACATTCGGTCAGTCCAAAGCATGGGTAACTGAAGGGGGAAAATAAAATGCTATTCTTTCCGAGTTGAACTCACAGAACACTCTGTAACCTTAAGTTTGTAAGCAGCTTTAAGCTCCCAGTGAATCTCTATATCTAACATCTGTTATTTTGTCAAAACATGTGACATTCAATGTTGAGATAATATGTGATAACTATGTCCTCTGTATCTACCAGGCTTTTCCAATTTGGTTTAAATGTAAAGCATAGGTCGGAAAACAGCTCCCAAGTGCTCTGTTAGCGATAAGAAAGGGTGAAAACGGGGAGGAAGAAGGTGGAATAAATACAGCATGGATGTGTTGCTTCTTGTCCTGCTGTTGATAGTCAGCTTGGACCGGAGCCCACATTCCTGTGTAACTCCGACTGGAAAAACAGAGCACACCTGACACAAATATGCACCACAAGGAGAAAGAAAAGTGTGTGCGCTGACAGGGAGCATGGTGTGGTGAAAAATACATAGGGCTGGACTAGGGCAGGGTAATAGTCAGTTACTTTTACTCTTTAGCTTGAGTCACATTTTGAAGAGCACTTAAATGGCCCCATACTTTCAGTAAAACTTTTGATTATTATTCCAACTGTATGAATAATTCATATAAGCAAGTCAGCAATCATTTTTTTGTTATATTTTCCTCAGTAAATGTAAAGAAATTAAATATATTTCTATTTGCACACTCATGCTTCTTGCCTTTACATAGATTTTCCAATTCAATTGATGAATCAAATGTTACGTCCAAACAGTTACTCAGAACGTCAGTATATACACTCCCAGTCAAAGGTTTGGACACACCCTCTCATCCGATGTTTTTTTTTTTTTTTGTATGTTTACTACTTTCTACGATTAGTATACATACAGAAGACAGCAAATATATGAAGTAAGATGTGTGGAATTATGTAGCAAAGAAAAATATTTCATGGCATATTTCAAAATGTGCAAAAAATTGCAAAAAAATAAATAAATAAGCAAGTCATTGAGTGTGTCCAAACTTTTGACTGGTGCTGTTTAAACATACACTACCAGTCAGGTGGGAAACTTGAGGATTTCATTCCAAAATATATTTAAAAAAATATTTATTTAAAGGTGCATTGCGTATCTTTTCAGGCTGGGGTTTTGCTACCATGGAGATGCTATTGCTTTGTCTGTAATGTTTCACAATATGATATTAAACTTAAATTGCATTTATTCAATTATGGGTCTTTTTATTGCTCAAAAATACCTTTAAATACATATTTATATTGGAATGGGGTCACGTCTTCACAGATGGCCTGGTGGCATCTCCTACTTGTTTCTATGGAGACTGAGAAAGAAAAGTAAATGGCAGACCCTTTACCAAAAAGTTACACAGTGCACAGTGTTTTTTTGTTTTTTTTATCTTTGCTACATAATTCCATACATCATACCAGATTTTATTTGGTACTGTATAATCACCACTCCACTCTTTGATTTTAATTGCATTACAGTAACAGTTTACAGTAACCATACATTGTTGGCTACTCTGAACGTCTGGATAAGAAGCGAGAAGAACCAGCAGTGATTGAGTCAGGCTTGTGTCACTGTTCGGAGCAGGCCCCTCTGTTTGGCAATGCCAAACACACAATGAAATCAGCATATTCATCAGTTTTAATGAGCAACACCACTCATGCCACAGGGGATGAGTCAGTCTAATTTTCTATAAGATTTGTGGTAAAAGTGTCTAGGGGGCTCAAGTTTAAGGGAAGTGCCATAACATGTTGACGGTAAGCGGGCGGCTATTTAAAAAGAAACACACAAAAACACAAATAAAAGCTACATACTTTCTCTACATAGTGTACAAACTTAGACATGCATGAACAGGGCCCACCGCAAACACACACCCACCCGGGTTTTTCACCGAGGTTAGCCAAAGGACCAAACAGCATTTAGTGTGACAGTAACCGGCAATCAGCGCAGTGCTCTGAGAGAGTGCGGTCAGAGTTAAAAGTTAGATGGACACACAATGAGCCAGGGCCCAATACTACGAGGCATCCAGCAACATTTTTTACTATGTTTATTTCCAGCATGTGAAAAAAAACACCATATAGGTTTATGATTTTGCAAGTTGTAATTTTGTGGTGCAGAAAGAGTAAAAGGGAAAAAACTGAGGGAAAGGGTTGTTTTTCATTCAGCAATTGTAGGATAAAAATATGTGAAAAACATTCCCAGTTTGGCGCGGCAAAAGGTTAAGGTCGAAAGTGAGATGTTATTGTTTGGGGAAATGCCCAATTCACCCACAACATTATGACCACCTGCACCTGATGATATATTATGAGTTCTAGCCTTACTTACCACCATCTGCATGAGGTAGTCATTTATACAGACCACGATCCATGTTCACTCTTAGATCTAGCATATGAGCTATAGCCACTTCAGCTAATTATACAGAATCACTAGGTTTACATGCATAACTTAGCCAGAGTTAGCACTAGACATGAGGCATCAGAATTTCAGTTCTATTCGGCTCTTCCTGAAGATGTGAGACGGCCTTTACACTGACAAGGCTTAAATCCAGGCTCAAAACAGTTCTGTTTAGCTAAGCATATGACTGAAAGCTTTTTATTCCACACTCTTCTTTTTTAATGTTAATTTGATGATGATTATTTATGTTTGATTTGTTTGTATTGTGATTTAATGCCTTTCTAATTCTGTAAAGCACTTTGAATTACTTTGTGTATGAGATGTGCTATACAAATAAACTTGCATTGCCTTGCCATAAATAACTGTGAGTGTTACAACCAAATTCAAATAGTCTTTCCCTAAAATTTGCCAGCCCTCTCATATCCTTGTCTACATGAAGTGGGAAAAAAACTGAATAGGTGCGAACAGGGGGCTAAGAGACATTAAGGAGCAGCTAGTAATTTGGCATTAGCACTAATACTTTGAAGCTACAACTGCTAATAAAAATGACAATAATTCTTACAGTATAACCACACATTTGGTAGAGATAGATAAATGGCATCTCAGAGTAGCTACCCACGTGCAACAGCTCCAAAATCTGAAGTTTAGGAGATGCACTGTAACCACTGACACATGAACTTTGAAGGCATAATGGTCTCATAATGCCTGCCTGTCCCACCACAAGCAGCGCCCATGTGAAAGATGGTTTTAAAGTTCTGGCTAATCTCATACTGTATAAAGTGACTCAGTGTTTTGTTTTGGGTTTTTTTCCATCTACCATATTTGCACTTCAACATCAATCTATGTCACCATGACTGATTTAAACAGACAGTGTTAGTGTAATGTACTACAAAGAATGTTGTCTGATATGAACATATCATTGTTTGAGATAAGTCATCAAAAGACTATGAGGCCAACTATAAACAAAATGGATAGATAAGATTTAAAATAAACACACATATATGGACATAGAGCGTGCCTTGGAAGTCAGAACCTGCTTAAAACTGTCCCATTATGGTGGCAGCATTACATAGTCACCATGTTTCATTCTGTTACTTTTGTGTGGCAGCTGTGGCTGTTTTTGCGAAACAAATTAGAGTAAAAGGTTTGTTTTTGTGATTTTGGTTTGCAGACAAATGAGACAATTATAAAACAAGGGAGCAATTATTCAATATGTTATTAACTTTAAACAACTGGATTCAAAGATCAAAAAAGTTCAAACTCCCTATAGCATACAAATCTGTTCTATGTAATGATAATACCTGCAACTTCTAATTTTTACCATTGACTAAATGGACATGGATAATCCGCTAGCCACTGCGTTCCAAACAGGAAGTCAACATGGAGGCTTCTGGGTCCATCAACTCCACATTGAGAATTGTCGCCCATCTCTCTGTTACTGCTGCAATAAGTCTCGTCATTTTGGTCTTAAATTGTTCCTGCTCTACATGATCCTGTTGTTTTTCGCTATTTTGTCCGTAAACAAATTCCCATTCCTAATATAAAACTTGGCTCCAGATTCGCTCCTATTGCTAGCCTTGTGAGCTTCATTTGACTGGTCACTATAACTAACTGCTCCAATAACATAGAACTAACCCTGAAGACACATACTTGCCAGTGCACATGAAGATGAACAGCTCCTCCTTTCTCATCTGCCTCTCGGCCCATTCATACACACACATTGACACAAAGACGAAACAAAACAACACTTTGTAGCCCTCTGCTCTCATCGTTAGAGGCGGGCTGCAGAGGGCCAGTGTAGCGTGTGTAACTCAATCAATCTGATCCAAGCGCATCTTTGCCCCTTCCTCTGTCACACATGAGCGCTGGAGCCAACAAATGGGTTAAGTGCTTCACAGTACCTCACGAGGCTCACACAACTTCACATCACACTTCTGTGGTCTTCTGGTCCCCAACATGAAGGGACAGTTGCATTTGAGATGTACTGTGACTTGGTGGAGATTCTGCCACTTGCTTGTCTCCATGTCGATGTTATTGCTTTTTTCCTGGAATGTTTCACAGTATGGCATTAAAGTTATCTATCTCCATGAAGACAAGCGGAGGGAGCCACTAAGGCAAGTTACAAGTGAGAACTATGACAATATGACCCTCCTCATAGTAAGAATGAATGTATTTAATGCAATAAACAATTATAATTAAATAAATGCAAAACATATGAACTTTAATGATCTATTCATTTCAAATTATTCAAATTCTATTACTATATCTACAACCATCTACTGCAACTACTATTTCTAGGCGTACTACCCAATTAAGACACAAATCAATCCTATATCTCTTCAAAAAATCTTAGGCTATTAGTAGGGCTGGGTATCATTAAGAAGCTTTAAAGGCTCATTATAAAACTATTAAATCATGGCTGTGATACTAAAAGTCTTTGTTAAACCACTACCTGTGCAAAGTTCATATGAAATACACCCATTTTATTCATCAGAACCGTGAATATGTCAAAATATATAAATGGTAAAATGGTCACATTTTTCTATAGCGCTTTTCCACCTTGAAGGCACTCAAAGCGCTTTACAACAAGGAACCACTCACCCATTCACACACACATTCACACACCAGTGTACGCAGACACTGTGGGCAAGGTGGGTTAAGTGTCTTGCCCAAGGACACAACGACAGCATTCATCTGTGGGAGCTGGAATCACACCAGCCAACCTGTGGGTCAGTGGATCTGACCGCTCAACCTGTGATGTTTATGTTGAGAGTTGGAATCGAACCACCAACCTTTAGATCAGTGGGCGAATGCTCTACCAACTGAGCTACTGCCGCCCCATATAAACAAGTTTCCTTTCTTTAAACAAGCAACCAAATTGTAGAGCCGTCACAAAATAATCTGGTAAAATATACACACACAAAAAAACTCTAGGTGATGTATAGATGCAGCAGCTCACAATATCGATGCTGCAACATCAAATTAAACAATACAATTTATCAATATTTCTATATTTTTAAACACCCCTACCTATTAGTACTTACATTACACTAAAATAGATTAGAATAAGATGTAGACAGTATATGTTTTACTGAATAAAACACCATGTTCTTTAAGATGCCAGGCTTGTAGACAGTGAAAGTCCATAGTCTGCCACAGGAGCAGCTGCAGACAGATGGTGGCTCTCAGAGGCAGACAGTCGCTACATCTGCTGCTTCACTCTGAGCTGTGTGTTTTTTCTTTAGCTCAAAGACACAAAGACGCTCTCTTTCTGCAGCCCAAGTGATAAACAGAGCACTATTCACACATAACATGCAGCCAATTGTGTCCCTATAATACTCAAGAAGTGCACTTTTTCATGTATTGAATTAGATTACAGAGATTCATCACTCAACCTCTTCTGCTATAGTAATTTATGTCTTCAACCCTGGACCTTAGGTAGGCAGGACCTGGAGAACTGGCAAGATAAGAGATGACAGCAATTTGAGCTGGAAGAGCTGGAGGAACACAGGAAGTTCCTCAAAACAAAATTATTCTTTCCAATCTTTACTTAAAACCAGGTTATATGTAACTTCAGGTGTCCATGGAGATGTCACCGCTTTGTCTGAAATGTATGGCAATAAACTTCTATATTTCCATTGAAACAAGCAGTACATACTAAAGGATATTCCAACTAACTTTTTACACCAGGTGCCCAAAAAAAACAACAAAAAGAGCTGAGTGGCTTGTCTATGTTCGATGCACTGGAAGGGTATAAGCATGAACAATATGGCAACACCTCAGAACAGATCAAATAAGGACCCATCACAACACAGACACATGTAAAGAGACAAGTGTGGGAGCGTAAAGCCTTACTCAGATTTTTTTCCAGAATCCTGATGTGAAAACAAACCCTGCAGATAACAGGAGGACAGTGGATGTGATAGTGTTCTTTCTCAAGCTCTTATCGTGTTGGTACAGTTGGTCAGGATGCTCCAGAGCGGTCGGGATACAGCTGATAGTGGAATCTCTACTACACCTTAACAACAAAAACATTGGACCATCAAGCATCTGAGGCAACCACAAGACTGTTCACTTTTTCCACAGGCCCCTCTTCCTCCCCCACCTCCTCCTCCTCCTGCTGCTGCTGGTGTTTCTCTTCTTCTTTTTGGAAACCACATCATTCGAGTACAGTGCATCAGAGCTCTAACCCCAGGCCCTCTCTTCAGTAGATTTACAGGCCTATCAAAGCTAGAACACATTTGGTTTGCTACTGTTTACATCCGGCTGTGTATAGCAAACTCTCTGCTTTGACTATTACCTCCATAAATACTGACATATCATCTGCTTCTATATTTTCTTACATGTTTATTTATGTATTTTCAAGGTGATAGTAATGATTACTTTTGACTGGTGTCCAAGTACTATTTGTGCAATTACAAGTAATAAGGTCATAGTTATTACTTAGTTAGAAATATGGGTCAAAAATTTTTCTGATTTGAAGATGAGAAGTTTCTTATAGCAAAACTACATTCTTCATAATAGTGTATTTTTAATTAGGGCTCAAGTAAATGTACTTTTCCTGTGCGTCATCTTTTAAATATGGGACAAAATTCCAACAAGAAAACCAGGATTGGATCCACAAGACAAGATTTTGGCAAAAATGTATAATATATAATGTGCAATTTAGTATGCAATTATGACAACAAAGTTTTGCTGTCATTGTACACAGCATTGTTTTGTGGAACTACAGCTTCTCAAAAGGTGTAACTCAACAAAGTTAACCCCTTTTTTGTCCAATTCAGATGTAAACAAATGGTGGAAAATCTCACAAGATCATCATACACATGAGCATGATCTAATTATCTCGCGAGATCCTGTGGAACGAGATCTTGTCCCATCCCTACTTCTAACTTTCGGCCTTGAACCAACAGAAACTCTTATACAAACACCATGTTTAAATCTCCATGTGCATAAGAAAACCGCATGAGCGCATTCTTGGGATCAGAAGCACCAGATGTACATATTAGCTATGTGGGCGGGGCTTTTCATGATTGACACTTCACCTGTAGCACCTGGATGGGCCTGTAGGGAGTGTGTGTGTGAGGGGCAGGCTGCAGCACGTCCTTGGCACTGTTGTTGTCTGTGAGAGAGCATACGGAGATTACACAACACTGACGAAAACCACTAAACACTCACTACACAAGCATTGGGTCGGACTTCGCCTCACATTCCCAAGGACTTAATCTTACAGTAAAGATTATGTTAGGACAATCAGTGTGCAGTTACTAAGGCAAGGAATAGGTATAAGAAGCCATTATATGAACAAGCATACAAAGAAGTCAAAACTGCTATGTACTGAATTACTAATAACACTATTGTTTCATGCATATATGATCAGATACCCGTTTGAACTAGAGTTGTCACGGTGCAAAATTAATGTTGATCCTATGGAAAAGGTTTGATACTAATAACACTTTTTACACTAAAATAATCTAAATCCAAGTGTTACCAAATGGTCTTAAACAGATTCTGATATCAAGGCCATGCTAAAATTACTATGGCACAGGTCATTTTTTGACCAGTTTGATGGCTCTTCTGTGGATGGTCTTATGTAGTATAAGCCTGACACCCATTGTTACAATTACAGAAACTACTATTATTCTGTATTGAAAGCTACCCCATAGACTGTGTACAATTATGGTAAAGAAGACTGGAATTTACTGTATTGGGAGCATTTTGTTAGTATTGTATATAGAATGTATATAGATATAAAATATTAAAATATTAAATTAAGTATCAATCTTCTGACAAAACACAAATAAACCACCACTTTACACATCTCCATCCATTACCATAAAAGACACACAATACAAGTAAAGTAAAAATGGCATAACCCTGATTGTTTTTTGAGGTCGCTGGCCTATTTACTTACACTGCACTCTTTTCCACTGGATGCCACAAATAAACTCCGAGGCATTTCAGTCTGTTTCTTGGACGGCTACAACAATAACAATCTGCTGCTATATTTTTCTGCCTCTCTTCCTGTGCTGTAGCTGGAGCACTTGACCAAAATTACAGGTATGTGTGGCCCACATTGTAATCAAATGGCCTTTAGGACTGGACCGGCCACTGCTCCACAAACAATAGGCACTTTTCTTTTTACAGACAGCCCACTATTATGTCGTAAACACCTACTATAAATCTACCTTTTTGGCTTATGACAAAATAAGGTATCACAACCTGGGAATTTTAGACTTAAATATAATAATAACATGTTTTAAATAGGCAGACGAACTCAACATAAACTGGAGTATTTACTAGCATAGAAACAGACTGTTGCTTGTGTCCAACTCCTATGTTGATGATCCCTGCAATAAAAATGGCTTTCTGCATGTCAGTTTTAATACCATATAGGTCTTTGTGGTTTAGTGAATAACATGAAGTCGCTTACGTTTTTTCCGTCACTTTGCAAGTATTTTTTAAAACTGGTAAAACATGTATTTTCTGATCGTCTGCACTGGCTCTCTGTGAAGCAAAAGTCTATAAACATTCATGCTACTGTACAACTTGTATCTCTTGCTCCCTAAACTGTCCCACATTGCTTTAAAAACTTGTAGTGTACTTCCCGAGCCACTAGCTCTGGCACCATATAATTTTCACAGCATGCCTGTAGCTTATAAAGACAGCCAGATGTGTACTTGAGTGTGTGCGAGTGTAGGGATACGCCTCCTACAGCTATGCTATATTTACCCTTTACAAAACTCTCCCCATTTTTACAGTAACGCAGTGCAAGTCCGGAGCTGCATGTCCAAACACATCTTAACAAACATGTACGCACAACATGGAGCCAGGGTGTGATTGGGACAAACAAGTCAGCAACAAAGTGGGAATGTACTCTAATGTCACCAGTATTGGAGAAAAGGTCATGGTGGAACTGTCTAAAGAACTGTGTTTTGGACTATAGTGAAAAGACATGACATAAACCAGTGTTTCTCAATATGCACTATAGGACCCATGAGGGTACTGAAGCAGGAACCCCTAGGTACTGAAGGATACTTGTAATGGTTTCATATTAAAAAAGATGACACAGAAAAATATTTAATAATAATATTTTTCTATCATTTCTTGCAATAAAATTTGCATCCTTGAGAAAGTTTTGGAGTATTTTGGACATCAGGGTCATTAAAACAAGAAAATATAATAGAAATAATTGATGCTATATTATTAAATATGTTAGATACCAGTTAATATGCACTGTCAATATCAAATCAATACATAAACACAACAAATAGGCCATATAACATTGCAGTAATGTAGTAACTTGGCTATATGGTAATGCAATCCATACAATTAAAACCAACTAAATAAAGTTGAAAAGAGTTTAATTTATAAACTTAATTTAGGGAAAATGTAACATATTTTAAGGACATTATAACCACATTATATAACATTTATGTTTTACTAAATTCTAAGTCAAATAATTTGTAATATAAAGGACGCATACGCCTCATCCCACTGTATAATCTCCCCTATACCCTCAATGGTTAAACAGTGAAGGGAAGGCAAGTGTGCCCAGTCACAGCTACTATGAAGTTTCAAATACTTTGTACAAGTTATCTAATTTGAAGTTCAACAGCAAGCATGAGACAGCTCTCTGAAGATATGTCTAAATCAATGTATTCTTAAACAACTATGCACTCTTTTTGGAGGAATTCTATAGAAAATGTTTCTATTACTCCATAAGTAATACATAAGCACCAGCAGCAGACTGTTTTGAATCATGTTTTATGTGCTGCTGCAGGAGGGGGTGGGGGCTTGGCATTAAAATATTTGGGATCCCCTGACTGCCCTACGTGGCCAAGGCATTTGGCCTACATTGAGCTCTGCTCATTGAGACTAATAGGAAACTTTTCCATGTGAATCAAAATGTCTGACTATGAACTAGTGTATGCTTCAAACTGCACCGTTACATTGACTTCTGAAGACAGAGGCGTAGCTCATAACTCACCCAGGTCTATAGCGCTACATGCCGAGCTCTGTTTCTTCTTGCTGGAAAAAAGTTTTACTCGATGGGTGAGGCTCAAAGAAGACCGTTAATCCTCATAAAATCTCGGGCTTGGCGTCAAATGTGTTCACCATGGAGAATAAGAGAAACAGGCTATTTCACTTACACTAAGCTATAAGGTCAAAATCGTCAATCCTCAACAAAAACGTTGCAGAACTGTCGCGGGCTCAAACTTTCCGCAGAAACATTTTTCCAGGTTTAATCGTGCAGTTGAACATAGACGCACGAAACTCCAAAAACAGACAGTGGCGCAAGATTTGTCCAACTTTACCGTGGACGCGAACGTCTTCTCTTGACTGGACTGTGCGAGATGTTTATAGTAGTCCAATGGAAGAGACAGGGCAGAGCAGAGGAGCGTTTCTGCTGCGTTCAAGGACTACGAGAGGTGTAGGGATCATGCGTTTACACACAATGTCCCAAGAGGCGTGGACAAGAACGTGGTTAGGCACTGGGGTGGCACACTTGTCAGGCAAGTCCAGATTCTGTAGTGGAGATGTACATATTCTGATTCCCAGGTAAATTCAATGCCCTACAATTTATCTGATAAAAATGCGTCAATATGCAATTGTGCAAATGAATATTTGAATTAGATATATTTGTCTATAAAATCATTATATTAGCCTAAAAAGTACGTATTGAGGATTACCGTTTACCTGAGTTACATAAGATTTCTTGTCGATAATGACAAGTACTAGGTTATTATTACAATTTTGCAGTGATTACAACTACGCCTGCTTCTGCAGTCTGCTCTATAGGCCCACATCTTCTAGCTTAAACGGGTTAATTTAGGCCATTCCTTTATCATAAAATGCATTTTAGTTATTTGGAAATATTTGAACAAATTTTAAATCTAATCCTTAAATTTAATCTAATGTACTCTGCAGTGTAATGCGCACAAACCCCAAAGTCTGTATAGTCTGTGAAAGCGCCACAGCTCCAGATGCCCCGCCCCTGTGTTCACCTAACCCCGCCCCTCGGCTCTGACATCACAACGCAGGAATGTGTGGAATGCGGCTCCCGGGAGAAGTCCTCTTGGTTTAATGGTTTTGTAGGGGCCACGGAGGTGACTAAACGCAGAACAAAGGAGGACCCTCACGCATTTATGTCCCCCCTCCGTCTTGGCTTTGTGTCCGTGTGTGAGTTACAACCACCGCGGGATTATTTATTTGCATAAACTACATTTTTACAGCGTGGAGGCGTTAGATATATGCAGCCAATTAGTCATGCTCATCTTACGTGGGTTAACACACATTAAATATGTAGAGTACATCTAACCGGTCACATACAATTTCATCTTTGGACCACTTTCAAATGTGTAAACTTCAAATATAACCTATATAGGAATAAGAGACCATAAAATTATCCAATCCAGCACTAGGCCTATTGATTAACTATCCAAGACGAGGCATCTTGGAAAAACCCTGGAAAGCATCCTCACCCCCCAAAACATGGGGATTCCTTCTAATAATAAATAGGTCTAATGACAGAACAGCACAGATTCTCCAAGCCTTGCAAAATAGCAGCCTCTGGTGGATAGTATGTCAATTACAGGTCAATTTCATTATAATAATTCTCTGCTTCTACGTCTAAAACTATACAATAACTTCACACCGAAACAGCCCGTTCCTGTTCGCCCTTCAGAAGGCATATATGTGTTATTTTCTCCGAATGGGCAGTGCAAATACATTTATTTTTGATTATTTATTTTATTTATCACATTTTAATGCAATTTTTTAAGATGGAACAATTAAAACTCAAGTAAATAGACAAATATGCACGTTTTATTTACAAAGCCTCCTCATCGTAATAAAATGCAGATGTGAAATGGAGATATTGGTGTTGGAATGAGCGTTAATATTTTGACTTTTTTTCATGAGCTGTAGTATAGCTGTAGGTGCCCTTCCTCTGAGCTTCAGTAGGAGGCGCAGTGGGAGTGGAAACTGATGGTCAATGTGAGCACAGGTCTGACCAAGAGCAGCAGACCAAATATGTATGTGTATGCAGTCAGCTGACACAACAGTGCACTTGGCTGTAAAGGCCAGACATAAACTAACAACTTAAGTGCTTCCAAGTGCATGGACTCACTGATCAGTGGTCGAACATGTGACCATCTCTGACATGTTTTTTCTATGTATGACGTGGGTTGTCTTTTTATACTGCATTGTATTTATTGTGTTTTGTCTAAAACTCTAATAAGGAGGGACATTGAGAGTTCACCTCAGCTAAAAATGTTGTAGCCTACATGTGGCATCACCTCATAAAATATTGTCATCTAATTAATGAAATAAACCTAAAAGTTTTACATCTAACTATAGACCGAACAGTATTTGTATCTGAAATAGAATTAAAAATAAATAAATAAATGAGAGCTTTTGCCTACCTTTCAAAAAAATAAAAAATAAAATAAAAAATCCTTTTAAAGAGTCAGGTAGGGCTATTGCTTTCCAGAGGCAAATAAAACTGTTCGGTTAGAGGAAATCCAAATAAATATTGTGCATTTGCAACATTTATGGTTCAAAAGAGTTAAAAGACTGTTGACATGACATTTCAGTTTTCTTTTAAAACACATTTTTAACTGTTCTGGGTTAAGTTAAAGTTGTTTTCCGGGTCATATATAAGGCCTAACCTTTTTCTCTCCTACAAACACTGGTCCAGGGTCATAGCCTGGTGAATCACAAAACGCATTTGCCCACACATAGAAATTTCCCACCTACAAAATCAATTCACAAACACCGATCTAGCGAGGCCAAAGAAATGCTGTTTACGACATTTCATTGAGTGTAAAAAACATATTTTCTTTAAAGTTGCTTATATGATGGATAAACATATGCCCAACAGGCCATCCCCAACAGGTGAAAAAGCCCCAATCCCCTGACCCATAACAAAGGCTACTAATGAGCTCCGAATGCACACGAGGCTGTAATTGGTTTGTGTGAGGTTACAGGTACAGTGAGTCAGTGCTTATTACAGACTGCCCCAAGAGACACCATAATAGCCTCACACCATTGCTCTGGGACAAAATAATTGGACCTCATTGTATCAATCGTAGGGGAAATTGGAGAGAAAATATAGTGCCCCAAATTAAGTCATAAAGAACCACAAGCACATAGTGAGTCATCAGCGCTAGAACTACTTCCTATATACAGTAAATAAACTGGGAATACCTGAATAATATGGCAAAGGTGCCTGATCTGTATGTATATCATCGTATATTTATTTATGTTTTAGTGTAGGGACAGTTCTGATGTTTCTACATCACAGGATCTCACTGGGGCCTCTACACTAAATTAAAGCGACCTTGAGGAGGATATGCATCAGGAACGGCAGGCTGTTAAAGATCCTATATTATGCAAAGTTGACTCCTGTGAGCTTTTAGTCATGTTATGCTGTTACCTCCTCAAAAACATTCCCTTTAATTGTGTTTTGTTTCATTCACACAGAATTATTAGCCAGTCTACATCTCCAAAGCTCAGAATGCTCTGTTCCACCTTGTCATGAAGTGGTTTTCAAGTTAACAGCTACCTTTTACCTTTTGTTCAGTAGAGTTTGGACATCCCAGGGCTGAAATTATCTAGGTATGTCTAGTGAAGGTGTATGGAGTTTAAAAACACAGTGGAGGACTTTCTGTATTACAATGACTCTCAAACAGAAAACATGGTTTGAGAGAAGAACTTAGCCTTAAATATGCATAGGTTTGTGTGCTAAACATATGCGAATGAAACAATAAATTAAATATTTTTCTATTCAGTACCATCAACGATCTAGGCTTCTTCACATTTTACTGAAAACTGGGTAGGTTTAAAAAAGACGTGTAAAAAAAGATTGTAAGAACAGCGTGACAGAGTGCATGGAGTGAGTTTAGAGAGCATTGTATTATTAAAGAGACTGAGACATCAGGAGACATCAGGAGCATCTCAGTCAATTCAATCAGCATCCAAAATGTCAGAGGGACAAAAGAGGCACGTGTGAACAAGGGAGGGAGCAGCAGGATTCTAGATGGTGACCTCTTTTAAATACAAGTCACAAATGGATGAACCAGGAAGAGGAGAAAAGAGGGAGAAAACTACGTAAGAATCTCACTGTTTTTGGAAATCAGTTGGTGTTTTTGTGAAAGATAGAGCTACTGTATACAGTCTCCAGACACAGACAGTAGGGTTTGGAAAGGATCTTACAAATGTATTATGTTAACTAAAAATAATAATAATTGCATTTGTGTGGCTAAAACTCACTTCACCGATTTGTAACTCCACACATTATGATGAAACTTGTATGAATCAGTCACAATATTTTGTGTACAACAACAGCACTGGTTTGTAATTTTCATCTAAAAATAAGAATATTTTTAATTAGATTTACAAATTCTCTTAATGACAAAGACTATTCTAAAACTATCCAAGAAAGGACCAGTGTTGTCAATATATATTGCAAAGGGGAGCATCTAGTTTTGTTATTGATTAATATGTAGGCATCGTTACCTTTGTCAACACTACTCATATTAAAAAGGAGAGTCTATCTGTTGATCTCTGTAGCTTAAAGGTTTTATATTACAGAACATTGAGTCTTGTGAGCTTTAAGCCATGTTATAATGCTTTTACCTCCTCAAAAACATACCCGGAGTTGTGTTTTGTTTCATGCACACTGTTGAGTAACCCTTTATTAATAGTCTGTCTACATCTCTGTAACTCAAAATGCTCTGTTCCACCTTGTGATGTCATGTAGTTTTCAAGTCAACAGCTACCTTTTACCTTTAGTGCAGTAGAGATCGGCATTTCCAAGACTGAAATCTTCCAAATGATTCTAGTGAAGGTGTATGGAGTTTAAAAACACAGTGGAGCACCTCTGTCACTACATGATATCACAAGGTGGAACAGAGTGTTTTCAGTTGAAAAAAGAACTAAATATGCCGGACTTGTGTGTTAAACATGTGTGAATGAAACAAAACACAACTCCAGGTATATTTTTGATGAGGAAACAACATTATAATAGATCGATAGGTCCGAAATTAGAATAATATTGGCCCTTTAATTGTGTCCAAAAAATAAATCATGCAATAATGGTAATACAAAATACTGAAACATTTTTGTTGACGTTAAGAAATATTGTTAGGCTCTTTACGTCAGATGACCTCATGCCTGAAAAGACTGGTTGTGTGCATGCCCCCCCCACACACACACACACACACACACTTTCCTCTTTACACCATGCACCATGTGTACCTCATAATAACACCAAAATAGACCAAAATGGACAAGTTCACTGTTTGCACACCAGCTGGTTAAATGGCATCGCTTTTTTATTTGCTGGTGATTCACACATTTGAATGTGAAAGCAACATAAACAGAAGCAATAAATGTCATGTTGTCACTATTTGCCATTAAGAGACCTGTTTTTTTAACATACAGTAATGAGTCAAATTCACTAGCCAGCAGTCGCTTTGTTGCTTTGTTTCAGGTTCCATATTGATCTGGGCGGCATGCAGAGGTTAAGTGGTTAAAACCTTGGAGATTTTTGTACTCGGAGAAGAGAGAAAACAAGCATTATTTGAGCAGCACCACCTCCCTCCACGCTCTGGCAGTAAATCATTAGTTTATTTCTGAGCCACTCTGTGTCTCTGCGTGTTTGCATTCAGCTCTGGTTTTAAAGAGCAATAATTACGCTAAATAATGTATGACGTGCAACGCTTTATTTGGTATATAAACTTTTGTAGTGCAATGAAATGATGTAAGTTAATAGAGTTTTTCCTTCAGTTTGACCCTAGACAAGCTTATCTCGCCCAGTGCACTCTATATACTGCAGATGTTCTGCACTTTTAAGACTTTAATGCATGTGATTTGTGAGACTGTAAATTTGTGTCCAGATAACTCATGTTGTCATCGTAATTTCCCATTTTATATTGGTGCACATTAACCGTTTCACCTAATGTAAGTCATGCCAAGACAAGCCTGTGTGTTTAAGCTTGTGTGGTTATAATAAAGAATAGTGTATAGTGCTTGACATTCACAGATATTATTAAGTGTTTTTATCTACTTAATTTGACCTACTGTGTCCAAGTAAATTCCCTTGTGGATAAATAGTCTTATAAATCTAAGTCTATCCAAGTAACAAGCTCTGTATGTAAGATCAAGTTGAAATCCAGTTTGTTTAAGGCTAAAAGGACCGTCTCTGATCAGAATTCTCTTTACCTAAATCTGTATTAATCAGTGCTAATGCAGAATCTGTGGCTCAGTGAGCGAATTTTGGAGGTTCTGAGCTTTCACATGAGGCATGATCTGTTTATATAAGGACAATGAGAAATTGTGTGTCTTCTGTTCATTGGTTTAAGGTTCCTGTTATATGTAATATTTAGAGGACTTTTTCCCCCATTCAAAACATATAATGATTTATTTAATCACTAGGGCAACGGTGAACATTTTTGCATCATTTTCAAAGTCAAAAATGTGCAGGCTAAGACACTCTCAACCCAGGTTCAGTTGTGATTGCAGTTCCTTTTTTAAAATGGTAAGAGCATTGTTTTTTTCTGATCGTCACTGCCACCAATGACTCAACCACATCCACACATTCATATACACAATGTGAGCGGTGTGTCTTGCCCAAGGACACAAGTACCTTATTGATAAGTAATATGTATATGGGTGACTCTGACGTGAGTTTAGAGTCACTTCAGCATGTCATGTCATGTCATGTTATGAGTTTAACCCCGAGGTCTGTTGTGGTTCTGTTGTACACATAAGGTCGGTCCTGCTTCAGCCATACTGATATATTTGTTAAAAGTAGAAGTGCATTTTTGTTTTGACTTGTCTAAATTCTGAATGAGCAGCACTGCATTTGTGACTGGACTTTTATTGGGTGTTTTGAGGAGCACTCCAAAGATTAAGGATCAGTCTTAAATTTTTGAAATCTGCAGCTCTTTAGTGAGTTGCATAACTGGCTTTTATAAGGCAAACATTCTTCTTCTATTTTCTTTAACAGCTCCACGCCTCGAAGATCCACTTGTTTTTAAATACATAATATATCCTCCAAATGAACCAGATGCTGCAGTAATGTGAAGGACGGGCCCCACTCTAGACTAGATGATGGTCTTATGTGGGGATTTCAAATATTACTATAGGAGCAATTTTATTTGTTGTAAATGTTTACATGTTTGGAAACAGGTAATAATAAATAGTAGTTGTAGTAGGAACTTAGTAGTTACAGAAAGTAGTATCACAAATAGCACCAACAAGTACGAGTAATTTTACTTTTTGTTTTGAATAGACCCTCTTGATGTCAAGAATAAACTACAGCAGAACTTTCGTGGTTCAGTCATGTGATAATAGTTTGTTAAAACGTAAAACACCACAATAGGGACATTCTTGTTTTTCTCTTTAGAACAAGCTCATGACACAAGAGACCGGAAGAAGAGCATCAATATCTGTTCTAGTTCAAATATATTGTAAGAATAAGTAGAAAAGAATTTTAAAAAGTAGAAATAAGAAAAAAGTAAAACTAAAATACTGGTGCATCCAATCAGAGAGAACATATAGGTAACATCATTACATTTAAGATTGATTTTAATTTGAATTAAACTTTTCTATTTATAAATTATTATTATTATTTTTTTTACTTCCTAGTTGGATATGGGCAGCACATCGGACATATGTAAAGGCAATTACTTCACTGTTATCTAGCAACTAAAATGTAAACAGTGGCCAAAACCTGTCTAAATTAGACAATAGTTAAGACAGATGAGACTAATGAAAATAAATAACAACACATTCATTTTGTTAAACCATTAAACCACTGCATTTTGGATAAAATTTTCTGTTTTGATGACATACATAGAGATACTTTATTTTAGCAATCACCTCTACTTCCAATATTTTTGTCCTTTTTCTTACAACTTTTCTATCCACAAAATGCTGTGATAAATATTTACCACAGTACTAACTGAAAAAACATGAAAACCTGTCATATGAACTAAACGACATCATGAATTGCATTGAAAACAAGACCTACATTTTAAGTTCGTAATAACTCTTAATTTACAACTGCTCTTAGAAGCTTTATTTTGCTAGACAAGAGAGGAAGAATTATTACTCAAGATAATGTAGTGTAGAAGAGAAAGGGCAGTAATCCAAACAGGATCTTATATAAGGTAACTATGGTAATAATTGTATCAAATACATATCAAGAAATGTCCCAGACTTTTTATTTTGCTTATACGCTATCCAAAAACAACATTTTACCTTTTGACAATGGGTTTGAAGGGGAATTGAGCCAGGAGCTAGTCTGTAAAAATACTAGTGTCACTTAACACAGTTTGCCAGAATTTTGATTCTTTAAAGGAGCACTACGTAACTTTTCTGGTGAAGGGTCCGCTCCCTGCTTATCTCCATGGAGGTGTTATTGTTTTCCCAGAAAGTTCCATAGTATGACATTAAACATATTCAGCATTTATGAATTATATGGGTGTTTCTATTGCTCAGAAATATAAACATTGACATTCTGTGAATAGGGGCGACTCTCCACAGATCTGAACAGTAATGTAGCATAGTGCTGTAACCTGCTTGTCTCCCTCATGATAGATAGGTTTAATCTATATTGTGGAACATTCTAGACAAAGTAATAAGATTTCTGTGGGGACAAGCAAGTGGCAGAAATGTTACATGGTGCATCTTTAATACAGCTGGATAAAACCTTATGAATGTTTGGTAACAGCAGGAGTTGAAAAGATGGCTATATTTCACAATGTGTGTATTTTCACCTGTTAAATATTCGGAGCAGAGTATAAGAAAACTTAAACATGTGCACTATGTAACTTTTCTGGTGGAGAGTTCATCACCTGCATGTCTGTCTCCATGGAGATAAATTTGCCTTCTAAGTTCTAATGTATTGTAAAACATCTCTAATTAGGAATTAGCATGTTTCATGGTTTAAAAGGCCTATAATGTTATTTCCTCATCAAACACATACTTGGGGTTGTGTTTTGTTTAACGCACAAATCCTAAGTATGTAGGCTGAGTTCTTTTTTCAAATGGAAAACATGCTGTTCCAGCTTGTTCCTGTTCCAGTCATGTGATAATACAGCACAACACAATAAAGGATGTGCTCCATATACCTTCACTAGAATCATATGGATAAATTCAATCCTGGAATTATTCATCTTTGCTGAACTAAACGTAAAAGGAGCTGTTAACTTGAAACTTACTGCTTTAGTATTTTGATCGTTGGAGATGTAGACAGACTAATAACAAAGGATTACTGAAACATGTGTGAAACAAGAGGTAACAACATTATAACATGGCTAATAGCTCACAAGAATCAATTTTGCGTAAGATAGGACCTTTAAAAACATTGGAAGGTTTAAGCAAAAAGATAACATTGTAGGGTTGCAGCCATGGAGACAAGCAGATGGCAGATCTTTCTCCAAAAAGTTACATAGTGCACCTTTAAATATCAATACTTATGAAACTCCTCTTAGGTGTGACTCAGTACTCACTGGAATAATACCAACTTTGAAGGTAAGTGTGCTACTTATATCTGCTTAAATACAAAAAATTGTGTTTCATGAAATAGCATTTTAAAAGATTGTATTTACAGAGTGCTCCGCATGCACACTATATTTTTATGAATAGAAATGATGCATTTACAAATCTGGTCCTTACAGATGAGAATTGGGCGTTTATGGTTTTATATTTGGAATTGGGGGTCAGTTTATGTTGTATTTGAAAGGGTTTTAATTAGATCTGATCCAAATGAACCTCTGTAATCAGTTTTATGTCCAGAGACCACATATTCTCAGCGCTGTTCTAACCTTGTGCTATTCTCTGAGGCCTGTCCTTGCACATGAATACACTCCTGTAGATAATTGTAATGTGAAATGCTTGAAATAAAAATAAGAAGAACATTTTCTTTTTTAAATCCAAATTTTGTTTTTATAGCTTCATCACATTGACATGTATATAGAATTATACACATACAATTCTAAAATAACCACTGTTAAAAATATTTACTTTGTGAGTTCATGATTAAAGGTGCATTGTGTAACTTTTTAGGTGAAGGGTCAAATGCTTTTCTCCATGGAGATATTACTACTTTGTTTGGAATGTTTCACAGTATGATATTAAACCTTTCTATCTTCATGGGAACCAAACCAGACCAAATTATAGGTCAGATCTGTGGAGAGGCAACACACACAGTCAGAATGCCTATTTTTGTATGTATTTTTGAGCTATAAAACCAACACCTGTAATTGAATCAATGTAAGGTAGAGCTGTTTAATGTCATACTGTGGAACATTTCAGCCAGAGCAATGAAATATCCATAGAAACAAGCAGGTGATGGACCCCTGACCAAAAAGAGTGCATCTTTAAGGCTTAGTACTTAATTGGGAGGTTAGGGTTGGGATTTATTGGTTAGACTGATAATTAAGCAGTTACTAAGCCTAAATAATTTGTAATAAACATTTAAATTAGTTCATTATGATTTTCTTTCTTTTCTGCTTTATTCATTATTACTCATTCCGAAGTTTATAACATGATACCTAAAAATCTAAACCATATAGTGCTTTTGATAAGATGTACAAAAGATTCAACCTGGAAAAATAATAGAATAGGATTTCAAATCAGACATTTGTGCAGATCTAGAATATATATATATATATATATATATATATATATATATATATATATATATATATATATATATATATATATATATATATATATATATATATATATATATATATATTTATATATATATATATATATATATATATATATATATATATATATATATATATATATATATATATATTTCACAACCTAGTAGTAAAGTATTCATTATAACAATAAATAACACAGTTTTGTAGTAAATGAGTACATTGGACAGCAAACTATTTTTGTATTGAATTTTATGTGAAGTTTCTCATCTTCTCCACAATACTAACACCAAATGACTCAGGGGTTTCTATGTAATTTTCAGATTTATTTTTTTTTAGTCTTGGAAACTAGACAGACTCAAAATAAAACCTAGTGCCCAATTGATTTGCACACTACTGGAGAGGTGAGAACCAGTGACCTTTGGGAGGGATTTGGGTAGGGATTGACACATGTCGCCTAATAAACATGATGGAGATAGCTATAGAATAAAAAAGAGAAACTGTCCAACCAGGATGGAGGAGGCGGAGTAAGTAGCAGAAAGGAGTTAACAAGTATGTTTCAAAGGCTGTTGTGTGGTGACGTACATGCTACCATTGATTACAAGAATGCGTAGGTGGCTTTACCTTTAATAAAGGAAACAAAGTGTCTCTTCAGTATCTCTTTACTTCAATTACACACTCAAGGCCCTGCTCCAGCATCCGGGCTCCCAACGCTGTGAGCTATAAAAGGGGAGAGCCGTCCTCACAGCAAAACCGCTCCTACAGTGTACAGAGCATTCACAGCGCAGAAGAAGAGAGAGAGTGTGGAGCGTAGCAAATACTGAAAAGATCTGTGGAGACAAGAGAGGAGAGTGGACCAAAAGGTAAAAATGCTTGACTTCTATTGTTTTGTAATGCCACTGTTAAATTTAATTCAGAAAGTATGATTTGGGTTTGCTTAATGGTGTAAAATAGAACTTTCTTTTAGCATTCTGGAGCGCATAAAAGTCTCAGTTGTTCAGAAGATGTCTTTGTTTAGTTTTTTTCCTACTTGTTAAATACAATTGTTTATCCTATTTTCCTAAACTAAACTATATATATATATTTTTTTATAATTTTCTATGAAAATAAACAACATTTGGGATTATTGTTTAATTTTAGTGTTGTAGTTATTTTCTTCTTTAATAGTTCTTTTTTCATTCCAAATGTAAAAAAAAAGAGGTTGTCATAATTTTCTGGTAAATTTTTATTTCAACTTCAAGTGGGTTCTAAGCCATTTAGGTAATCATAAGACCACATTAACAAAAACAAAAAAACAAAAAAGCCAGCACTGTGATTTCTAATTTCAGTTTTGGGCTGATTGCAAGATTATATTCAGATAATGAGGTCTTTCTATTTGGAATATAAACTTTTTTCTTTTTTCCAAAAATTGGCTTATTCAGAGGCTTTTCCTTTTAATCTGCACATTAACAATGGTTTGCATAAGAGAGATCATACCATACAAGCGCATGTAGTCATACTTTGAGAGACCCTCTTTGAGGTCCATTTTGTGTTATATAGTGCTGTAAATGACTACATTAGTCCACTCACTTCATCACTGCTCTCTTGGTGAAGTATATCTATTGTTTCAAACTGTGGGCAGATCAGCTGTGTTTTCCATACAATCCTGTCATTGGAGGGCTATGAGTGAGTTTTAACAGCACCTCATAGATTTTACTCATCATGTTTGCTTGGACTGCTGTGCTCAGTGAGTCATCCTGGAGCAGGAGACTCCTGCCAGACGTACAAAAGAAGATACCCCACAGAGGAGTCGTATCTTAGAATGATGGAGAGGCTGGGAGCAAGTGAAAAGATGAGATTTACAACAGGATATACTGTGTTTGGTGATGCAAAAGCTTATAAATCTCATGAATGTTCAAATGTACAAGGACAACAAGTATTGGGGAGAGTAGAGGATACACTCAGGTCATATGTCACGGCTGGTGTGTGTTGACTGATCATTAACTCTAATAGTCCTAATAGTTATGTGTTCCTATCCTACACATGTAGGACAGGAGCACATAACTAAGCTCATACCACCACAGTGGAACCCTTGCCTTTCCAGTCATAATGTATATGTAGGTGTTGATTAGCATACATTAGTACAATAGAGCCGTGTGGTTATGGCCGTAGGCCACATCACAGTTTAAGGCTCACCTCCAACCGAGTCTTTGATTTCAATGAGAAAAGGCATCATGTTAAAGATTGTATTGTCTTTGAGTAGCTGTAGTGTATTTGTCATGCTTGGGTCATGGTTGGTTCTGACGTGTGGTAAAATTAGATCTCATTACAATCACATAATGTGATTCATAAAGTATAATTTTTACTCATTCGAACAACAATAATGGCACAATTTAAATGGAATGCCAACAGGGATCAACTGCATGTGGCAATGCATAATGACACTGGAGAATAGAGACTTTTAGAACACATTACAAAACATGTACAAGATGTATTTAATGATCTCATATTCTGGCCCAGACATTTTCCCGCACACAAATACTACAGGCATGTAACAAGCTGCTGCCAACATTTTTATTTGAAGGGCTCCCCATGTGTATCTCTTTATTAAAGTTTTTGGTGGATATTTCAGGTTCTTGGTATTTGTGAATGTAATGTTATTTTGAAAGATTATATTCATTTGTGGTCATATTTAACCCTGCTAATATATTAAGTAATAAAACACCCAGTGTTTATTGCTTTGACTCATCCTAGTGATCACTGAGACACATACTTACTGTTGTTGAAGCTTACATAAGGCTGTGTTCCTGGGGGCTCTGTATTAAATCTCTCCTATGCGCTGCAGAACGGGCTGGGGTGAAGATGCTTTCTCTGTCCTGGCTCCTCGTGGCAGTTTTAGCCCATGTGTGCCACTCCTCAAGAGGCTCCGAATGCTGGGAGAGCTCCATCTGCGCCAACCTGAGCAACAAGCAGCGCATACTGGTGAGTGAGGCCAGTGCACACAAACAGCACAATCACTGACTTCAGACACAATAAAAGTAAATCTAAACTAATAAATATTTAAGAAACATATCCCAGTCCCAATGTTTGTGCAAGTGTTCTTAATTATTAACAGTGTCTATTTTGATATATCAAGAGTTGTCAAATCAAATTACTATAAAAATATGTAAAACTGGGCCAAAAGTGCTTAATGTGCTCATCCACCAACCTGGCTTGCAGTAGTGCATATTGCTGTTGTGTCCTTATGCAAGGCTTTGCATTTGCCTTGCCTAGGTGTGGTCTGACAGAAAAATGCAATGTAAAGCACTGCTGTTATTAGGTAATTATTATTAGGGAAAATAAAAGAAATGTAACCCCTGAAAGTAAAACTAATGGTTAGCCTGTTTAACTGGCCACTTTTCACAAACAGATAGGTAGAAAAAAATCAGATCATCAAATAAAAGAGCAATGTCCCGTATCAATAGAAGTAGGCTAGGAATAATGAGCATTACACCAATAACATGATAGGATTATGGGTAGAATGAACATCCTGGCACAGCTGCAGTAGGCATATAGTATCCTGTTTAACTAATCCAATCCACTTGCAGTTTCTGTGAATCCCTGTTTGTCCCCACGCAGGAGTGCATTCAGGTATGTATGTCTGAGCTGCACAGTGAGAGCCCACAGAGCGCAGATGTTGACGATGCAGACGCGCCTCTCGGTCTGCAGAACGACCTGACCTCCGAAGACCGGACCCTAAAGGCCGTCAGGACGGACAGCCGCAGCAACGAGAGGCGCTCCTACTCCATGGAGCACTTCCGCTGGGGCAAACCGTCCGGCCGTAAACGCAGGCCTGTCAAAGTCTTTGCCTCTTCTCTGGAAGGAGGGGGCTCTACCGAAGGCGTCTCTCCGCTGCAGGCCCAGAGGAGGCACCTCAGAGCCTACGAGAAGCGCAACGGAGACGCGCAAGAAGGACTGCGCACAAAGTCATCGTATACTACGTACAGCCAACAGGAGAGGAAGGACGGGACGTACCGCATGAGCCACTTCAGATGGGGAAGCCCACCTGCCACGAAACGAAACGGCAACTTTATGAAGCAGTGGCAGGAGGAGAAGCCACAGAGCCCGCTGACCAAGCTCCTCAGGAACTTTATGGGCAAAGACGTGGAGAGGATGGTGCGTTAAGTGCGTCACGTGGTGTGGATTATATCTTTTGCATGTTAGTACAGAACATCTGAAAATGTCACTCTCGTTAGTATGTTGTCCTCTGGGCCAAAGATTCTCAACAACACACCCCAAACCTCTGAGGTCAGATAACGATATGGTCAATAAAAGGCAATAGGCATCCACCATCTACCCTGACCGTTTACCCGTGACTTTAAGGCCTTTGTTATATTTTTCTCGTGAATCTCCAGGAATGTCTGAAGGCTGGAATAAGATGAGCTAGCTGTAAATGTACTTAGAGCATATCACAAACATACACTTTATTTACTGTGTTATCTTTTTGTAAAAAGATGCATTAAAAGAAAATATATGGCAAGCTAGTTTATTAGTTGTCATTTTGATATCAGGCATTATAAATTAATGTTGTTTAAACAACTCAAAATATCTTGAGTTCTTCTGCTGATTGAACCCTCCTCAGGAGGAGGTCAGTTCGCCGCTATCATTTATCCAAAACTGAATGAATGACTAAACAATAAAAGTGGGCACAGCGAAGCATGGAGACACTCAGTCATCATCATGAATAGATAATATAGAGTAACAACCACTATTATGAACAGAAAATTCACATAGGGTTGAGACAAAAAGGTAATTCTGTATATTTTGACCTGAATTAGACTGGAGCCCATCCAGATCAGATATGTCATTGACATAGCTGAAAAAACAACTTGACTTATGGGGAAGATAAAATCAACACAAGCATCAATCTTCTCCATTTATTGTTCAACAGGGCAACAGAGCATGCACAGTCGAGTATGACACTCATAAGGCATTTTCTCTTCATCAAAGCTGCCTTTGTCCGAAGTGTATCCAGTTTTTAAAGTGCAAATTTCACAGAAGTATGACCTAAATCACACAACAGACAGTTTTGTAGTTTGCACTTGTGAGGACAAAATAAGGAGGGATTACCTCTCACCATTACATTACACTATGCAATGACAACAGGCAGACACACAGATTTATTGACAAGTTGTTAGAGTTTCGAGCAAACATTACGTGTGAATGCAAAGCTGCACAAGGCTCTTTGTTCACTTGGTCCTGGATCACATGAAAAGTAAGTTTTAAAGTGTAGTTGGATTTTGACACATTTGGACAAACCATCCACAGTCCGACACACACCTGCACTGACAGAGGACATCGCACATGACAAATACTCACAAACATGTAAGAAAATGAAAGAAAAAGTGTTATAAAGGAGATATCAGGGACACATCGGATCATTTCACTGACTTCAAATGTCACAGCCAATGCAGTATTTCACAGAAGAGTCTTTGATCATGACCAGCATTTGAACAGAAAGACACATTTTAGACAGTGTCCACTACTTCTATACAAGAGACAGGCTAAATTATTGCCATCATACTTAGTTTTCATACCTGTGAGTGTGTGTGGAAAAAGACACACAAGTAAATGGCTTTGGGCCTGAATCTGCAGAACAATGCACTGTCTGAAGCTGCAGCAGCAGTTTGGCATAAGAAGAAGAGAAGAGTGCAAAGTTAATCCAGTGTGTAATATGGGAACTCTACAGGTCAAAATGATAGTGCATAGACCTGGACTCACACTACGGAGATAGCTTTTTGTAGAAAATAAGCATTTAAGCAGGAGATGACGTGTCTATCTGTGCTTTTCAACAACTAATCTATCTTTGACTAAATTTGATCATATCATTGGTTGCTGGTTCGATTTAAATAAATTTAAATAAAAATACTTAATGCAGTGGCAGTCTAAAGTGATAGCTAATATACAATACGCATATACACGCAAAACAGCTCTGTACATCAGCTCTAGAATTCATATATTTCTTTGTATATACACATTTTCATGGAAGTGGGAAAATAAGTAACTTTTAACTGTAACATGTAGTAACTATGAAAGGAAAGAAACAAATATTACCAATAAAAGCACTTCTGAATGAGTCTAAAAGGCAAATAATAAACTTAAGAGTTAAAAACACGTGCCCAAGCTTGAAATTAATGCACAGTGCAGAGAAATACATTAACACATATAAAAACGTAAAAAAGTACAAACACTGTAACACATAAAAAGGTATTTGAGACATAGTATGGCATCATTTTAGATCCTAGAAAAATCAAGATCAGTGCTTACAATACTTTTTGTCTGCAGGGCATGTTCAGTCAATTTAAAATGGTAAAAGATAAAAAGAAATGAAATATAATAAATGCAAGTAAATCTTCAGATGTCATGGTATTAAAAGGGTTTGTTGTTTCTGTTTAACATGTAGGTGCATCTAAGGAAATAAATATAGAACAGTTGTAATGTTTTTAATTAAAAAAAGGCTTAAAAACTTATTTAATAAGTAAAATATTTCAAGCATGTATTTTAATTGGGATGATCCAGATTAATTCTATGATAACATTAAATTTAAGATATTTTCTGTAAACCTCAAGAAGTATCATCACAATTAAAATCAATGAATGCTTCACATATTTTACACTGTGTACCAGTTATTTATAACTGAATTTAAGAAAATTAGATTAAGTAAATACAAAATGAAAAACAAATCTTGTGACAACCACTGCCCTGACCCATCGACACTATTGTTTTCCTGGGCTTGTCTGCCGTGTAGGTCATATACTTTGGATGTTTGTTTTTTTTGTCTAATACACACAAAGGTCAGGGAACTTCATTTCATATATGGGAATGGAACGACTCTGTGTTTGGCCATAACCAGATGAAATGGTTCCAGATGGGCTTGGAGGTGGTCTAGACAGAAGAGCACAATAAATATAGTTAGTTATCTTCATGTCAGAACTAATTCAAAACTAAATATTTATGCAGTTTTCATGGAAACATCCAAGAGAACAGTGTGTACCTGATTGTAATCTCAAAGATCTGGTTAAGTTTGCTCTGCAGCATTGTGGCCTAAAACATCAAGACAAATATCAAGTTAAAAAATAAAATAAAAGGAACAATTAATAAATGAACATGATGTATAACATACTCTGGCACCGCAGTGAGCCGCTATCTCTTCAAAAGGAGCTTTCTGAAACTTCTCCACAACTTGTCTCCGACGCTCCCTCTCCTGTTCCTCCATCCCAACACTGTCCACTAGGAGGAGCCACACACAAACTATTTAAATACAGAACTTATGTTTTTTTATACATTTTTCTATCAATGTTACTCTGGCCTACTACTACTGGTGCTACTAATGTCAGAGACAAAACAACAGACTTAAGTGTACATACCAATAGCATTCTTGAGTGTCTCAAATGTGATTTCTTCTGCTGGTGTTCTCTGCATAAATCACAAATAGTTAATATACAAACTCCTATACAAAAACTGGTACAAGTAGATTTTCTGAATTACCTCTTCTTTCTCTGGGCTATTCCGTGACTCCACTTCAACCTGCAGTGAAATTGTTTCCCCAATACTCTTCCTCTTTGACAGACGGTCTTCATCTGTGGTAAGAAAAATGTTTATGTATCAAAATGTATCAAACTTGCTGCTTGATTCAAAACCCTTCCTCACATAGAGACAATGAAGATGTTGGATACAATGAGAGCAAGGGTGGGCAGCATACCAACAATTATGGCATGCTTTATAAGAATCTGATGTAATTTTATCTTAATTGTGTTTCACTTTATAGTTTATTTTGTGTTTAATAAATATCAACCCATTTTAAGTGTCAAATCAAATTGTAGAAACTGAATGTCAGTACACCCAAAAATTCCTGATTCGCAAGAGAAAAATACAATCATATTTGTAAATCTTATTTTTCAAATTCATGTGGCATCAACAAAAGGTGGGACATTCTCTAAATAAGTAGGTAGAGAGACAGGGGCCAAAATAGCTGTGCAGGAAAACCAAAACAGGGCCAGGTGGTCACTCTGGATTACATTTTATATTATCATTGCTCACCCCTTATGTATGTGATTTAATTCACTTGTCTGCAGTGATTATGTAAAGCTTGACTGTCACAGATTCACTTGCCTGACTAGTCAGTCCCTTCTACATTCTGTTAGAATACAGAATCAGAATTGGACCACAGAGTGTGAAAAACCTCTGTCCAACCACAGATGCTAATTTCTATCGCATGTTTCTCAAATGCGGAAGACATTTCCTCTCGAAAATTCTTGTATCATTCAGAACAAAATATACTTCTATTTCTATACTTCAAAATATAATTTCTTTTCCCTGAGATAAATAACAGTTTTGTTGATTCTGCTTCCCTTAAAAAAGACAAAGCCTTGTTTGTTATTACAGGGACAGAGAATGCTTCTCTCTGATCGGTTTATCCGCTTCTCAATCACACCCTCGGAAAGACAGGATACGGTTCCTACTCGTATGTGTAAAGTTTCGTCAAAGTGTGTGGCTGTGCCTGCCCTAGTAACAGATTTACAACCATGAAATACATACTCACCTGTGTACTGAGGCACATAAGGAGTACCCAGTCGCTCTGTATTGTAGCCACTGCCTCCAAGAACCTCAGTGATTTTGGATTGAAGGAACAAAACGTCGGTCTCCACTTTCTCCAGTGAAGAGGGTAGCCTGAAAAAGACAATGACACAGAAGCCATTTCAGTCATATCAACAGTACATTTGGTATTAAACAACATCTAATTTGAACACTACATACTTGGGTTTGTCAATGAATACATCCTCCGGTAAGAGATGGGGGCTTTCCTTTTGCCTCACCTCAATTACCTGTTGATTAAAAAAAAACATTAGTGACATTTTTCACATAAAAAGCTTTTTTGAATGTTAGATGTACTGACCTCATGTATGTGTTGGCAGAATGCGGGGACAGTGGTGAGCTGACAGATGAGGTTGAGGTAGGCGGCCACAAGGGCGTGAACAGCACAGCGGTTATAAACAGGCATCCCCTCATCATTAGACAGAGCTAGGTCCTGAGAAAATAAAAGAATGACAAAATATTGTAAAGAGCTGCTCTGTATAGTTCAGAAGTACTGTTATTCTGGTACAGACATACAAAATGTCCAGACTACAAGATACTTCATTTAAAAGATTATGTTCCTTGTCTGGAACAATACATTGAATTAAGGTCTGATAACACATTTCTTTTCCAAAATTGAAAATGAACTGTACCTAAAACTATGCCTTGTAGAGATGCATTTTTGATATGCAGTCTGTTCATTATCGTGTTAAATAAATCTAATTGTAAGCAAATGTATGTTTTATGTTTATTTCATAAACAAACTCTTAATAAAATTTATATGGAGCCAGTCCCAAACAAATGTGAACCATAAGTTTGCATATGTCTTCCAAACGGTAAATCTCCAGTACAGTTGTGCTGGCTCCTTTTAGTAGGGGGGCCTATTTGAAATGATGACACAATAACATTTTCAAATATTATATGATGTATAATAAATTAGGTCCATACCTGTAAGGCGAGTGAGAGTCGAATAAGGTCCACCACGACCTCCTCATTGGCCAGCTCCACACTGAGCAGAGCCAGCAGAGTGAAGAGGGTCTGGTAATGCTCCCGTCCACTGCTCTGCTCTTTACAGCCCAAGTAGATGTGTCGGTAAAGCTGCTGCCCATGCTGTCACCGCAACACGCAAACAATCATGAGTCACAATGTAGCAACATGTCTCTGCAAATATTAGACAGTTTGAATATGGCAGCATGTTGGTGTTTATAATGTACTTTAATCCATCTTTTTGTAGGCAAGCTTCTTCTGCTAGAACTCCTGTTCAGTTTCCTTTCTTATGGGTAATAATCAATTGAAAGCCAAATATTTCCTAATGTGTAACTTATCTGAATTAAAAGAATCCTGTGTTGAGTTTACCTACATAGTAATTATACCTTTTTCATGAACAAGTTGTCCTGTCGGGAACACTTGTCCACTTTGAGTTTGAGCACAGAGATGTCGGAGATGATACTGCACAAAGGAAATGAACAGTGAAAAACAAACCTAACTCTGTATTTGCTTTACAACCCATTCACCTACCTGATATCAGAGAACTTGGGCCTGTTACTGTGTCTGTCGATGAGGCTAAGCAGGATTTGCAGCACCAATAGCCGCACCTCGGGGTCCTCAGTGAGAGACAGGGACAACAGCGGCTCCAGGAACGAGCTGGGCATAGCAGTGAGCATGTTGGTAGTCTCATAACCAGCTGTTACCTGAAAAAGTGCAGGCGATTTTTAGAAAGTGCAGAAGTGATGGGTTAAGTGCTGCAGAAAATGTGCTAGCAGTGGTCTTTAACATTGTGTGAAAATGTTGCCTATTTTTAACCCTTTTCTCGTCATTAACAAAGCGTGTAGGTTTTAGCAAATACATATTAGCAATGACATTTACCTGCACTAAAGACTTGAGCAACATAACCTGAATCATTCTAGTGCCATCAGGTCTGAAAATAAAAACAGAAACATTATTTAAATTTGAAGACATTTTTGAGAATTTGTAACCTTTTCCTTTTTCTTATAAACTCACCCAGAGCCAGCAGGGGGCAGCGTAGGGTGAAGTCCAGGGATCTTGCCCAAAATAAAAAGCATAACCTCTGACCTCTGGTATGTTGGTAATGTATTGGCAAAAGAGCCTGAAAACATGGAAAAGGTTATCATTACAGCAGACCAAAATCATCTATGTGTATAACGCAGTATTTAAACACATACAGAAAAGAAAATCTTAATATAGGGTTAAATACAGTAAAATAAAGTGTGATATTGCTATTGTGGTCCCTACAGTATGGAATAAGTAGTTTTAAAGATGCATTTTGTAAGTTTTCTGGTGGAGGGTTGTCAAATGCTTTTCTCCATAGAGATGTTATTTTTTTGTCAGAAATGTTTCACAGCATGGCTTTAAACCTTTGTATCGTCATGGAGACAAAACCAGGCCAAACCAAATTACTGGCCAGATCTCTGGAGGGGCAACCCTGCTCACAGTCAGAATGCTTGTTTCTAGGTATTTTTGAGCAGTAAACCCACCTGTAACTGAATAAATGTAAGGTAGACCTGTTTAATGTCATAGCGTGAAACATTCAAAGCAGAGCAATGAGATATCAATAGAAACAAGAAGGTTAAGGACCCCAAAATTTATGAAAAGTTATTGAGGTTTCTTATTGATAGAGGTACATAAACTGCAGATTCACCAATGGTCCGAATGACTGCCTCCTGGAGCTGCCTCTCCTCGTGAGCTTTGATGATCTTGGTGCCGATGTTGGTGTTGCCGTCGTACGTCCCGGTCAGTTCATAATCCACGCTGAGACGGAGCTGCCTCAAGAGGGTGTTGAAGACCTCCAGCACGGTGGGCCCTGGACAAAAAGAACCACTAAAACTGAGCTCCTGTTTGAGCACTCAGACTGTACAGAGAGAGGTGAGAGGTGAGAGGTGAGAGAGGGGGGTAATATGGGCAAGAGAGGGAAGAAAGCGTGGACATAGGGAGGAGGGATGAGAGGGGAGAGAGGAGAAAGAGGACAGGAGAGAGGAGGGAGTATAGAGAAAGGAGAGAGGGGAGGGGGCAAGAGAAGGGCAAGAGTGTGGAGAGAAGAGAGAGGGTAGTAAGAAACGAGAGAGGGGTAAGAGAGGAGACGAAGGAGAGAGAAAGGATTGAGATGGAGGAGAAGAGAGGGGAGAGAAGAAGACACCACTCACCCACAGAGCCACTGGCGGCGATGGCAGCGGCCTCCAGTAGAACCTCCACGATCCCGGCCCGCACCGTGGCAGAGTTCTTACTGTTGGCGTCCAGGTGACCCAGGAGCTGCTGAATGACCAAGTGTGAGTGCTGTGACTGAAAAGAGAAGCAAAAATAAATAAACAAATAATTTAAGAAGCAGAAATACAAGACTTTCATAGCTTTTGTGCAGATGAGAGTGTATTGCATTCAGAAGAGAACTCAGGAGGAAATTAAGGTAAATGCTTAGGTGAATAGTGTGTATAATTTGAATGGGCTATTATTTTGTTTTGTGAAGAGCTGAGTGAAAAGAGCTTACTTACTTACAAACATATACTTAACTTACTTAAGGGTAATTATGCAAGGATACATAGCTATCCGCAAGTTAATACAACTTACCTGGATGGAGTACATGATTATTTTAAAGCAGCGCACTGCAAATGTCTTCCCCTCCCATAGACAGTGGTTATCCAAGTGCCTATAAAGACAAAAGAAAACATTGATCAACTAATTCTGCACCAGAAAACCAAACTAAGCCAAGTTTACTATAGGAGTGTGGTAAAGTGTATGCATCTGCCCTGCTTATGTGTGTGAGTTTGAATACATTGAATACTGATGCCCATCCCTAATGACCCACAATGCAGCATTAATCAAACAGGATCAAGGTCATTAGTTTCTGTGAGCTGTTGTTCCATGGTGTACCTCTGCTGTCGACAAAGGCAAGAGCAGGGACAGAGTGAGACAAATGACCAGAGCACAAACTAGAGAGAAACTCAGACAGTGATGGATGAACAAAGGGCAATCTAATACTAGAAGTACAGGAAAATTCTGAAAATATTCATATAACTTTTCAAAACATTCAAATCAGAAGTTTTTTGTTTTTTTTTTACTAAAGGGTAATTAGAAAAGAGCTACACGTCAATAATTCTTTGTTAGTACTAAAAATGACACTTTTGATTTTATAACAATTCTTGCAATTGGTATCTTCATATGTCGTAGAGCTGCATCAAACAGAACTATTGAATCATGTACTGACCAACTAAGCATATTGTCACAGGGATCAGATCATAAATAGTTTTCTATCATATTGCCCAGTCCAAGTGGGAATACTTGTTTTTCTTATCAGCTTGTATATTTGCTGATTCAGTACTACTGCTACTCTGGGATTATATGCAGCTAGTGCTTTTGAAGATGGAACAAAATAGGTTCACTGAGATTTACTTCTACTGAAATGTGGATACTTCTAGAACAACAAGACACTTACTACAGTCAAGAGCCAGTCAAATCTCCAAAACTTTAGCAGATCAAGCAAGATACAGCATCAGTAAAACTATATAAATTATCTGCTTGTGAAATTAAACATTCAGATCTGATCACTAGCAGCCTTTCTGACCTTGCTATCGACCTTGTTTAAACACCCCACACCAGCTAAATGAATTGATCCAACAAAATCAAACCAATCTATTGCGCTAAATAAGGAAAGACTAAAAGAAGAACAAATTCTTATACAAATAAAACAAAATGGTGGTTGGTCTCACGTGAGCACGGGGTTGACGGCGTTCTTGATGTTGCCATACGCAGCCCGTCCCAGTAACTCTCTGAAGCAGCGTTCTGTCAGCTCCACCGGGCTTTCCTTCTCCTTCTCGGACGCCTGCAGTGGAGAGGGGGAGCGGCTGGAGGGGAGAGGGAAAGATGAGAGGGGGAGAGGAGAGGGAGAGAGGCAGGTGAGCCAGCGCAGCAGAACAAAGCAAGGTGAGGTGAGAGAGGTAGCTCTGTGCCAAAGTGGAGAGCTTAGAATCGGCCTAGGGTTTTGTATAGTGCAGTCTTAGCTCTTTTTACTATTGTGAATGTTGATGTCATTCCTGCAGTTGGGGACAGGAGAGGGATTTCCGCATGGATTAGAGTTACAATATTTACTTATACCATGTTTGTAATAATCATAATTGTATACCTCTCTTTATTCCGATTCTGAAGATTCTAAAGATCACAACATCAATACTTGCTCAAACAGAATTAGATATGTGCACTGTATTATCATTATAAAAATGCATGCTTGATGGAACCCATGATATATGTTTTTATCTTACAATACCAAACCCAAAATCTGCACATTAACATCAGTTTACCTTATTCCCCCATCGCTATTAAACATTGTTGGTTTATAGAATGTTGTGGTGTAACCTTAAATCTGGGAAAATAAAGCGTTCAAGATTGTCTGGTTCTGATTAGTTTCATGTCTAGGCATAAAAAAAAAAACACAAATCTACTTAATATCAGTATACTTCAAAATCCTTGTTCAATCTATTCTCCATTGACTTCTTTGCTCTTGAAATGTCCTTGTCTTGTGAAGTCTGCAGTGAAGATTAAGTGTTGGTGGTAGATCTAGCTTATTGCACATCTGCTGTCACTGTAGGGGACAAGTGGACTGCTAAGTTTGAATTTGCGCAGTTATACGCATGGAGCCATAGCTTTCTTTGTTCTCATACATAGTTAATATTTCTCGCTCCAGCTCAGACAGGACTAGCCTCGGGTGGTCTCCCAATGATGGCATTATTTATGAACTCACCTCCACCTTGACTGCAATGTTAGTGACAATACAGCAGCGTGACTACCAGATGTATTGAGACATAAGCTTTTAATAAAAACAAATTATTTATAAGTATCCAGTTTATTTCCCGGAACTTGCACATAAATCGTCTAAAGCCACAATTTGGAGTAGTGTTCGTTATAATGATGTCCTTAAAGTAGATACAATTACTCAGTGGTGAGCAGGAAGCAAATTAGCAGCCATCACAGTGATTGGACTTAATGGGTCTTTTCCTGACCTTAAGCATTGTTGGGTTCAAAACACAAAACACACAACAGAAACACTTTCACCTCAAAAAAGCTGTTTTAAACTTTTAAACGATGAAAGAGCTTGGGATCAAACGTGATGTGCATCAGCAAAAACAATAAAAGGAATTTAACAAAAGAGCCCTCAAGTTAATAGGTCACTATTAAATAAATACATTCACTACAATCGCACTAATTGCATTACTTAACATCTTTGGACTAAGTAAACAATGTAGGCGGTGTGATAATACAATGTTTAGTCCAAAACCTCTGATCAAATTTAAGACAGTGACAGTTTTTTTCTGATCTTAAGTTAATTCCTAAGTTGTCTTAGTTAAAAACAAGATAGCACAACAGAAACATCAGTAACTACTTATTGATTAATTAAAGTCATGACTCACTGAACAGCCTACTATTTGGACATGAATGGAAGTAACCGTATATTTCAGACAAGTCTTTCAAATTTCCAAAACTTTAGCGAAAATATTCTAAACTCTAAGATCTTATCTAAATGTATTGTTGCGTTATTCAATAAAAGTACACTGAGTGAGAACATATTGGCTGAAGTGCATCTTGCGGTTTGCCCATCTTTCACTGCCTCTTCCTATTAACATCCTCCATTTACCAGCACTCTCCTCTCTATTATCTCGTCCTGAGCCAATCTGCCCCTGTGCCGCACTGTGCCCTCCTCCTTTCTTCACCCGCGCCCTCAGATCTCAGCACTGACGTCAAAGAGAATCTCAGTACGTGGACAACAGCCAAGAAATAAAACCCCAAGTTTAGACTATATATCGCTTTTACAAATTTACCCCACTTTACATCATTATTTCCTTCACGGTTTTTATGACACTTTAGTTGAATAGCAAAGAGTGCAGCTCTGGTAAAAATAATATTATGTTATATCTTCAAAGATGCATCAACTAAATATTTTTATTTATTTATAACCTGCAGACACATTTCCTCTTTTTCAAGTTGAGATACTGACAAAGTTTGCAGTGTTTACATAACTGGCACAACCACAATGAAAACATTTCACATAAGCTCTGGCCTTAAGGTTTGGTGTCAGTACATAGTATAACAATAATAAAGTCTTATGCCAGCCTCACTGTTGTACACTGGATTCCTGGTTCTAACATTTAGCTCAATGTCTCTCTCCATTATTCAACCACATTTCATACTAAAAACAAGAGTCCCATCAGTACATTTCTTTAAACTAACCATGATTTCTTGTTTTGGGGGTAAATTTCACTTTCTCAGTTTTGCTAAAGCAACAAACATATTGTGTTAGCTATAACGGACACTGGCCTGGAGTGCTTATCACACAAAGATGCTCATTTAAGAATGGTCTGTTTTTACATTGTCAAATGTGTCCCAGGGTAAACAGGGGGACTGGAAGATGCTGAAATATAAGTGTTATTGTTGAGTTTCCTCTGATGATGAAATTAAGACTGATGTGTCTGACACTTAGTTACACTCTCAGGACAATTGTAGCTTAGCATAAACTAACACGAACAGCTCCATGACTGTGGGCAGTGTGACCAGAGCCATGGCATAGCGCCCACACTGTTTTTATGGGTCATCACCGTTCACACCGCAAGCAACATGGCCCCATTTGAACATATTATAAAGAGGACAGAGCTCTTAGTCATGTGCAACAAAAATATAGCTTGGTTTATAAAGTCTCACCTCTCTGTACGCTCTCCACTCTGCAGGTTGAACAGAAGAGATGGCACTATTTTGTCCATGTGCTGTGGGTCCCAGATATTCGCCTGGAGTTCGTCATTTACAGTCTTCCTCACTACGCCTTGTAGACCTCTGATTCCAGCCATTCGAATGCTTTAAACAAAAATATGTTTAGAAACTGGAAATAAAAATACATGACAGTTTTATTTTAAGCACTTCACATTTTGACTTATATTAAACCAAGCTTAGATGTTTGCACCTATTTTTGATTCAAAAGGGATTTTATTTTGTAACACTTGCAAGCTTGGAAACAAGAACACTTGTGTAAGCCAGTCAAAAATAGATCTCCCTTAGTAATGCCATTGATGGATGATTAAATGAACTCACTTTGTGCGGATATCAGGGTCCTCAAAACTGGAGTGACACATTTCACTGAAACGCGACACAAAGAAGTCATAGCTGCGGTGGTATGAAGGCGTGTCCTCTTCTATGTTGGCAAACTTCACAAACTGACCAAAAAAAGAATTCCATTATGAGCCAGATAACAATGACATTTAGAGAGCAGACTGTAAATAGCTCAGGTGACATAACTGTACAGTCAGAATCTAAATTGTAAATATATCTGATATTTAGTACAGTGCCATAACATGTCATTTGGATTAAAAGCAAAGGACACGAGGAGAGGTCTCCCGCTGTGGCAGAAATGTCACCATTTAAACTGAGTGACATTTAGTCACTTTAATAAATGATGAAGATGAACTTCAGAGATAATTTATGTTATTTAACTGTAAATTCATTCAGAATTATTAGAGCACTGTGCCAGTATAAGCAACTTCCAAGAGGTCTTGGTAAAACTATATCCTATCAGCACTTGGAGTGATTCTCAAATTAAATTAAATGCTCTTGAGTAAAGCCATAAGGGCTTCTCCTCAGCCAAAGTAATTTACTGCTGCAGCAGATCCGGAAGAGGCCTGGCATTACTGTCAGTATCAGAGCTCTGTGAGAGTTCAACATGCAATTTCTACATGTTCTATATGCAAACTTAAGCCTGACTGAGAGCAAAGGATAAACACATTTTAAATGACTACTGTCTATTGGGTGATATACTCTCACAGCATCGTGCTTTCTAACATTATAAGGATGAGAACAGGGAGATTAGGAGTGACTGAGCGTCTGTGCCATCTGTAGCAATGACTTCACAGTTCTCCCAGTATTTAATCTGATGTCTTTATTCTGTTTGCGCCCCAACCAAAAGCAGAACTTACACTTTCAAAAAACAAATACAACTTCAAGAATGTAAATAGTTTGCATAACAGGTCTGCTTTAAAAGTTATGTTAAGTTATAATATCTCACAGTAGGAAGTAATCTGTTGAAGGAGTTGAAGCTATTTAATGTTTTCTAAGAACCAAACACAAAATTTACCGAATTGGTTCCTAGGATTTGCAGACTGGGCTTGTCTGACTCTAAAAGCTTTCGGACCATTTTGAGGAAACTTTCCACGAACAAGTTGATGCTCTGGCAGTGACAGGCCATTAGCAGCTGGTCCAGAGCCTCCATGGCTATGCACACATATCTGAGAGACAAGAAAACAACAGAAAAACATTGAGTGCACATTGAAAATTAATAACACTAGCCATTTGGTGTTTTGGTGATGGTGGTTCTTCTTTCATTTGCATGTGAAGATTTGATAGCTGAACAGCTTTGGTCTGAGCCTGCCAAGTGTAAATGTAATCTGCAGCGGATGGGCATCTCAGTGTGGCCTGGCCATGAGTCACTCAGGCCTATTGGGTGCGACAAGAACAGGCTTGTTGGTTCATTGTGATCGATTGGGAAAAGGGTCTTTGGTGTATTGCTAATTAAAGAAGTGTTGAGTACTCCATATGTCTGCAGTGTTTAAAGTAGGAGTCTATTTTGAGAGGTGAGTGACAGTGTCTCACCCGTATCTGTGCCGAGCCACGTCCCTGGACAATCTCTCAGACAGGTACGCCCCGATACGGTCCAGTTTCTCCGGAGCTGACAGGGCGTAGAATGTCAGCTTCTCCATGTTGGCTTTGACTAACCCATCCTGACAGATACAGAAAAGGATAAGAAGAAAGTTTGAAATGTTATGCTTATATGGAGTAAAGCAGCTAAAATGTTTGAAAATGAAGGGTTCAATGAAGGATGAAGCCCACATTATAAGTAGAACACATGACCCCCTTGTGCGCCCTGTCTGCCCTACTTATCAATATAGAGGGGTCAGGAGCAGCAGAGCGCTAAAAGGGTTTGGATGAGATTCAAAATCTATACAATAAACTAGGGATGGGCATGATTAATCGATTAATCAATAATTGATCATTAAGAAATTCATCGATTACGTTCATTTTAATCGACAAACCGAATGTAGGTTGCTGTGCGTAGCGTGACCAAACAGGGGTCCGTACATGTAGCTCGCTGCACTCAGAAGGAGCGAGCAAACACAAACAGTCGGTCAGTCTGCAACGCAAATGTGTATTTAACGATGAGTTGTACAAGAAATTCCACGCTTTCCGTTGCGTTCGGGACAAGTGTGAGTCCATGTGCACAGTGTACAAAGCAGCACATATGTTTCGGTGTCCAGTGGGAAAAGGTTTTACCAGGTGAGAGTCGCGCGATGACGAGGACCCACCTCCACCCCCCGTACGGTGTCCTGGTTTTGACAAACGTAAATATGGTCACACTAACCTGTATTCCACTGAATCATGTCTTTTAATCCAACAGAAGTTGACCGCATCAGCGCACAAGAGCTGTAGTTTTATCTTCGCTTAGTTTATGCAAATTAGCGATGCGGTTTTAAGTTTCGTTTCTGTGAGAGTTGCGCAAAACTGCATTAAACACATTATAATGTCAAACGGATTGATTTGGCTCTAGAGTCGTTACGGTTTATATGTTGTAAAGTTGAATTTATTTATGCAGATTAGTAGTGCATGTAATAATGATGATCATTTTAATATAAACACGTTAATGATTAATCGATAATCGATCGTTAATTCTTCCGACGATCGATTAAGAAAATTTCATCGAATGCCCATCCCTACAATAAACTATTTTATTTGTTGCTATATTTTAGCCAAAGTAAACTGATTAAAGGTGATAGCATTTGAAGACATTTTCAACCAACAAATAGTAAGTACAACGTATTTACTTTTACAATTTTACAGAACCAGAAAGAGAGAGGATATCAGACTAGTACTGAAGTCTCTGCACTGGTTTCCTGTGAGCTTCAGGATAGATTTTAAAGTACTTTTATTGGTTTACAAAGCTCTTAGTCTTATTTATTTATCTGATCTGCTGAATAGGAGTCTTCTCAGACCTCTCAGTCCCTCAGGTCCTCAGGTAGTCATCTTTTAAATGTCTCAAGAGCCCAGAGACTCAGGGTGAGGCATCATTTAGTTTTTACTTCTTCTTTTAATTTTGCTTTTTCATTAACTGGTTTTATACCACATAATTCGTTTTCATCTTTTTATATTTATTCATATTACTTGGGTTTTTACAATGTATGTATTTCACTTCGTGTTTTTTTTTTTTTTTTTAAATCTGTATGATATTTTAGAACAGGGGTGTCAAACTCATTTTTGGTCCGGGGGCCGTATCCAACCTACTTTGATGTGAATGAACTCATGTCATATAAACCCCAAAAATAACAATAAGTTAAAATATAGCTGCAAGCGGCAATGATCGGCCCTCGCGCGTGCTTACGCCGTGCCCCGCAAACGCCGCGCCTCACATTGACCCTAAACTTAAGGTTTAAGCCTAAACTTAAACCTTAACCCAATCATAATCCTAACCATAGCCCCAACCCTAGCCCTAAAAATTTTCATCTAACTCTGCAATTTTCAAAATTTGGCAAAAAAAAAATAAAATCCAAGATGGCGGACTTCCGGTTTGTAAAGGGGCATGGTCACAATATACATTTTTGTTCTTATTGCCATGGTGCATCTGGCTACCAAATTAGGTTTGGCTACGCCAACGTTTGTGTAAGGACGTCCCATTGGCAAGGATACAATTTTGGCTTGTTGCCATGGCAACACAATGTAAATGGGATGTGAGCATCATTGAGTTTTTTAATCGAGACCATGTCACAAATGTGAATACCAAATTTTGTATATCTGTGACAAATAAAACCTTCTTTTTACATACAAATTTTCTACGGGGCGCTATTGCACCCATTTTTGTATTTTCTTACATCAATCTGTTCAGGGTCGGGGTGTGAACTCATGATTAAAATTTGAGTGAAATCGGCCAAAGTTTGTGCAAATTATCAGGCGTCAAAGTTTGATGGTGAGCCCCAAAAACTAACCCGAAATTTGCGTTGTTGCCACGGCAACACCGTTTGACCTTTTAAAAAGCTTTTAACAACTTTTAATGTCCCACTTGTCTAGATGATACAGAATGATTCTGTCTGGGTCAAACGCGAGGACGAGTTCGTTCAAGTACGAGGACAGGTCGCACCATCAATCCAATATGGCCGACTTCCTGTTGGTTGCCTAGCAACCGCGTAATATACTTTTTTGTTCCTATTCCCATGATGCATCTGTGTACCAAATTTGGTTTGGCTACGCCAAAGTTTTTGTTGGGCATCCTATTGGCAAGGGCAGATGTTTAACCTGTCACCATGGCAACACGATGGGAAATGGCATGGGGTCGTCATTGACTTTTTTGATCAAGACCATGTCATGAATTTGTCTACCAAATTTTATATGTCTACAATGAAGTAAGTTTTTCCACTACCATGCAATTTCCCTAGGGGGCACTATTGCGCCCATTTTAGATTTTCTTATATAAATCTGTTCATGGTTGGGGTGTCAATCAACAATTAAAACTGGAGTGAAATCAGCCAAAGTTTTGTGCCAGAATTTGTAGATTTTTCCAATGGATAGTTTATGTCATCGCTATGGCAACGCAATAAAAAATATGACATGGGTGTTACAGAATTTTGTATTAGGATGCCAAAATGGAATTTTGTGCAAAATTTCAGAAATTTTTGAACAACTATTTGGGAACAAATGATTTTCTTCCATAATAAAATTAGTTTCAATCTATAGGGGGTGCTAATGCGCCAAATTAATCATTTTCACATTACGTAGCTTCAGGGCAGAGGGTTTAACAACTGTTTCAAATTTCATTGAAATCGGAGTTCGTTTGAGCAAATGGGAGCAATTTGTAAATCTCCTAAATTGTGTGCATTATTTGTTGCTTCACTGCTCAGAGACCGTAAGACGTGTGTGAAAAATTTGGATAACTTCTGATGTTCCACGTCTTCAGATAATGTGGACCAAATTTGAGCTCATTTGGGTGAACGCCCTCGGAGGAGTTCGTAAAAGCTTAGAAAATTTTAAGCCAATATTGCTGCCCCCTAGTGGAGCACACGGTGTTGGTGTAATAATATTTTTTCCTTGTCTTGACATGATCGACTTCTGTGTCAAATTTCATGATTGTACGTGCAAATTTTTTTTTTGTGTCATTCGTATTCCCTAATGCATTTTTGAATGGAAATAGCCAAAACGTAGGGAAGCGCGAGTTTTACCAGATGGCAAAATTTCAGGACTTTTTATTATTGTTTAGTGGGTGAAAAATGGGTGAGTTGGTTAGGAGAAAAATAATAATAAGAAAGAATAAACTTCTGATGCGAGAACAATGTTCCGCTTTTTTTTGGCCGACAAACTATACATTTTCGGAAACCTCAGATGCATTGCTACGTGATGGCGAGGGTCCCTGGTCACTACGGGCGAGTCACGTCGCACCATTCCATTTTTCGGCCACTTGGAGTATCACGTGATGGCGAGGGTCCCTGGTCACTACGGGCGAGTCACGTCGCGCCATTCCATTTTTCGGCCACTTGGAGCATCGCTTTGCGATACTAATAGGCCCTTCGCCAGCCTCTGGCGCTCGGGCCTAAATATTGGTGCAGAGAAACACAAATCTATTACAGAAATCTTTCTAAATTGATGAACTCTTTCTTTTACAAAATATTATAATATTATGAACAACCTGAAACTTTAAGAAAAATACAATTTCAACACAATATTTTTACATGAACTTGTTTGCAAATAAGAGTAAGTAAATTTTTTGGAAAATCCTGCACTCGGCTCCACTTTTCTCATTTTTGACATTTTGCTGATGAAGGTGTCATGGTCAACAGTCAAAACGATCGTCCTTTAAGAGCGTTTGGAAAGAGACATGTCTTCATTTGTGCTGCTCTGGTGGGAGGGGCCACGCACAGAGACGCTGGAGACGCTGATATGATAAACACTGCAGAAAATTACCAATATTTTAATAGAAAATATAATTAAAATATTTTAGTAGAAAATCAGCCGAGGGCCAGATTAAAGGTCTTGGAGGGCCGGATCTGGCCCCCGGGCCGTATGTTTGACACCTGTGTTTTAGAATATTTTTAAATAAATTTTCTTTTCTTTGATACATAAGGGGAGTGGCGCTTTACACTACATTATGTATGTAAGAAAAGTGCTACACAAATCAAGCTTTCACTGATTGATTGTAACACCTATATTTAAGAATTACCATCCTCATCAGATTACAGGACCTGACTGAAGAAAATGAGTTGAAAGCCTATTAGTCTATGGGCACGTGTTTATCTCCAGAGTATTTGAGTGAAAAGGGAAATAGCTCTGTCAGCCAATGAGGAGACTGCAGTTTGAATAAATAAGTGTTTGAAGAGCTTCCTCACAGATTTACTTCATAATTATATTTTTTTATATTTATTATAAATTTTTCAAACTTCAGCACTGTATGATTGCTTCCCCAGAAAAAAATTATTTACAAATATCTTGCCTTTTTATAGATAAGGGACCAACTTAACAATTTCATAATATTTCATAAATAAAACTGAAAAAGAAAGAGTTACATAGAAAACAGATGCACTCATTCCCATTCCCCCATGCAATCAAGGCCCCAATACATAAAGCACCCTGGGAGTTACAATCTCATACAAAAATTAGAGGCACAATGATTTTCTGCATTGAGCTGCCAATTGGCTGCAGATGTAAAGGGAAAAGTAGGTTACTGCAGTACTGCACTTCAACAACCACTGACAGCAACTACTAAGAAGCTGTTTCATAAACATACATTAAATATTTCACAAACATTATGCGAGAAGCAGTTTACCTCTGGGTCTTCTGGGAAAATGTTGTCTACGAGCCGCTTGTACCTGGGCCTGAGTGCCCCACAGCAACCACAAACTCCTGAAGAGCAGGAAAAGACAAAGAAGTCAATTAAAAACAAAGTGACGTATAACTTTGTTTCAGGCAGAAATCCAGCAGAATGTGAAGGTTATGCAACCTGTACAAAATCACATCTTTCTATATTGGCAATGTTTAAAGATGCACTATGTAACTTTTTGGGTAGGGTGTCCTTTAAATGCTTGTTTTGATTTTAATGGATTGCCTGGAATGTTTTGTTTTTTTAATTACAGGTGTTTATGTTGCTCAAAAATACATAGAAAAACTAAACTGATATTATTTCTTCTATTTCCTGCTCCATTTATCTGACCTAACATCCTGTTTGCATCACCTGCTTGTCTCAAACACAGAAAAGTTAAATACCATATTGTGGAACATTCCAAGCAGAGCAATAACATCTCCATGGAGACAAGCAGGTAGCAGATCATCCTTTTCCATCACAAAAGTTATTTAGTCTACATTGAAAAAGTAATTCAAGGCAACTTTCTTTCCAGTGTAAATTTTTTTCCACTTATGCACCGAGCTAAAGCTATGCCTCCAGTGAAATCATGACTCTGATTGGTCAAGAGACTTCAGCAGCGATGAGTCATCAGCAGACCCCAGGAGAAACGCAGCCAAAAAGAGTCAAACGTCTTCAAAGAATTATATAATGTTCTTTTCATGACACTTTCAATGCAGTGGACATAGATATATGTTTAAGCTTCAGACATTCAAAACACAAAAGTAGGTCACTGCGCTGTCACCAGTGTAGCCGAATGGAACCAAATGGATGACACTCAGCACATAGAAAGAGAATTGTGTTGGAAGGAAAAAAGTGCTCTGAACCCTCTGCATTCTTATCTAAATGAAGGCAAAGCAATTATGACAATGTATTTGAAACTAGGGCACGCAATCCCAAAAAAATGTAGCAAATTTGTGAATATTAAAGGAGCCTGTATAATTTTTGCTTAACCTTGTAAATAACCAGTCATTGCCTGGGTTTTTATCCTAGGTCCATCAGATTTATTTAGTTAAAATCCAACATACTTCAGAGATAGTACAACCACCAATCAAGTACTTAAAAAATATCTATCCCTATATCTAGATCTATATCTAGATCGATAGATAGATAGATAAAAACTGAAAAAATCTGATACATATAAAAATGCTTGATACTTGATACTCTTGTTTCAAAATTTCTAGTAATTTCAAAACAATATAAAAATGCACATTTTTATACAACATAATGAAGAAAAAAAATTTATTTTATTAGTTCTGCTAAATATCAAGTCAATTGTAAAATTCTACATTGAACTATGAAGGATTAGACAGTCTTATTCAGGAAAAGTTCAACTCTGCACTTTTGAATAGTTTAACAAGTCTTCAGCATAGTCTTACTCACTTACAGTCTTACAACAATACAACTATACAAACATGTTCTATTCTAGTTTATTTTCCACTTTTGCACATATATTAATGTTATGGAGGTGTTGTTTGCTGAAGCTTTCTTGGCAGCCAGTCCTATCTGAAAACTGTCTATTCATAGCCCTTCTTCTCCATCACTTCACACACTAATGAAGCTGTTACGCCGCTCCCACGCTCCCCTCGTATCAGAGGAAACACCAAGGAACTAATGACAAAGTAGGAGCAGACAAATGGAGAGCAATTATAGGTAAATGATACAACAACCTGATATGTAACATGTGCACATTTGAGTGCTGTATTAACATTTGAGACCAAACTGAAATATGAACAGTTAAACTAAAGGAAACACATGTATTTCAGAACATATTTGTAGTGAGGGTGTAACTACATGGTTAGAAGTGTTTTTGTATGGTAAAGTGGCATAGACTGGAGTGATACCCAGATGCTGACACCAAAACTGATATTGTTTAAAAGGTTTACTCGCTTTGGCAAGTATCTATACTGAAATATCACATAAAGGCAAACTTGGACATTTCCATAATAGTTTTAAAAAAGTTTTAAAATTATCTTGATAATATCTATACCTATATCACATCTAAAGATAACACAAAATATTATTTTGTTTCGAAAATTGTATTCTTTTGTCTTAAAAATCATCACTAGAGGATTAAAATTGGTATAAACTACTGAGCCCCTTTCCCCAATATTGAAATGAATTTTTTTTAAATCATTTTTGTTATCACACTACAATGATCATGGGCATAGCTCATTGAAAGTATAAGAACATGCACTCCTGTAAAATCTGATCACGATTTTGTGTTGTGAAACAGATGTAAAAAGCAGATTTGTACTCTGTCAGTAATAACAGGATTACTTTGAAAACAGCAGTGAGAATGACAGAGGTGAAGAGCGTGAATAGCAGGGGGTCTCACGACAGCCACCCACTCTGCATGAAGAGGCTGGACTCAGGGCTCTTTCCACGTCACACATAAACCCACACACAAGGCTGCTCGCGGCACACAGCTGAGCACTAAATCATGGGTGTTAGTTAGCAAACAGAATAAACAACAACAGTAAAGGGGTGGACACACATGTAGGCACTGACACATATGGATGGGGTCCACACCTCTCAAACCACAGCAGCTAATCACATGGCTATTTTTATCCAGCCGACAATGGGATGGGTACATTAACCGATTACAAACTGCATTTTCACCTGAACTGCAGCTTAGCGATTCCACATTAGGGGATGAAGGGAAGTGTTTCAGATGGAGGCCAGGGGACTATATAACTCCATGGCCAAGAAATATCGAATTTTATGATCTACAAATATTATTTTTAGCTTTATTATTTGTTAGGCATTGGATCCACAATCCTGCTATATTAATGTTATATCTTAAACCACTATAAACTGACAACAATCACATCATTTTGGTTGAGTAATGGCACCAATTTCTGACACTATTGTAAAAAATGTTAACTTTTGGTTACTTATGCTGGCAGAGTACACCTACTAAGTACAGGGATAGAGAGACTTGTCCTCCAACATACTTTTAAACTGTAGGGTTTCGAGAATCCTGTGATGTCAACCTATTGGCAAAAAACATAATGAACAGAATGAACAGAAAAGGTCATTACATGATGTTAGACTAGACAGGATATGGTGTATTTTTTAGTTTATTAAATAATTGCTAAACCCATTTTCAAACATCTACACAAAAGGGGATGTTTATCTGCTCATCACCATTTTCACAGTTTTGCCGTTTTCAATAAATTAAAAACGGCCCTGCAAGAGAGCCATTATAGGCTATTTTGGGCTTCTGCAGATTCATGAAGAGCATAGAAGCTCATTCAGTGTAATTAAGTTTCCACATTCAGACACAACACTGAGTTTAATTAGGAATACAGTGCCAGTTGATTTAGGCCAACAGTGTACTTTATTATAGGGCTATATATAAAGTCCAATATAGAATAGAAGGGCAAGCTACTGTTGTAGTCTCATATCTGCACCTGCTGTTTGTTTAAAGCCGCTTTGTTGTTCCAATGGTCACATGTGCACAGCCTAAGAAACCTGGCTGTAAGTGCATTATCTGACATATTTTAAAGGATTTCAAAGACACCCAACCCTCAGCTTTACTGGAAGTCAAATTACATCAGCAAAGAAAGACTACTTCATTAAATAGTGAATGAAAAACAGAAAATTAGAAATTAGGATGAATTAGGAAGTCTACAATGCATTCGGTGGGTTTATTACATAAGAGAGAGGACAGAAGACAGGCCAAGTCTATTCTTACCCCATGCCACAAACAAACACAAAATATCTCTTGCAATAAACTTTAGATTGAGACAGAAAGAGGCAGCTGGAGGATCATTTTTGAGCAAACAAAATCAAACACAAGCAGATGCACAAGATATCACAGTCTTGTGCGCTTTGTGAATTGGTCAGAAGGGGGGAAAAAAATGAATGTTACAATATTTACTAAACCACTATGCTATACTAAACTAACTATACTGCTAAAAGTGACTGCAATGGCATTCTTTTGCAACATATTGCTCTTGCTATAGATTAGTTTATGCGTGCCGTTCATCTTAGCCTGCCAGATGCAAGCACTGATCTGATCCCGTATAGGTAGCTGAATACACGACTGATATAATACACGCAACAGAGATGCACGGGTCGAGTCACCAACAAATCCTCATGACATATGACCCAACAGCACTCTATGAATCACAGCCAAACAGGCAAAACTGCACTAAGAGGCACATGGATATTGCACATAATCAATTTTAATTTACAAATTCAGAAAAAAGGCCCAACTCTGCTAAAGCTTTCAACTGTTAACAATGCTGGCAGCTCATGTCTATCGAAAGAGCAAAGAGAAGCAGAGTCCTTAATCAATAGCAGTCCCATACATCAAACTGTCCCAGAAAAACTAGCATACTAGGGCATCAGTAAAGATCACAGTTCACTTGGGGATGTTATCACAACACAACTTAGCACAGATAGCAATTTTAAGTCACAATAAGAAGAGATCAAATTACCAAAAATAAACATTGTAGTAGCTCCTTGTCAGTCAATTCAAAATATAAAATGGCATCGCATGTGTTCCCATGGAATGCTTGCAAAGACTAGACAGAAAAGGTCCCACACAAGGAAAAAGAAAAAAGGAATGTGGTGTTACTGGTTGGCTACTTTACATTACTCACATGCTTACAAGACAGCAGCAATGACAAAAAAAAAAAAAAAAAAAAAAAAAAGAGGCAGATATCTTACCGTACATCGATCGTGATGTTGTGGTTGCTTTTATGACTAGACGTTTATGCTTCTCTGATGCTGCAGCCAGCCACTCATACAAAAGCGCACACGCAACTAAACAGCGCTTTACGGTATGGATGTTGTGCACGTGTGCCCGGGGCTAAAAACCATATGACTGAAAAGCGTGATTGGTGCAGAGCGGAAGGTTTTTTACTCGCTCGCCTTGCGCTGCGAGCCCACGTCACCGGGAAGCGTGCCGTCGTGGTGACCTTGGATTTTCCCCGTGCGTCTCCAGCAGCGCAATTTCTCAAATAGGACCGAGTTGGGAGCGGGAAGGAGAGGAGAGGAGAGGGGGGAGGCTGGTTGTGTGCAGGTTCACTCACGCCCCCTCCGCTTCGTCCAATCATTTTCACCGTGTAGCCCCTAAGACACGAGACACGGGGAAAACAGAAGGAGACGCGCGCGCGCTACGGGGAGAGAAAAGACCTCCCTCCCACGCAATCTCCGCTCCCCACGCCGCCCCCCTTCCCCAGCCCTTCTCTCGGCATCCTTCTTTCCGCTTTTCCATCATTAATCTCCCTGGGCCTGGTGTTTCGCTGCTGGACGGATCATCAGAGAAATGACTTGAGCTGAAGAGCCTTTGATTTTGTGTTCCTCATCAAAACATCATCACAAAACAATGTTAATTAATGTCTTGCTTTATAACTAGATTACGTAATTATGTTTGCAGAAAACTATCATTTGTTTAACCGACAACAGTGATGGGAAGAATACTTTGAAAACGTATTTCGTTACAGAATGTTATCCCGATTGAAAGGTATTTTCTATATTCTGTTATCAGAGTAGACTGTATTCTGAACACAGAATATGTTTACAGCGCGTTGCACATCACAGTGCGCAAAACATGAGATATAATTAAAACAGTTTCATTATTGTTGCAGTTTGTAATTTATGTCGAAATTGAGAAGGGAAAAATCGCACATACCCTCATCACAAAAACTGCACTTTCTCTTTCATGGTATTCACTAATACCATGCAGCTCAAAGCAAAAATTACATGATGAAATTCCACCATGTATTCCTTTTAATTTAGGAAAGTAACTTGATTTTGAATTCCATCAGATGAAAAAAGTAACTGTACCATAATACAGTTAATCAAAATCAGTACTTAGAATATGTATTTTTGGTACATATATTTAGTTACTTCCCAACACTGACGGTGAAAGTCTTTGTCTAATTTATAATTTTATCTACGTTGATAAATTCAATTAGTTGAATTCACTGCAAAGCTGTTTCTCACAAAACCCCGTAAAAACAATGGATGATAACACGGACATTCTATAAATGTGTGCCTTTCTTTTTATTAATAAGTAATTGACAAAATAAAACTGACACAGACCAGTGTCTAAACATAAGCCACAATTAATGGCAAGGCAAACGAAAATGTGTCACAAGTCTTAAACCTAGTGCCATAAAGACCATACTATTTTAGTATGGTCTTTATCAGACTCATACAACTAAACACTTAAACAAAGACTACAAGCACTCTGCACAGACAGACTGGAAACTTGCTGTTATCACTTACTCTTGCCACTGCGATGGTCCAGAAGGGTACGGCAGTCCAGTGCCAGCCTCTGAGTGGCTGGGACATCAGGCGCTGGCAAAGGCATAGTAGACAACTCTCCATACAGCAGCCCACTGAGTACTCAAATGCACAATATGCTACAGTGCGAAGCAAACAACTGTTACCAAAACTAACTGTCCAAGTAAGTCTAAAATCACAAGATGGTCCACAGTTTGTCACAACTAAAGGTTACAGCTCACACAACACAATCTATTCTCAAATTATCCTCTTTCAATCAGACACAGCAAAACAACTTCTAATGAGGCAAGAAATAAGTCCTTCAGCTAACAGTGCATCTTTCCTGAAATGTCCGAGGTGGTAATCTATATTAATACAAAGGCTATATCTGGAAAGAGATTAGCGATTAGAACATCCACTGCAGCTCTGCTCTCTGAATGCCTCTTACTCATTAATAAACATCTCACTAACACAAAGGGTCCCACTATACACCCCCTGTGCCCCTCTCTCTGGACATGGGACAAGCCAACCACAGTAAGGAACAGGGTGAAACGGGACAACAGGCGACACATAGGAATGACAGCCACTGTGGGTTTGGGGTTTGAGGAATGCACCCAGTGGAGATACCAATGGCAGAATCTGGTAAGTTATTTGACATTATAACAGAAAAATACTTTTAACAAATAACAGAAACATACAGTAATTGTATAGTATTAAACAATCATATGTATGACGGTTGTAACATGGTTGTATGGTTGTGCTTAATAATGATATTTACAAAAACATATGCCAAGACATATGATACAAAACAGTAGGGGTGGGACAAGACGAAACAGACCCCGAGATAAGGTCCATGAGAACGAGATAAGATGAGATTTTGGCATAATTTGTAATAAAAAAGTAGCGCAATACATTTCACAATTTTGGTTTTACTATTTTTATGTATTTTATACCTTAGCGGTCATTGTAATACTGCTTTTTGGAACTACAGCTTCTCAAATTGTGTAACTCACCAGTTCTTAACTTTTTTTTATCCAAGCCAAAGGTAAAATCTGAGGGAAAAAAATCTAGATAATTTTTCTCATGTGTGCACGACCTTGTAGCAATTTTGTCTCGTGAGATCTTGTGGCCCGAGATCTTGTCTCATCTCTACAAAATATCTTAAAACTGCTGAATAAAGGCTAATGCAACAGTTTAATTATTTTTTTAAAGAAAAGTTCAACCTGTTTCAATGCAAAACAGTGACAGTGACTATATTAGCATTCACAAAAAAATCTGATCATTTCTGGAGTTACCGAAAAAATTACATCTGTTTACACATGCACACAAGAAAGCTATGCAACAAAAGGTAAAACTAAGGTGGCTAGGACAAATATTTAAGAAAATTCATGAAGACTGAATTAGTTATTTTAATATTGTAGATTGTAGACTACTTTGCTTTCCAAATAGAACAATGAAAAAAAAAAAGACTGATTACCTGACATGTTTCACCAGGTCCTTATAATGAAATTTCCTTTGTGCATGTAAATGATTGCAGTTAGGTCAGGATTAGGCCAGGATTAGGCTGGGATCAGATTTTACTGCTCATGTAAATGTGCCCAGTGATGGTACATACCTGTCATGATGATTTATGTCCACAGGGCGGTGCTGCTTCTCCAGGTTCCCGGAGAGTGACTCGGCGCACAGCACAACGCCCCGCAAAGTGTCTCCTCCGGGGCTTTGTCAATCAGGAAAACCCCCGGACTATCTTTGGCCTACGGAAGTGAGTTAGCACAGCCAGTTTAGCGAAACCAAACATTTACTCAATTACAGTATAAGCATCCCGCTACTTCTCTATTTTTTTTATAATAAGCTTTTGTCACACACAGTATCTTAAGATTATAACACAGTAGCTACTTAAAACCATAACGTTATATCAAGTTATAAGTAATCTGGTAAATATAGTGTGCTAACTTGGTATTGATAGTCCTGTTGATCTAGCTAACCCTTTTAATCATTTCTAACTTGATTTAAGCATTTAGACTACAAGTGTCTTAAAATAAAAAGAAAATTACAACCATGTACACGACCAATATAAAACGCGAAAAACGAGTTTGTTTAGACAGAACTAAGCAACATGCTAACATGAGCTAGTGTGCACAGTGCTTTCTGTCAACGTCAATCACTGTCAAAATACGACATGTTTCACTTACCATACAAAGGAAAAAGGTTAGGTCCTTAACATATTTGGCATGCGGACAGTGAACACAGTGCTCGGGTCAGACCAAAGACCAGTGATCATTAAAGCTATGGAGTAGCCTCAGGTGCTATCAGCTGCCACTACTGGCTGCTTGTGTGAGGAGCCAGACAGAAAAAGACTAAAGAACCAACCCAGTTCACCATGGACACATTGGTACAACACCCAAAACACAAGACTACAGTGAGTCAACAAATACCAGAGTACAAATGGCATGCTATCATTGTGTGTATTAAATTTATAAACTGTATTAAATGTATTAGATTAGCCTATTAGCCTATATATATGCTGTATATATATGTGTATATATATATATATATATATATATATATATATATATATATATATATATATATATATATATATATATATATATATATATATATTGTGTGTGTGTGTGTGTGTGTGTGTTGTGTGTGTGTGTGTATATATATATATATATATATATATATATATTATATATATTTTTTTTTTTTTTTTTTTTTTTCCTTTACATTGGCTGACATAATAGGCTGTATTTAATATTATGACACTTTCTTCACCCAGCAGTAGATTATGGTGATATGACAAAAACTATATATTATGATTTTCTTGGAACCAGATGACAATTTTGATTTGATCAGAATGTATGTGTACAATAAGAGAATTGTATGTGGGAAAGTGTCTGTGTTCAACTCATAGACCGTTTAGCACTGCATTCAAGAGATATTAGTAAAGAGAGGTACCTAACTTAGTGACTATCTCAGCTCTGTGTTGAATATCATCTTAAGAGCAAAGTTGTTTTACCTTCAATTATGAGTGTTAAAAATAACGAGAAACAGAAAAATGCTTCAGCTATAACACAGTATTAAATTAAACCTGGGCACCTAAGTCCAGAAAATGGATGTACCTCTACACCAGTCATACCTGGAGAAATTTTTGGCCTTTAACCCAGGCTAATACTAAGACAAAACTTTGACCTTATTACCACAAGGGAAACTTGTGTTCTATAAAAGGCTATAACCACATTTATACGTGAAATTAAAATAAAATCCACTGGGAAGGAAATGTGCAAAGATGAAGATAGTAGCCTAAATCTTTTCACATGACATAAAATTGTCAGCTACTAAAGGATGAGTTGTTGTACAGCTGGAATATGGTATGAATTTAATCCTTTAGTAATTCATATGCTCACAGACTCTTAGGAGCCAAACCAAACAGCATTCAGTGCCCAATGGCCATCAGCACACTATTGCCAATCTATATCCACAGTAAGGGGAATATCTGGCAGTGAGGCTACACAGGCCACTGGGTCACTTTTGATTCTTGTTTAGCTTTAGCACATTTCAGCTCATTAGTGCACAGCCAAAGCAGTGAGCTTTAATACTAATTAGAATCCAGGCTATGTCTTCACTTGACTTTCAGCCTCTCTCTCTAAATAAAAAATGGGAAACAGTCATAGTCCAAAATAATAATGAGATGTCTCTCAGACAAATATGTTGCAAACATCTGGGACTATCTTCCACTAAATGTTAAATTGTTTCTTATCAATGTAACACTTGATTGATTTACTCTGTATTTGATTGCATATGAATGGTTATGTTTGTAGAACAGGCCTATCCATCATCATGGAGTTGTGCTGATGGTATAGCAGTTAAAGCAGAAGTTATTTCCTTAGACAATGAGTTATTTTTAATTTTACTGTAATCAGCAAGAATGGTTTAGCCATACAGTCACGGTGAAGCAGATGGGAACTCATTAGATCTGCCTTAAAGGCTTTGTGCATTGCCTGGGCAAAATTAGCAAAGCAAGGATCGAAATCCCTAACCAGCTTACATGAAAGGCGGCCACAGCCACATGATGCTATGAGAACATACTACAAAAAAGAATCCAATGTTTATGAGTTTGATAATTGTACTTTATATTGATCAAAATATTGCTTATACAATTATAAACTGATATTGAAATTGATATAAATTGATACCCGTGAGTCTGTTTTATCTATTATAGTTTGCACATTCTCAAGACCCTGGATTCCTCTTTTGGATAATATTAATAATAATTCACTGAATTTATATTTCATGAGTCCAAAAGTGCTTACATGCCTGATAGTTTTTGTAAAACTGAAATAAGATTTGTCATGGCACTGTGTTGGTGTTGCCTTGGTGCCAGTGACCTGAGGGCCAACACGAGTGGCTGCTGACTAACTAATCCTCTTTGCCTTGCACACTCCCACAGCTCTCTTTCACAGGGGTTGTTGACAGTCCAGGTGGCAACCTACTATCACGCAGATTGTCTCATACATCCTGGTTGGGGTTTTAATATTTTTTGTGTAGCATTTTTGGATAACAACACTTTTTTCAATTTTCGTTGTCTGGTTACACCTTTCAGGTAACCAACCATCCTTTGCAATGGACTGGCTGGAAGGCTCCATTTTATGGGAGAAATCTGACAGTGGATAAAAGAGAAATGATGCAGGTAATGATCAGTTTAGAATCATTGTATCAGAGAGAATGTGATGTGACTTACTTATTATTGTCTTGCCTTTTCTAATCTATGACAGAAATAACTATTGTATTGTTATTCAACAGGTAATACTAATAATTATAATTATACTAATTATCTATTACAATTGGTGATAACATTGATTAAATACAACCAATAAATGCTATGCTATGGTCTGAGTATTTCAAGCTTGAGTGACCGACCTGGAGTTTAACTCTTAAAGCAGTAACCAGCTCAGATCTAAATCTGGCCTGTAGATAATTTGTTTGAAAGCTGTTGTCTGGCAGGCACGACCCTCACACGTGGACCCCCTACAGAAACCTATTTCTTTAAAGGTGCAGTTTGTACATTTTCTGGTCACCTGCTTTTCTCCTTGAAAATTATATTACTTTGCTTGGAATGTTACACAGTTAATAAACATTAAACATATTAAACATCTGTCCCCATAGAGAGAAGCAGGTGATACTTCCAGGCCAGATTACCAGTCAGGTCTTTTACACCATAAGTGAAAAATGCTGGATAAGTTCATTGCCAGGTCGTTATTACAAATGAAAAGGTGTTCTCAATTGACTGACCCTGTAAAATATTGAATAAATAAAATTAAACACCATACTTTGGAACATTCAAAGCATATCCTTAGAGACAAGCAAATAACAAACCCCCCCTCCAGAGAAAAATATGTTGTGCAACTTTAATATGAGTAATGACCCTGTTAATATACCATAATTAATTACACGTTGAATACTTTTTTTGCCAGGGCATCACTGATACTTGACTGAGAGCAGCAGCGGAGGCCAACTGAGGCCATCGTCATGGTGACCTTCGCAGAGACCACTCAGACCTCTGCGATGGAGCTGCGTGAGCCGGTGTTTGTGAGCAGCACCCTGTCCCCAGGTCTGCGCAGGAAAAAGATGCTCTGGCAAAAGGCTGTCAAACATGTCATTGTCCAAAAGGAGCTCTCTGCTCAGGTCAGCAAAAACGCAAACTACATTTTCACATAATTCAAGTTTAAAAACACTATTTTAATGTTTTCACAGTGTAATCATCCCTTAATGGGAGTAAGCACATTTTTGTGTTTTTGCAGGTGGGTGTGGAGCCAGCTCGACAGATATTTGTAACTGATGCCTATATGCAAGAGATCAACCGTCAGATCCGTAGTAAGTCCTTACGTGGGGTAACAAAGCGACGCTCATCATCTTTCAGAGTGCACCCCCAACGAGGCTCTGCCACCAGCAGCGTTGGAGGAGCCTTCCATGACTATGCCAGTGATGCGGACCTCTTTGTGCGATGGGGTCGGACTGTTCGTGGGGTATATATACCCACATTAAGACACACTTTCAAATCTCGTGACATGGAGAAACTTTACCAGCAACACTCTTGTCACCAAAGACGTAACTCTCTCGCCATTACTAGTGTCATTGATGCTGTGGCCAAGCTTCATGTTTTAGTTCTGTACCTTGTCCTTGCCCCTGAGGAAACCCCAGATGCTTTGCGTGGCTGCCTTACAAGTCTTTTTTTGATTTTAGCTTTAGCCCTGTGTACAGTAGTTTTATCATGCAAACACTCCATGTCTCCAACATGGCTTCACTGTGCTGGTGTAGCTTGTTGGCTATCACAGACCACACAGGTGCTGGGAGGCCTGGGTTATGGACTGGAGAAAGACCCCTCCTGGTATGTCTTGTTCTCACTTTTTGCTACTTACACTCTGCTCCCGTTGCCACTGCTGTGGGCCATGTGCGCTGGCTGCCTCACCTCAATGCTTCACCTTGTGGTGGAGATGACCCGTTCATACAGTGATGCTGTCCTCATAAGACAGGTGTGAGTCACTCCAATACAAAGATACTGTACTGTTTCTGTTGTTATTCACTAAGTGTTATTTATTTATGCTTGAGCACAGGTTTTTGCCAAGGGCCTACTTTATTTGGGCATGAACACAGCTGGCTTGTTCATTCATTACTTGACAGATCATGCCCAGAGACAAGTTTTCCTTGAGACACGCCGCTGCATCGAGGGGCGTCTCAAATTAGAACAAGAGAACCAAAGACAGGTAGGTAATGAGGTAATATAGAGCATTTGGTTTTATAACGGTAACACTGTTCCTTAAAATTGTTTTTGGGGACCTCACAGGAGCGGCTGGTGACGTCTATCCTGCCTCGATTTGTTGCCTTAGAGATGATTTCTGATATGAACACTTTGGAAGATGATCTCTTGTCTCATGAGGTTCACAAGATTAGCATTCACCAATATAGAGATGTCAGGTATGTTCTGTTTTCATGTAGAAATAGTATCTCTTTGGCACCTACATATCACTAACCGCAAATAAAATCTCTTATTTCAGTATTCTTTTTGCGGATATCAAGAATTTTACACTTCTTTCCATGAACTTGTCAGCACAAGATCTAGTTCGCTTGTTGAATGAGCTCTTTGGACGCTTTGACCATTTGGCAGAGGTGAGAATCATATTATAATCATGTCAATCATAGCATATCTAGAGCATATATGAGTTCATCTTATTGGTGTCCCTCTTAGGAGCATCACTGCATGAGGATTAAATTACTTGGAGACTGTTATTACTGTGTGTCTGGGGTCCCTGAGCCACAACAGGCACATGCCCAACATTGTGTTGAGATGGGTTTGGCTATGATTAACACCATTCGGTTAGTTCTTTTAAGTTCCTTGAAATATCAAAAGCTATAAATAATAACTTGTATTATCCTACATTAGGCATTTACGGAAACGGATGAATTTAAACATGGATATGAGGATTGGGATCCACTCAGGGTCTGTCCTTTGTGGGGTTCTTGGCTTACAAAAATGGCAGTTTGATGTCTGGTCTTGGGATGTTGGTATTGCGAATATGCTTGAGGCTGGAGGTTTACCAGGGTAAATATACACTAAGATTCTTTCTGCATCATTTTTGATTTTGACACTAATACTTTTTATGAATGTCCCAGGAGAATCCACATCTCTCGAGCAACATTGGATTGTTTACAGGGTTTGTACAAAACTGAAGACGGCCATGGCCAAGAGAGGAATGAGTTCTTACGCAAACACAACATTGAATCATTTCTCATTTGCCCCGAATATGATGATATAAACATACAAGCTGAGCCAAAAATCACAAAGACAGTTAAAACCTGGTCCCCTGATACACCGTTTGGGAAAGTGACTGACACAAACAGTGTAAGTGAAAGAGTTCTGAATTCCATGACTCAAACTGATCTTCTGATGTTATTTACTTATTTACTTACTTATTTAATTCAGATACTGGCATCTTTCACAAATGGATCACTAACCAACATCTGGCAGTCCACCTCTAAAGAAATTAACAAACGGATTAAACATGCTATAGAGGTACGCAGCAGTGACCTGATGCACAAGGAGCATATCACACCACTCACCCTTGTCTTCAAGAACAACCATATTGAGGAAAAAGTGAGTCCCTGTAGTATATCTTTAATGACACCTGTAATGTGGTGAGCTGGTTTTAACATTTATTTTGCTTATTTACCAGTTTTCACAGATGAGAGATGAAATGTTCAACTCCAACTTACTGTGCTCCTTTATGATGCTGCTGTTTCTCATGTCAGCTCAGGCTCTCATCCCTGCTCCAAGGTACAGATCCCACAATCTGAGTTATTGCCTACAATAAAAACAATACAGGTCCATATAGCGCTGCTAATTTCCCATTACAAATATTTTGAGAGGCCAAATGCATTTTCTGTCTGCAGGATATTGCCAGCAGTGCTCCAGTTTTCAGTGTTTTTATTTGCCTACATGCTGTTGCTTCTGCTTGCTCTGGCTGAAGAGTTTAAGTGGACCCCTGTAGCACTGCAGCATTTCTGTTGCTGGATTCATGAGAACAACAGCGCTCGCAACCTTCTCACTGTAGCAGCTCTCATTCTCAACTTTGGCCTTGCCTCCACTAACATGGTACTGAAGTCGTTTAGAGCGTCAGGGCCATTTGCTGAGTGCTAAAATAGATGAGAAATATAATTCAAATTACTTCTTTGTTTTGTATGTGATTCAGGTATGGTGCATTCTAACAGACCCTGGGGAGACTATTGCCATAGACAGAACGACAGCACTGCCTCTCACAGTCTGTACCTACCCTGAAGTAAGAAAATTACTCAGATTTCTATTTCTCTACAACAAGATAAGAGAACCTTTATGTTCAGTAACATGAGGAGAATAGAAATAAGTTATAAAAAATTAAGTTTAAGTATAAAAAAAAATAATCTAAATATTAGAGATACTTTAATACTTTAAAGATATGTTGTGCAAGTAGAATAAGACTACAAAACTATTATGTATTATGTACAGTACAGCATATGGTCAGAATATAGCATAAATAGCTTAAGTGACTTCTTTGTACCGATGATTTACTCTATTTTACAGTATTATACAGGTGGACAACACATGTACAGGGCTAGCAGTGTTCATTGCACATTTAATAAGTTATGTCACCAAATGTAACTTATTATTTCTTTGTGTTTCAACAGATTTTTGTGCTCAGCAGTGTCATTGCCATGGTAACTTGTGCCGTCTTTCTTCGTCTGAATTCCATTCTGAAGCTCGCTGTATTACTACTGGCTGTAGCAGTTGATTCCTACCTCATTCACATGGCCTTTGCATCTCTCACACGCCAAGACATGCTGCAGAGGTTGGTGTCAGCTGTTGATATGTACATCAGTTTGAAAGTTACCAAATTAACATATTATGTTTTAAATTTCAGATCTTACTACATCAGAAGAAAAGGAATATCTGTCCTTGTCATGCTTATGTTTATTTTAGCTGTCTACTATAATGGACGTCAGGTATTGAGATGTTAATGTGTGGAGATTTGTCTTAATTATTTGAAAAATTACTATACATTGAAATCAGTTATAAACAATTTCATGTCTGTTTAGTGGGAGGCCACCGCTAGGCTTGACTTCCTATGGCGCTTGCAGGCCCAACAGGAAGTAGAGGACATGAGAGAACTGAGGGAACACAATGAATGTCTTCTGTATAATATCCTTCCTTTCCATGTAGCAAGACATTTTCTGGAGCGAAGCAAAAATGATGAAGTATGAATGAAAGCATTTCTACTCTATTTGTCTATAGTTATATTCGATTGTATGTTTTATTTTGTACCTTTCTTTCATCAGGAGCTGTATTCTCAGTCATACGATGAAGTTGGGGTTATGTTTGCCTCAATTGCTGGATTTGACGAGTACTTTGAAGAGAAAGAGATCAAACATGAAGGAGTGGACTGCCTCCGACTGCTGAATGAAATCATTGTTGGATTTGATGAGGTGTCCATGAGTTGTTGCCTTTTTAGTGTATAGCAAATAGCAGATACAGTAGGCTAATGAAATGCAATCCTTTTTGTCAACAAGTTGTTGGAAGAGTCCTACTTCCAGTATGTGGAGAAAATCAAGACTATTGGTAGCTCCTATATGGCTGCCTCTGGCTTAGCTCCAGACAAACAGGTGAGCCATCATGTGGAAAGCTGGCCTCTCTTTGCCCTTTTGTACTCCTCCTAAACCCTTTGCCCATGCATACTCTACATAATCTCTGTTGCAGACAAGTATGGAGGAGTGGAATCACCTGAGTGAGCTTGTTTTGTTTGCATTAGCTATGGAGGAGACCCTTAAAGAGATTAACAGGCACTCAGCCAAAAATTTTCAGCTCCGTGTGGGTAAGTGAAAGTGGTTCACTGCTTACGTACACAAAAATGCATCCATACTGATTATTGCGTAGCACTTTTTGCCAGTCAAATCAAGATAACAGGATTGTTCTTACTTGTGAAGGCATTGCCCATGGACCAGTGATTGCAGGAGTGATTGGGGCCACTAAACCACAGTATGACATTTGGGGGTCAACAGTTAACTTGGCCAGCCGGATGGACAGCACAGGGGTCAGTGGGCGGATCCAGGTCCCAGAGGCAACGCGCAAAGTCCTGGCAGAGTGGGGATTTGTTCTGGATCTCCGTGGAGAGATCTTTGTCAAAGGGGTGAGTAGTGTGCATATTACATAATTTATTAGTGTTCAATAATTGGATACAGAATGATAATAACTATGTAAATTCAAATTCCCAATATTCAATCGATAAATAAAGTGGTCACTTATACAGCTTAGTATGTGGAATAGACACAAAACGACACAGTGACACCTAGTGGTAGAAAGCAGTAATACAACATGCTGTAATAAAATTAAAACTGTGAATTAATAAAGTCAGTCAATTTTTTTCATTATTTTACCCTATCTTCAGACTAAAGCTAAAGTATATATTGATATAATAAGTATAATATATTAGTACCATATTATACCAAGTATAATATATTGGTAATATATTGGTACCATTTCAATACCATTAAAGTATTGAAATAGGTAAGATACATTTTAAACATAACTAACAGAAATTTATCATTGTTTACAATTCTTTCTTTGCCACTTTACTGTGGTATTCCCCTCTCAGACTATAGGCAACATCAAAATTCACCAGATTTGACATTTGACAGATTTGTCAACGGTCTGAATATATTGAAGAGAGCTGCCTATGTAAACTCATATTAACAAAGGATTCCCTTATTGCCATTTTAGGTGAGTGAGCACCAGGGAAAAGTTCGTACGTACTTCATCAGCACCATTCGCCACAAGACAGCCAGTGTTGCCACATTTGGCCGCTCAGGAAGGGATCGAAAAGCAGAACGCATGACTTTGGCTGGAGTTGTGTATGGTCTTCTTCAAGCCAGACAAAAAGAGAAAATCAGAGAGACCAATGGAGGATATGGTCTGGCCTCACCCAGTATTCACTGCTGAGAAAGTCACTTTAGTTATTTTGTAATGTAAATAATATATTGTCGTAGACCTGTGTAGTTATTGTGTCAGTACTACAATGGATTTGTTGTTTCATTGCTATGATCATCTTAGACATAATGTTATCACTGAAGCCGCCAACATTTCATGGTTCATAAAGCCAAAACACCACAGAATACCTCAATTCAACTCATCTAGCCTCATTACCAATGGCCTATGCAGCACCTTTTTTACATGCATTGCAAATGATATATTTCTTTTGGTCTAATGTTTAAAGCTACTGTAACAACACCCAGGTCTGTACTTTTGCACTCAGTAATGCAATATAATAAAACAGTTGGAAAATATGCCTATTTCATTATAATTACAATTTACAGCTTTGTTTCACAGTACTAATGTAGAAAATGTAAAGCAAGTTTTACCTCATTAATTTGTGTTCATGTGTTTAAAACACACATTTTTAGTTTGCTTTATTTATTTATTTTTAGATTAATTACATGCTTGTAAATTCAATTATTCAACATGTTTGAAAGAGGTTTATACAAGACACAAGTTGGGCAGTAACAAAAATAGATAACATTCTCATTTCATTGACAGAGTGAAGTAAATAAAAGTAAAAATAAGTAAATAAAAATAGAAAATAAAGGATCAGAAAGAACATCTACAATGTTTTATGCAATGTGCAAACATATACGTATGAGCACAAACCCAGGATTTATTTTTCTGCACTCGATTAGATGTGTCTGAAGCTCGCGCGGGTATTTTGCGGAGCGACTCACAGATCGTTACTGGAATACACATTCTTCCTTGGCAAAAAAAACACACACAACTTTTCTCCACTGTTCTAAAAGGCAAAACAAGGATCAAGGCTGTGTGTGGAAAAACCCTATAAAATAATGCAATTCATTTTCGTGTCCGTGCCAATATTATTAGAGTCAAATGCCGAACTGTGATTTGGGAATTTGGTACAAATTAAAGGATTTAAATCAGAACAGAGTGGATAAAGACAATTTAGGCAGACGAAACCCATAAAGACAGTTCCTGTTGTTTGTACATTACTTGTGTGATGGCCGTGTGCATGTGCAGCATTCTTTAGTGCTTGAGTGTTTGTATTGGTCTGGATCAGACCATATGGATTAGAGCCATATGAATGATTAGCCCCTTGAGCGCTCAGAGTGAGAGCTCAGCTCTCCTGCTCAGACTCACATCACAGTCTGTGTCTGAGACACGCGGCGGCTTCGCCTCTGTGAATGAGCTTTGATTGTTGTGGCCCCTTTTCTCTAGCCAGAGAAAGTTCGCCTCACTGTCAGTTCATTTGATTTATCAATAATTTGAAACCATGGCTGACTCCCAAGAGGACAAGCTTTACATTGCGGAATATGCTAAAAGTGGCCGTGCATCGTGCAAGAAATGCAAAGACAACATAGCCAAAGACTCTCTGCGGATGGCTATCATGGTGCAGGTAATGAAGCTTCGACTGGAATATGCAGCTGAATGGGAGGCTGCAGAGTTAGCTTTAGGAATAGCTTTATTCCGTGCACAAACACGGTTTATAGTTATGGTATGTGTGCTATGTGCTATAAAGTAGGGTGTTAGCATTTCATTGTGCCAGTAGGCCCTCGTTAGCATTTAAATGGCTGACACTGCCCGCTCTGTGTAGTCACAAAGAAACACTGGTGTAGCAAACACTATCTTTTACTATGGTTACTTTTTCTTCAACTCGGCACAGTGTCAAATTTACGTATATTTGCGCATAATAAAATCTCATTTTAAAAAGCAACTAATGAAACAGGACTCAAACTGTCCCACATTCTAGTGTTATAACTGGTTAATAAATCATATTGTAATCACAAAATGAATCGTTACACTTGACTCTCCCCTCTGTTGTAGTCACCCATGTTTGACGGGAAGGTGCCGCACTGGCATCACTTCTCGTGCTTCTGGCAGCGTGCAGCAGCGCACTCCACTGCGGATATCGGAGGCTTTTCTGGGCTCCGCTGGGAAGATCAGGAGAAGATAAAAAAGGCTATTGAGAGTGGAGGGGCCATCTCCGGTTAGTTCACTTTGTTGATTTTCACTCATAATGTTGAATAGCAATTCACAGTTGAAATGTACACAAAAATGTCTGACCATTTGAGCTTTCCCTGAAAGCAGGAAAAGGGGACAAAAAAAGTGGTGCCAAAGGAGAGAAAACACTCAATGACTTTGCAGTGGAATATGCAAAGTCTAATCGCAGCACATGTAAAGGCTGTGAGCAGAAAATAGAAAAGGTTTGCAAGAATCAAATGTTAAAATATAATTTGAAGGATTGTTCTGTTTGTCTGATGTCCACTACTTGTGTCCAGGATCAAATCCGTGTGTCGAAGAAAACTGTGGATCCAGAGAAGCCTCAGCTGGGCTTGATTGACCGCTGGTACCACACAGCCTGTTTTGTGAGCCGCAGAGAAGAACTGGCCTTCAAGACTGAGTACAGCGCGGCACAGCTCAAAGGATTCGCTGCACTCCGGGCTGAGGACCAGGCAGAACTCAAGAAAAGGCTCCCTGCTGTCAAGTCAGAGGGGTGAGGATAATGTAATCTAAATATAACAATAATTCAATAGATGGTGTTTCTCAAATTGTAATACATGTACAGATATTGAAATTGTATTCTAATTAGCTGTAGTGTTTTGCTATTCAAATCGTGCCCTGGATTAGACATGCATTTAAGTCTTAGTCTCTCTTTAGACCTCGTGTTGATTTTCATGTTTTTAGGATGCAGCACATCTATCATCCACTCTGTCTCTCATGGATTGACAGCATAAAAATATTGCTTTAAAAGTGTCTCTGAACGTGGTCATTGTATATGCATAGAGGAAAGGATTGACTGCGGAGTTGGCATGTGACAGAATGATGGCAGTGAGGAGCAGCTCCAGAGGAACAGGGCAGTGTGGGCACAACAGTAAGAAACAGTTGATTATATGCAATGGGATCCAGCAAATAGTAAAGAGGAAGAGGACAAGAAAAACGGGCATGGCGGTCTTTATCTCCTTACGAAACCCTGATGCCATAGTGATTGGAACTTCTCCCCTTTGGCTGTGCACGATTGCTATCCGTCGCATTTGACTCTTGACTGTGGCAAAAATTTGGGCATAGATTAGGAACATAATGACCAATGGTGTAAGCACGCAGGCAAAAAAGTTGAAATAAACCATATAGGTCATGTCTACAACAGAAACAAAGAAACAGTAACCTGACTCTGGAGGAGGCTTATGCCAGCCCATGAGTGGAATAAGACCAATAAAGAAAGCCAGCAACCAAGTAGACAGGATAACCATGATGGCATGACGAGGGGTCATTAGCACTTGGTAATGAAAAGGCATTAAAATGGCCATGTAGCGCTCCACAGCTATTGCTAATAAGCTAAATATTGAGCTCTGGGTAAACATGATTAACACACTTAACATCAGCAGACACAGGTGAAGGTTGTGATGTGGCAGACCAATATCTGTGAGAATGGCACATGGGATGGCAATTGAACCAACACCAATGTCCGCCACAGCAAGGGACACTAAGAAATAATTGGTGACTGTGCGTAGCTTTTGGTTGATGCCCACTGCAGCACACACCAGAAGATTGCCCACTGTTGATAAAAAAGCAATGATGAGCTCCACTGTCATGTACGCCACTTTTGAAGAAGTTAAACTCTCACTAAAAGGAGGTGAAGTAGTATTAATGTAACTGTTGAACTCTGACGAATGGTTTGAAAAGTTCAGAAAATGTAAATATGTTTTTTCTTTTGGCTTGAACCTGTGGAGTGTCAGCAAAGTGTAACTTTGATTCATTGCTGAAAAAGAGGAAAAAACATATTAAACAGTTGTAGCATATGTAATTCCAGTTGTAAATTTTGACTTTTTTGATGAAATTACTCACCAACCTGCATTTTAACCAGACTGACACCAGGAACACACATAGCCCTTAGTATCGTATACACACTGCCTCTATCTAAAGCACATTGGCCTTTTTAAAGAAAACCCTCTCTCCAGTGACCAATAGATAAATTTGTTTGTTTTGACTGTCCACTCAAGAGATTTGCTGATGGAGGTGCTTTTGTAGAATAATTAGCTATAATGAGGGTGAACTTATGCCCAGTGGACTATCAGTGTCCTTGTATTTTACACTGACCTATTCATAATGAAGAGACTAATAAAGTGTATTGACACACCTGAGATTTTCAAAACGAGTATGGGCTTGCCTAGCTGGATGTCCATTAGTAAATAGTTCCCAATGATAGTTAATCTAGTTATAAACAACTTTATTATGTGTTTTTACCTTTGACAGTGAGATGTTTCCCATAAGTGGTCATTAAAAGTTTGGTTAACAATTGTGCACTGTAGGAAAAGAAAGGGGGATGAGTTGGATGGAGTTTCAAAAAAACAGAAGCAAGAAGAAGAAGAAGAGAAGAATAAACTAGAAGAACAACTGAAGGTTCCCTTTTTTTATTCAGTGAATACATTTGGTAGGCGGGATCCAGCTCTCATGTTATTTCATGTTATACAACCCAACAGAATCAAAGTCAGTTGATCTGGGGCATCAAGGACAAGCTAAGGAAGAACTGCTCAACAAATGACATGAAGGAGCTGCTGATTGCAAATAGACAAGATGTTCCATCAGGAGAATCTAATGTAAGTCTGATAAATGCAGGAGGTTTCAAAGGCAGCATTTAACATTTTTACAATATTTCTCCACTTGCAGGTGATTGATCGTTTGGCTGATGGGATGGCCTTTGGTGCCCTCGAGCCTTGTAAGGAGTGCTCAGGCCAACTGGTGTTCAAGGGGGATGCATATCACTGCACCGGGGACATCTCAGCATGGACCAAATGTGTGTTCAAAACAAAAACACCCATCCGCAGGGATTGGGTCATTCCCACGGTAGGCCTGCTTTAAATTATCAAATCAGTGTTTTCTAATATTATTTTTTCAGACTATCTTTTCAACTTTTCTTTTTTTTTTTTTAGGAATTTCATGAGGTTCCTTTTCTTAAGAAATTCAAATTTAAGAAACAAGACAGAGTATTCCCCAAAGAAGCTCCTACGCCTCCCCCAGCCACTGTTAAAGCTGAACCAAAGGCAAGTGCGTCCAGTGCACCAATGGAAGCAATGTTAGAGGCACCGCCAGGTTAGAATAAGTTATAACTTATTATTCTATATTCATAGAGTTCTATATTATAATAAGTACATGGTAATAAGTGTGTTTTTTTGTTCCATAGATAAACCCCTCACTGGTATGAAATTCTTGACTATTGGCAAGCTGACCAAAAACAAGGATGACCTAAAAATCACTGTAGAGGAGCTTGGTGGAAAAATAACTGGGACTGCTAATAAGGCTTCCCTCTGCCTCAGCACCAAGAGTAAGAATTCAGTTTGCCACATTTTTTAAATAGAGGTAACAGTCCAGTGTTAACATTAGTGCTGTCATGCGATTAAAAAAATTGAGAGATTAATTAATTATGATCTGTAATTAATTAATCTAATTAATCTCATTTTAATCTCACCTAAAAATTGCTGAGAAAAACCTTCAATTTGAGGTATTTTCATTTAAATTCATTATTACATTATTGTGGCAAATCAAAAGACTGATATAGATTTAAAAAAGTGACTTTATAAAGTCATTTATTGTTTAACAAATCTCTCCAAATTGGCTGTTGAGCCCAAGTCTCCATGAATAAGAAACCGTTTGTTGTACAGTAGCAAAGACGAGGAAATCTGAACATAATAACCTTTGTCTACTTAAAGACAATAAAAAGTCCAGTCTTTCCTTAACCATATTAAAAATAGAAATGCTTTATATATGAGATCACTGGTTTTAGTCCTTGTTTTAGTCCTGGTTTAGACCTGCTTTAGTCCTACTTTAGTCCTAGTTTAGTCCTGGAATGGATTAATCCTGGTTTTAGTCCTGGTGTTAGTTCTGGTTTAGTCCTGGTTTAGACCTGGTTTTAGTTCTGGTTTTAGTTTTGGTTTAGTCCTGGTTTAGACCTGGTTTTAGTTCTGGTTTTAGTTCTGGTTTTAGTCCTGGTTTAGTCCTGGTTTAGTCCTGGTTTAGTCCTGGTTTTAGTTCTGGTTTAGTCCTGGTTTTAGTTCTGGTTTTAGTTCTGGTTTAGTCCTGGTTTAGACCTGGATTAGTCCTGGTTTTAGTCTTGATGTTAGTTCTGGATTAGAGGCGCACAGGAGGAAGCGCGGTTTACGCAGCGTACGCGAAGAAAACACGATCCACACGCGGCTCACGGGAGCACGTCGGTGTCCGCGCAGTGTCTACGGAAGGAAACGTGGTCCGCGCGTTCTCAGGTTAATGATGATGATGAAGGTGTGTGTTTGTGTTTATTTGTGTGTGTTTGTGTGTGTTTGTTTGTGTGTGTTTGTATGTGTTTGTATGTGTTTGTGTGTGTTTGTGTATAGGACAGTAGTGCAGACATCATGAGCCTATGCAGGTTGTTTTCACCAGTGACATTTAAGTTGTAGGCGATATTATATTTGTTATTTTCTTTTATATTTTACGTCGGGAGAATAATTTCCAAGACACGAATGTGTTTTTACCTGTGCACTGCTGACTCTGTTCTACTGGCTCTTCAACCTCGTCCATTGAGCGACTGACGCCGTCAACGTTAACATGACGTTTACATCGCTCTTACTGCGCGCGTTTTGTGTGGGTTTCCGGCAATGAGTGGAATTACCGAAATAAAAAAAATTATAAATGTGTTTTTGTGTGTGTGTGTTGTTGTCCCAACAACATATTAAACAGATTTTATAATAAAGCAACTCGCATACAGAAACAGTAAAGTTAGAGATTAAAAATGAGATTAACGCGATTAAAAAACATAACGCGCTAAATATGACTGTAATTAATTAATCGCAATTAACGCGATAATTTGACACCCCTAGTTAACATAATTAACGATTTTGTATAAATCTAATGTTGTGTAGAGGAAGTGGAAAAGATGAGCAAAAAGATGGAGGAGGTGAGAGATGTTGGTGTGCGTGTAGTGGCTGAAGACTTTCTGACAGACATCAAGTCATCTGGGAAAGCCCTCCAAGAGTTAGTCTCCCTCCACGCCATTTCAACCTGGGGCGCAGAGGTCAAGGTGGAAAACAAGGCTGGAGCAGTTTCCAAGTCAGGGGCTGTGGCTACCAAGAGCACTGGACGAATAAAGGAGGAGGAAGGTATAACAAGTACAGACAGTTAAAATTGATTGCTGATATCTTAATCAAGCATTAATCTATTACTTTATTTCAGGTGGACACAAATCGAAAAAGATGAAACTTACTGTGAAAGGAGGAGCAGCTGTAGATCCAGACTCAGGTTTAGAGAACAGTGCCCATGTCCTGGAACAGGGTGGGAAAATGTACAGTGCAACGTTAGGACTTGTGGACATTGTCAAAGGGATGAACTCCTATTACAAACTTCAGCTGCTTGAGGATGATGTACAAAAACGGTTAGCAGTGCATGGTCATTCTTTTTTTAAATGCAAAGAAATTGTATGTTTGCCGGACATTTATATACGTTTGACGATTTCTACTTTCAGGTACTGGGTCTTCAGGTCATGGGGCAGAGTTGGAACCACTATTGGAGGGAACAAGCTTGACAAGTTCCATGACAAGAACTCTGCATTGGACAATTTCCTGGTTGTGTACAAGGAAAAGACTGGCAATGACTGGAGTTGCTCAAATTTTACAAAGTATCCCAACAAGTTCTACCCACTGGAGATTGATTATGGACAGGTATATAAAATAACAATACAACTTTTGTAAAACTGACAATATTTTTTCAGAGTTTTAAAAAATATTTGTTTTACTTTTTAGGATGAGGAAGCTGTCAAGAGGCTGACTGCTACTGCTGGCGCTAAATCGAAACTAGCCAAACCTGTTCAGGACTTGATCAAGATGATTTTTGATGTTGAGAGCATGAAGAAGGCCATGGTGGAATTTGAGGTGACAAAAAAAAATACATGTGGTATATTATTTGTGAGAAACATTAAGCTAACAAAGTTTCTTTTTTTATTCTTCACAGATCGATCTCCAAAAGATGCCCCTTGGAAAGCTGAGTAAGAGGCAGATTCAGAGTGCTTATGCCCTCCTTACAGAAGTACAACAGGTCTGTCAATGTTATTCAGATTTTTCATAATAATGACAATATTTAGATTTTTTTTCCCCCCCCCAGGCTGTAACAGATGCTGTTCCTGAGTCTCAGATATTGGACTTGTCCAATCGCTTCTACACACTAATACCTCATGACTTTGGAATGAAAAAGCCTCCCCTTCTCAACAACCTTGATTACATTCAGGTAGATGTTATTTGTATTATTTTCTTCATTGGGAAAATGCATGCAAAAATGTTTCTGATCATTATGATCATTGTTACCTTCAGGCTAAAGTACAGATGTTGGATAATCTGTTGGATATTGAAGTTGCATACAGTTTGCTGAGAGGAGGCGCACAGGATAATGACAGTGATCCCATTGATATTAACTATGAAAAACTTAAAACAAAGATTGAGGTATGCTTTGCTATTAACTAGATTTAATCAGAAGAACAAATGAAAGGTCAATGTATTATCTGTTGTTTAGGTTGTTGACAAAGCTACACAAGAGGCAGATATAATTATGCAATATGTCAAGAACACACATGCTGCTACTCACAATACTTACACACTGGAGGTGGAAGAAGTAAGTGTGAAAAAGCCAAAGTTGTATAAATAACAATGGATGCACCAAAGTTTGAGTTTAATCACGAAAATGCTGTTCTTTTTTAGATCTTCAAAATCAACCGAGAGGGTGAACACCAGCGCTATCGGCCATTTGAGGAGCTACATAATCGACAGCTCCTATGGCACGGTTCACGTACCACTAATTATGCAGGCATCTTGTCTCAGGGTCTGCGTATTGCTCCACCAGAAGCCCCCGTGGTAAGTGATTTGTTTCTCTGATGTTTTATATTCATTTTCTATAGTTTTATCTGTTATCATTCTTTCTGTCTGATTTTCAGACTGGTTACATGTTCGGCAAGGGTGTGTACTTTGCCGACATGGTCTCTAAAAGTGCCAACTACTGTCACACATCACAGTCTGACCCTGTAGGTCTTTTGCTCTTGGCTGAAGTTGCCCTTGGAAACATGTCAGTACTTAAAACTATTTAAAACATAAAAATAACTTTTTGTCAATGATCATAGTATATAATGGATGTAATTCATTATTGCAGGCATGAACTGAAAAAGGCTGCTCACATTACAAAACTGCCAAAGGGAAAACACAGTGTTAAAGGTAAATGAAGTGTTAAATAAATATTTTTATAAAGCATTTTAATGTTATTTAGAATAACTTACAGCTCTGTTTGTTTTTCTGTTTTTCCACCAGGTATGGGTAGAACTGCTCCAGATCCAAATGCTACAGTCTCATTAGAGGGAGTACAAGTACCTTTGGGAAAAGGTGCCAATACAAACATCGAGGATACAAGTCTGCTCTACAATGAGTATCCTTTCACAATAAATAAATGTTATTTAGATTTGGATTGTTATCACATTGGCCATTATGTTTGCGTAGTTTATATTACAATACATAGAGTATTGTATGAGTATGAATGCACAAGTACGTGCAAATATGTTTGAATATAAATGTATTTTCCTGAACCATTTCCCCTCCAGATACATTGTTTATGATGTAGCACAAGTAAATCTGAAGTATCTGCTCAAGATTAAGTTTAACTACCAAACATCTCTGTGGTGAGAAGACCATATTCAGATTTTCTTTGTCAGTGTTCAGACCGCAAACCACTTTTGGATCTCCAACATGTTAGAATAAATGTAGCACTGCACTGTGTTACAGTGGTCTCAGAAAATGTATTTAGTCTCTTAAATAAGTTCACATATAGCTGTTAGCAATGTTCATTTTAACAGTTAGCCTGATCTAAACCTCATCCATCCAAAATAAAGAAATTGTTATGAAAGTAAACATTGTTTGTGTTCTCTTTGGTGAATTTTTGCCTATACAGTTCTTATACATTAAAGTAGACCTAGTTTAAGTCTGGGCACGACAGGTAAGGTTCCGAAGTTGTCACGTGGCTCGAACTTGTTGACAATTTTTTCTAGAAGGTGTAAAGATGTAACTTGGAAACTGAATTAATGTAAAACATTGCAGAGTAGCTGTCGCTTCCAAGTAGGCCTATGGTAACATGTTCAAAGGTCGGTGAGGCTGGGCATCTCGCCGTGACAAACTAAACAACCGTTTGGTTCAATTATCTAGTATGCCTGGACAATGTGAACTAAGTAAGGACATCAATAACATAATTGAGTTTGGAGAGTTGTGTTTTAGTGTTTCTCTCAAATCGCCCTCCAGAACGCGTCCCGACCCAGAATGCATTTTGACAAAGTCTTTGAAAAAGCGGCGCGGCTGATTCAAGATGGCGGAGATGGACCAGCTGTTAGACGAGAGTGAGTAAAAATACTAATTCAAAGAGTTTCACAACGCAAACCTGCTACACCCATGAGGCTACCAAACTACACACTATTATAAATTAATTTACTCTGCCGCCCTGGAGGTACCACTGCTTTCAGGTGGTGATTACAACCTATTTTTCACTTGCAAAGACGCACCGGTTTGTCCAAGTAGGCTAACGCTTGTTAGCAGAAGGCTAACGAAAGCTAATGGTTATACTTCAGGCTTTATGGTAAACAAATGCTGTAGCATAGCTTAGCTATGTGCTAACCTGTCGATTTTATGTTTGCTTAACCTATATACTTGCTAAACTTAAACTACAATTATTATTACATTGCGCCTTTATTGTGTAGTAATCTCTTGTTATGCTATATTTATGACAGTTATGTGCGTCGGCTACTGCTAAATGAATGCAGTTAATTAAGCTAACAGTTAACGCACTGTGTACATTTAGTGAATGCATCCCTCCTCATTCAGGTGTACTCGTCCCTGGTCTATTCATTGTTTGTTTTCAGCCCATGTGTTAAAGAATGTCACCACCCTGACACTTCACTGATGAAAATGATTAAATGATTTTAAAGTATTACCAGTCTTAATTTGTCTGAGCGTCCATTTGTGTTTTCTTTTTAATGACCACATAAACCAGGCCGTGTGTATTCCTAACTCCTCAGTGTGAGGCTCTTGTCAGTCTAAAGGTTGTGTTAGTCAGTTATAAGTATGGTTCAGTGTGTGTTACTGTAGTTGCACAGTAGCTGTTACACTTGTTTAGCTTTACATGTAGCGTTATGCACAGTTTACTGTTATAGTTGCACCTTTTTAAACTATTTGCTAACCACAATAAAACACTTTTGTTGTTGTCTTGCAGAGGGTAGTTTGTCCAACTCTTTGAATGAAAAGAACAGCTTGCAGAGAGCTCACAACACCAGGGGACGTCAGTCAACTCTCACAATGGACACGGTAGGCAGCATTTGATTTGAATGTTCTCTAAATGAACTTGCTTCAGACTTTGTATTGCCTCATTACACATTAACTGTCAAAAATTACCACATATTACAGACAGGTGAGGTACTCCAGTTTGTAATTTGACAGAAGTAGCAACAGGGGAAAGAGGGTTGAGGGCATGATGCAAATAATTCAATTCAATGTATTTATATATAAAAATGCTATTCATTTAGATTTTATTTCTCCTAACTATACTTGCAGCCAACCCGAAGCTCAAAAAGAAGCCGTTTGTTTCGAGATGAAGAGGAACAGCATCGTCTTCCTTCTCGATCTCCTCGTAGAAGCCAGAGAGTTTCCACCACGCCTCAGGTAAAGACTATTGCAGTTAGAAATACATTTTACATCCTATGTATCAAGGCGGTTCCTTTATTTGCAATTCATGTCACATGAATACTTTTGACGTTGGATTTACAGAAGTTTTCAAATGTGATGACACCAGACAAGAAAACATCACAGAAAATTGGGCTAAGATTAAGAAATCTCCTTAAACTGCCCAAAGCTCACAAATGGTGCATCTATGAATGGTTTTATTCCAATATTGACAGGTATGACTTGTGTTACAATAGTTTCTCATCAATATAGGATGCAGATGTTTAAAATAGTAAAAACAAAACTTTTGTTTCTTGTTTTTGTTTTTCAGACCTCTCTTTGAAGGTGACAATGAATTTTGTCTTTGTCTCAAAGAGTCCTTCCCTAATCTAAAAACAAGAAAGCTAAGCAGGGTAGAATGGGGAACAATCAGAAGACTGATGGGAAAACCTCGCCGGTACATTTACCTTGAGTTGTGAACTTATAATTATGTAGGATGTGACTGAATTAATAGTTGTTCTTTAATTTAGGTGTTCCTCTGCATTTTTTGCTGAAGAGAGGACTGCTTTGAGGCAGAAGAGGCAAAAGATACGATTGCTACAGCAGAGCAAACTGACTGATATATCAAACTGCAAAGATCTTCCAGATGAAATCCCCATGCCACTTATTATTGGAACCAAAGTCACAGGTATTGTCTTTACATGCTTTTTTCCCTCCATAACAATGTTTGTTAAAAACAATTAGATTTTGTATTTAATGCTTCTTAAATGTTCATGTTAAACAGCTCGCTTAAGAGGGCTCCATGATGGGTTGTTCACGGGGCAGATTGATGCAGTAGACACAAGTGCTGCTACGTATCGCGTTACCTTTGACCGCAGTGGCCTGGGAACTCACACTGTGCCTGACTACGAAGTTCTGGTAAACAGTCCTGTCTTCATAAACCTTTTAATGTAAAACCCTATATTAGTTTCAAAATCTCAGATTTTATTGTATCATATAAGTGCTGAATAATTATGCTTTTCAGAGCAATGAACCCACTGAGACCATGCCAATTTCAGCATTTGCACAAAAGCATAGGTCAAATCGCTACTTTCACAATATAATGACTCCCCCCTAGAGGCCCGTATCCATCTGCTACCACTCCTGTCCTTATGGTAAATAAAAACAAGTTTTTGCTTACCATCTACAGTATACTGTATTTGTTATCTAGTAATACTTTTTTTTTGTTTTGTTTTTTGAAAGGACAATGATCCCCTTATCAATCAGTCCCCGTGGAAAAGCAAACTCTCAGGTGCTGAAGGGGAGACATTGGGAGGGTTTCCTGTCAAGTTTTTGGTCCAAGTGGTAAATATTTTGATCTAGTATTTTGGGGGGGGTGTCAGTTTGTAAAACAATTTCATATATTTTTGACAGACAAGACTTTCCAAGATCCTCATGATTAAAAAGGAGCACATTAAGCACTTAAAAGAAATGAACACAGAAGCTGAGAAACTGGTACAGTTTTCACTGCCTTATGATGTCATAGTTGTCCTGTACAAGTGAACCAGTGAAATTAGTTCATTATTTGTCTTTGTAGAAGTCCTATTCGATGCCCATTGACCTGGAATTCCAGAAGCGTTATGCTACAACAGTGCTCGAGCTTGAACAACTGAATAAAGACTTGAACAAAGTGTTGCAAGAAGTACAGCAGTTCTGTTGTGAGGTGAAACAGGTTCCAGCTATGAAAAATCACATCATACTGTCCAGGTTTCTCAAACTGTTTTCTCCTCAGCTCGCTCCAGACCAGGGCTTGGTCCCTGCCGATCATCCCACAGAGTTGCGGCGACGCTGTGAAGAGGAGGCCCAGCAGATGGTGCTGCTTGGTAACTCACTACAGGATGGACAGCAGAGTGTATCCAACCCTAGCCTCACACAACTCATCTCACGACTCACAGCGCTCCTCCTTCAGATCAAGGTATTGTTCATTCCATTTGAAGCATCTGTTTGATTTAAATATTGATATTTAAATGAAAAATAATACATGTGTATGTTTTAGTGTCTGGCAGATGGTGGGGACCTAAACGCATTTGAGTTCAAATCTCTAACCGACTCACTCAATGACATCAAGGCGTCTATTGATCCCTCTAACCTAAGGTATGTGAGGATGTTCTGATTAATTAAATATAATTATATATATATATATATATATATTATTATATATTTTTTTTTTTAAGTGTTTGGTTTAATGTGAAAACTTCAGATGTTCCCATATTTTCTAGTTGCTTCCAGAATAACGTTGAGATCCACGTGGCTCACATCCAGAGTGGCCTTAGTCAACTGGGCAATCTACATGCATTTGCTGCAAACAACACTAATGCAGTGTGAAGGCAGCATCGTTGTCACCTCATAGAGGTGTGGTTTTATGTGGTAACATCTTTGGAATGGGTGCTTTTCATCTGAACTGTCTGAAGACCACAAACAAAAGCCTAGGGGACAACTTAAAAATCAAATGTGGGTTATCAAAATGACGTTTTCTGTTTTGTGCCGACAGAAACGGTCAAAGTGCCCACCTATTTCAATGCAATGTTTCGCACATGACTGACTGCAGTGGTTATATGTGCCAAGCATTAAGTCTTATATTTTTATAGTCCATATTTATTTATTTGAGCAGGTGTGTGTGTGACTTTGTGGGGCAGTATTTTGCTATCACTACATACAGTTCCTTCTTGTTACTCTGCTAAATTTAGGAGTGGAGGCTAAAGTATATTTTGTACAATTGTAGATAATTGTAAAATATTTGATTATTAGAGCTTTTGTCGACATATCTGTTCTGTACTTAGATGTGTTTTGTAATTTTGTGTGCACTGAAAAGAGATTTGATATTTTTTATAAAAGGCTTTGGAACTTAATACCTGTTAGCATTACCACATTGGCATGGCTATTGTTGCAAATTCAATGGTTCTCCCAGAGGTGGGTGCTTTTCTGTACATGTATATATGTTTTCTTTTCTTTTATATTAAACAGTTATTCCAAAGTTATGTTTTTACTTATGAATCTTTATTTACAATTTACAATTGAGAATTTGTGGAAAAAATTATTGACAATAAATATAGGCTCGATATCTGCATACAAGCTTGGCAGTATAATACATGTTTCTTTATACAGCCATGCTGTGGAGATATTTACAATTGAACTGTACATCACATAAAGCCACTAAAGCCAATGATGGCCTCATTTTCCCAATCTGAATCCGAGTCAGAAAAGTCCTTGCCCTCAGTAGGATGGACAGGGGAAAAATGATTGATTCCACTGGGTCTGATTTGAGAATACTGCAGGGAACATCCAGTGTCCTTTGGTGGCGACCTGCTGAAGTTGTTCTGCATTGGAATGGATGGGATTACAACCTTCATCTCTGGCCCAATGGTCTTATTCGGTGGAAAGTTGTCATAGTCCACTAGTTGCCTGGCCTGGGTGGTGTTTGTCATGCTGGTTTTAGGTGGAGTCTGGTTTCCTTTGAGGTAAAGGTGGACGCTGTAACATGGCACATTGACACTGAGCTCAGGTCTTGGCATCTGCTCTTGCTTCAGCCTGTTGGCATCTTTGTCATATAGACAAGATGTGGGTGGGTTCTCATAGGTGTTAGTTTTGGTGGGTAGAGTTGCCATGTGGGTGTCCTCTGACTTCTGGAACATTTTAGGTCTGAAATTTTCATCAAGGCCAAAGCCTGTCCTGTGTTGCTCAGCATTGTGACTACTAACTGTAAGACAAATAATATATTTCAATTAAAATGTCCCCTACTTAGATGCTGTAAATTCAGTTATGAACAATAAGATGCCATATGAACAGATTGAATGATAATAACCTTCAGGAATTTGGCTGAAATGGCTTGCTGTGGGAGTGGCTTTGTTAGTGGACACCGAAGATCCAACTTGACGACGAGACTTTGCTCTTCTGTTTTGGAACCAAACCTACAAAATTCAGCATAATTCAATGAGACCTTGCTCCAAGCCTGCGTGCATAGTATGCTATTACAGTAGGCAGCTTTTGTGTTGCTATAACTTACCTGGATTCTGGACTCTGGCAGGCCCGTCAAAGCCTCAAGTCGCTCTCGGAGGTAGATGTCAGGATATTTGGTGTCCGAGTACACTTTCTCCAACACTTCAATTTGTTGCGGTGTAAAGTTTGTTCTTTTCCTCCTATGCGTCAGGATTGCCACGCACTTATCTGTCCTTGGTACCGATTCTGTATTGTTGAAAAAGTTTGCAGCATCAGGTGCTCCATAATCTGTGAAATACAGTGAACCGTTAGATTTCACGACGCGTAAATTACGCATGGTGGATACTCGTGCCCAATATTAAATAGTCTACTAAATTAATTAGGCTACTAACCTGAGGTTACCAAAGCGTTCAACGTCAGTGGCCCTTCGTGATACATCTGAAAGGTGTTCAGATCTCCAACTCGTAGATTACCGTGGACTGCAGACATGATGCCGTTGCTCTAATTCCCAGTGACTGAATAAAGAGCATGAGAACTGGTGCTACTTTTATACCCGGAGATCAAAGATGATGGGGCCGGGGATGTGTGAATGGTTGAGCCATCAGCCTCGACTGGCACTGCATCGGCCCACAACTTCAGACGTCTGCAGGCCGCAAGGTGTGAAGCGATTACACCTGGACGGTGTAGGGGCTGCACGACCCTCTTAAAGGTTTTAATGGAATCTGCGTGCGCAATACACAAGAACAGAGAAAACAATTAGCTGCTTTGGGATAGACGAGGCAATAATGGGTCGAAGTGAAGCCTTCAAAGTGGAAGACACATAACCCACTGCCGCTTCCTTAAATCACCAGAACTTGGGCTGTTTTCTTACATTTTTCAATAGTAGGCAATTATTCAGCTCAAAATGTTTTACAGGAGCTTCTGAAAGTCTATATTAGTCATTTGGAATGCTTGAAGCAATCTCACCATATTCAATTTGAAATAGACAAATCAAGTAAAATAGCTGCAACTCACTGCATTTTTAGTGTGTGATGTCTCTAGCCTTGCCTGTCTGTGTCTGTGTCAGTGCACCACATTTATTTGATGAAATTATATGCTGCTAATTAGTATTCTCTATATGCTATAGAGAACTGACACAATTTAAAGTCAGTGGAATTGTGTTGTGCAACTAAATGTATTCTCAAAAGATTATTAACCTTTATCTTTATTGTTATTTATAGGCCACATATAGGCTACTAAATTAACTTTTAAATAATCTTATGACACAGAATAATAATAAAAAAATGATCCATAGCTTTATTTTACAAATTTTAAAAATGATGACAAAATAAACCACACAAATGTATTTTGACATATTGCCAAATAGTTGGAGATAATAATTAGAGATAATAAAACACACAAATGTACAGTATTGTGGGTTACATAGAATGTATAGGGTTGTACAGAGCTAAAATAAAGTTGTTTGATAAATTCACCTGTCTGTATAGATTACTCTACAGTGTATATTATGCATCCTGACCCATTAGTGGCAACAGGACTGATCCCAATACACAAGTCTCAGTTCAAAAGAATGGGCCCATGTTGTTGCGTAGGTTAGCCTCATTTGGTTCAAAGGAAAAGCCTGTCAAAAGGTCAGGCTGTTGAGCAGACAGACATCCTAATCCATTCTGAAAAGAAATATTTGTGTATAAATGAAGACAAAAACAATTTCATTGTTTCAGTTTACTTGCTTATTTCTGTGTTGTCTATATAATATGTTTAATAGTTTTATAAAAAGTAATAAGTGTGCATTTTACTTACTTACACTGTGTTTTATTGTCAAATTTTACAATATATTATTTTTTTTTACTTTGTGTTGGTTGAGTGTTGAAAATTCACAGGTTTAAGGTCTGAGGATTTTTCATTGAATAAACTGTACCTTGCTGTACTTGTACAACTTTCACAATCAAATGTTCTGATATCCTTACCATCTTACCATCATCTCAGAGGCTTACCTCAAAAACAAGCCTGCAGAGTTCAAAGTTGACTGATAAAGATTTTATAAGGCAACACTTCAAACAGCAAAATGACTTGGGGATTAGCGGTGCCCATCTCCAGTGCCTTTGTCTTTGTAGACACAAACATTAACACCTTTAAAGGGCCACCACTACCAAAGTTCAATCACTATACATCTAACATCCAGCCAGACAAGTCAACTTACTTTTACTGTAAAATTTACAGTGATATGTTAAAATCACAGCTATTTTATAGTTTAAATGATTTGTGTATTAGAACTAGATATAGCATGACAGAATAGTAGTCATCTGTTTATTTTGACATAATGAGGAGTTTCAGATAATTTCATTGACAACTAAATTTACATTGTTATGTTTAAAGTATGTACACTCATACACAATACATCTTTTCTACCTAAAGTAAAAGTAAAATTACTTATCTGTGTCCCCAGATACAATGTACATGTGTTCAAATCAAATATTGCTTTTTTCATTATTACGAAAGACTTGCACCTTATGGCCAAATGGTTAGTGTTGTCACTTGGTTTCAGTTCTCAAAGATTTATCCTATAAGCTTAATTACAAATAAAACTTACAGGAAATGAAGGATGAATTCACACTTGCACATCCTGGACTAGACAAGGACTAAACCAGATCTAGAACATTACCAAACCAGCTCTACATCAGGATTATACTGGGCTCACACCAGGGCTACAACAGGGACATGTGTGAATGTACCTAAATTAAGGACTTTCTGAACACTTAAACCTCAGCACCTGCAGCCAGTCAGTGCTAGTGCAGGCTCTGCAGCTCAGTGAGTGCATTACTTTCATATAAGTAGGAGTGCAAGCTATACATACCCTCCCTTTAAAAGTATGTATTGTCTTTTGTTCAACTGATTAAACGCTCAATGGTCCACTGCACATCATCTGCAAATTTTAGTATAGTAGGTTATTTACTTTTACAATATCCTACCTTGTCACACTCATTAACCTTTTGAAATAACTTCACTCAGAGCTCTAAACAGAGGCTATTCAAATACAGCCTCTTATCCTCCTGTAAACAAGTTCTTATGAACACATGCAATAACCACAGACATGCCTACTCCTACTGCTACTTTTAATATATAATTGTAGACAAAATAAATTAAAATCATGGTTAATACTGTCCATTACATTGTGCTATTATGACTGTTATTATTATTATGACTGTTATTATTATTATGACTAACATCTAAAGAAACTTCATAACTTTTCCATTATTTTGGTGTGAACTGCTCAGTTCGCCTCGCCTCTTTTACGTCCTCCCGGATGTTCCGGTAAACCCAGCGGAAGTAGGTACGTGGCTGCTTCAGCTGACAGTACATGATGGCGACAGAGGTTCAGAGCGGCGACCTCGATAGTGCTACTTCTAGCCGGCTCGAAGTTTCTATCGATGGCCTCACTCTCAGCCCCGATCCGGAGGGTGAGCAGAGCCCGGCCGAAGAGCCGGAGCCCGGGCCCGCGCCACTGGAAAACAGTGAACCGGACATCGCTGGAGACGAAGATGGAGAGACAGCCAAATCTGCGATAGAAAAGAAATGGGGCTTTCCTCTACAGGAGCTGTACGGAATGGCTCTGAAATTTTTTAAAGGTACGCTCTCGTGGTCATTGTCATGTTTTTTATGTCGCAATTCCTTTAGGATTTGTTATATTTAATTTTGTGATAATGTTTGAATGAGACCCTGCTACATAAGCTAACATTAGCTACTTGCTAACTGTCACCGTCAGCGCTGCTCCTGTCACATAAACGCAACTAACATTACATTTCAACATAGCCAAAGATGTTAGGCAAGTCCCAAATTCAAATTATAAACACGAGTAAAAAAGCGAAACATTTAGCAAACAATATCTAATATTTAAAATGTTTCACTAAAGCTCATGCAGTTTTCTTGTTGTGTTCAGGGATTGTCTTTATAAATCTTGTGACGGGTATTTCAAATACAAGATTGAGATTGCACCACAGTTTTGCATTTGGATTATATTAGGGTAGGGTAATAATAATAATGTCCATGGGGCAGAACAGCCCATCTCTGAATGAAAACTATCCCTTCCTACAGTTCAGATAAAAGTTTCCCAGAGTCTGTTTGATACAGTAAGTAGTGAACACCCTAGTTGGTATAATTTTTAAAATACTTTTCTAATTTGTTGCTTTCAGATAAGGTGGAAAAGCGTCCCATTCAACGTATGAAGGGAAGCTCCGCCTTGCTAATTAGAACTGTCTATATTCTCTCTCTGAGGGACAGCATATAGACCCTATATCCTGTGGTCTGGCATTTAAAATGTCTCAAAAAAATTGACATCATTTTAAAAGCAATTATCTGGAAAACTACTAAGTCTAACTCAATGATATTGAACAGTTTAGGTGTTGAACATCATAAGTTTATTATGGGACTGAAAATGTTTACATCATTTCATTTTCTAGGCCCAAAATGCGAACATTGTGCCTCTTGACTTTTCCATTTATATGAAATGTGGCTTCATCACTGACATTTTCGCTTGTCATCTGCTTTTAAAGCCTGAAGGAGCTGCAGACGGTAGGGTTCAATTTCCAATCATTTTTCTCAGGATATGCCAAACTGTCATTCAAGGAATCTGGGTTTCCAAACTTCCTCTTGCGAAGCCCTTGGGAGTTATTCACAAATTTGTTCGACCTTCTCTTCTGATGTTGATGATGGTCTACCACATCCTTTAGCCTTGCATAATCAGCCTTCCTCTTTAAATTTTTGGTACCAATTCCAAATTTGTTTGCCAGTTGGTGAAGTTTTTCCAAATTTTTTGTTGAAGGTACGCTGCACATTCTTGGGTGACTCTGAGCGAGCATATTCCAAGATGCACAATGACTTCTCTTTGGGCATGGCTCAACTTGAAAACAGAACAAAAATAAAACGTTAAATATAAAATCTTAATCTGTTTCTATACATTCTGTGAAAATTTTAGGTTATTTCACCAAAAATTGCCAGAGTGATTGGCCTGCGAAATTATTTAAACATTTTTGGGACACCCTGTTTTATTTATATAGGCTAGTTGAATAACACAATTTAAAGTCATTGGAATTGTGTTGTGGTGCAACTAAATGTATTCTCATAAGGTTGTTAATCTTTTTTATTATTATTTATAGACCACATATAGGCTACTAAAATAATGTTTTAAATTATTTTAGGACACAGAAGAATAATAAGGATCCATAGCTTTACTAATTTTTAAAATGATGAATAATGAACCACACAAATGTATTTTGACATATTGCCGAATAGTTGAAGATTATAATTTGAAATAATAAAACACACAAATGTGCAGTATTGTGGGTCATGGGTCACAAAGTATAGGGTTGTATAGAGCTAAAATAAAGTTGTTTGATAAATTCATCTGTCTGTATAGATTCCTCTGCAATGTACATTATGTATCCTAGCCCATTAGGATCAACAGGACTGATCTCAATACACAAGTCTCAGTTCAAAAGAATGGGTCCATGTCGTTGTATAGGTTAGCCTCATTTGGTTTAAAGGAAAAGCATGTCTACAGTTACAGTTAAAAGTTTCCCAGAGTAAGTACTTGTTATAATTTTTTTTTCTAATTTGTTGCTTTCAGATAAGGATGGTAAAGCATTCCATCCAACGTATGAAGAGAAGCTCCGCCTTGTTGCTCTCCATAAGCAGGTGTTGTTGGGTCCCTATAATCCTGATGCAACCCCAGAGGTTGGTTTTTTTGATGTCCTGGGGAACGACAGAAGGTAACTGCAAATCTATAGCCAATTTCCTTGCTATGAACGTGTATTGAGTTCTAATAAAATTCAATGTTTTTGAATTGTGATTCAATTATTAATGATTCCCTTTTCTACAGAAAAGAATGGGCCTCTTTGGGCAACATGGAAAAAGAGGAGGCAATGGTGGAATTTGTCAGGTTGCTGAATAAATGCTGTAACCTCTTTGCGCCATACGTCATTTCTCACAAGATTGAGCGGGAGGAACAAGAGAGAAAAAGGTATGACAGTCCAATTATTAAATACCAGAAGTTGTAAAATTGGAGCTTTTACAAGAGTTGTTGAAAGAGCTGTAATGTAGTCTTGCATTTTACATTACTATTGTTGTTGTATTGTATTTTCGGCCTGCCTCTCAGTAAGAAGGTCCTGAGTTCGATTCTGAGGCTGTGCGAGGCCTTTCGATGTGGAGTTTGTATGTTCTGTAAAGCGGGTGCCCCGATTTCCCCTACGGCTAAAACATGTACAGTAGGGTCTCCTGTTGGGCCAGGACTATGCTGAAAAAGAGATTCTTAATCTCAGTGGGGCTATAGTGGTTAAATAAAAATCAATAATATAAAACTCTTTAAAAAATTACTCAAAAATTACTTCCACTCCAGATTAAAACAAAAGAGGATGTGCTTAATTTTACTGATACTTATATAGTATTTATACTGTACAGTTGATGAAAATAATTGTTGTATCACAGGAAAGAAGAGGAGGAACGCCAGCGCCAGGAGGAAGAGGAGCGGGAGAGACGGAGGCAAGAGGAAGAGAGACGAAGACTAGAGGAGGAGGAGCGACTCAGAAGAGAGGAGGAAGAGAGGCGACAAGCTGAGGAGGAGAGGCTACGAGTAGAACAGCAGAAGTAAGAATCTGTACAGAATATAGTCTAGTCTTTTTGTAAACACAGAGGAAAAGTAATCTTATATGTCTGAACATTTCAATTGAGATTTTTTAGGTAGTTAATCATCTTTTTTGTGTATTTTTTTCAGACAACAGATTATGGCTGCACTAAATGCTCAAACCGCAGTGCAGTTTCAACAGTATGCTGCCCAACAGTATCCAAACAGCCCAGAGCAACAGATGAGCCTGATCAGACAGCTTCAGGAGCAGCACTATCAGCAGTACATGCAGCAGCTGTACCAGGTCCAGCTGGCCCAGCAACAGGTATTTATAGGTATTTTTATGCTTGAATGCTGGAAGTGGTAGTGCTGCATTCCCAAAGAAATGGTGCTCCCCATTAGGTTCTGGTGACTAAACAAACAATTTTGGAAAAATATGTAATTGTGATTTGTGATTTAATGTTTAGGATCTTGTTCAAAATTCATATTTTGAATGTGTCCAGAAGACTAATACGAAGATAACACATTTGTACAGATTTTTTTGTTTTTCAGTTTTTTTGCAGAAGGGTAGGATTGGTTGTTTGAGTATATTACTTTCTTGCAAAAATTGCAAGTCCATTCAAATTGTAAATTTTGATTTGATTGCAAATTTGGCTCCTCAAATACCACTTGTTACATCTTACGGTCAGGTATTTTAGACTGCTATGTCACATGAAAACAACCTATTGTATAATCAAATGGATATATCACATCAGTGTAATTGAAACTGCTACAAATCTGTATAAATATATACATTTTCTGATATATTTATATTACTCTATTTGGTCTAATTTTAGGCAGCATTGCAGAAACAGCAGCAGCTTCAGCATCAACAGGCCGATTCAGTGCAGGCTCCTCTAGAAGCAAACAGTTTTAACAGTGGTGAACCAGTGGCAGCCTCAGCAGCAGGATCATTGTGTGCAACGTCACCGCCTACTGTGGAGGAGGTCCCCACGCTCAACGGTGGCCAGTCAGACTCATATTCAGAAAGCATGGACCGGGATCCTGAGCCTGAACCGGCAGAAGAGGTGTCAGAAAATGGTCCGCTAGTAGGTAGGGGAAACCACAGTATTGTTTATTTATTTTTTGTTTATTTTTCTTGTTTTATTAGTATTATTTTTGTATGTTGGAGTAAACTTGTCACAATCGCTCACTGCTGAAATCTGATTCATTTCTGTTGTTGATTAGACCTTTAGACAAAGTAGAGAATAGCTGGAACAATTGACCTTCAATTGCTTGTCAACTGCATTTACCACTTTTAAATTCTAAACAAACAACAAAGACTTTCATAACAATGAAATTTGGCAAAATGTGTAGCAATTTGACATTTGAAAAATTATAGAACAAATTAGCAGCTAACTCACACCATACATTCTCAAGTTCTTAAACTCCTTTAAATAAAAAATTGTCAGCCAATATTTCTATCGGTACATGTCAAAGTCCATAGCCCTACACTATTGATATTAAAAAAAAATTGCTGACCACTATTTTTGTGTGAAGTATGAAATCAATAATGCAGAATGTCCATAAACAATTGCAGGTGGGGGTCTCTTATTTTTTTCAATATATATTTTATATGTTATCTATTTTATTTCTTTTCTAACAGCAGACTCTCCACCAATCATAGCTGCCCCATCCATGTGGACGAGACCACAGATCAAAGATTTTAAGGAGAAGATTCGTCAGGATGCGGACAGCGTGATCACTGTGGGTCGTGGAGAAGTGGTGACGGTGCGTGTTCCCACTCACGAAGAAGGATCTTACCTGTTCTGGGAGTTTGCTACGGACTATTATGACATTGGCTTTGGGGTGTTTTTTGAGTGGACGGATGCTGCCTCTGCTTCGGTCAGTGTGCATGTGTCAGAGTCCAGTGATGAAGATGATGACGAGGAAGGTGAGTTGTGCATCTTTAATTAAACATGTTAATTGCATTGAAAAAATGAACCTAACCAGAAGTTGTTTTAATTTGCGTAATGAAAGTATAAAATGGAGGGGTGGAACCAAATTCCTATTGACCTTCTTTGTCCACAGGTGAGAATGCAAATGAGGAGGAAAAGGCAAAGAAAGATGCAGGGAAACCCCAGGTGGATGAGATAGTGCCAGTGTATCGGAGGGACTGTCATGAGGAGGTGTATGCTGGCAGTCATCAGTACCCAGGGCGTGGAGTATACCTGCTCAAGTTTGACAACTCTTATTCACTCTGGCGCTCCAAGAGTGTGTACTACAGAGTCTACTACACCAGATAAGCCTGAATCTTGTGCGTGTGGTAATGTGTGCAAGCTTTGTGTGTGAGGCAAGAGAAGAAAGTAACCCCAAGAGCTGTTCTGGAAATACCCACCAGGGGGCGACATTGAAATACAAACACAAATCCTTGGAGATTAAATGGAGAATCTGAGCACTGTGTGTATGTTGTTCTACCCACAGTACACCTGTCATCAAGCCCTTGGAGAGTTCCTTTCTGTTGTATATTCCTAACCTTTTGCGCTCATTCAGACCAAAATAATTTTGGTCTCATTATCTTTTCACCCTGGGTGTCTTTTCTGTAACCATCCTGCCCACTGTAGCCTTTATGATGGCGTCTTTAGCCTGGACTTCATGACTATGGAAATTGTCCATTCCTCCAAAACAAAGGACTAATATTTAAAGTAAAAATATATTAAAACATTATTGCTCAGCACAAGGCCTTTTGTTCCTTTCACCTCTCACGCTTATTTGACACACACATACCATGCTGTCATTGTACTAACAGCCATCCATTTCTCTACCAAAAATGCCTATATGAAGATGACAGAGCTGGTGGATTCATCCACTATTGCTTTATTGGCCTATTATCTGACGTGGGGCAAAAGACTTTTCTCTAGTTTACAAACTTATAATGAAGGTGTACACAGCTGTGGCGCTCATTCCTATAATCAAGGTTAAGGGGATAAGATTAATTTGTGTACTATTTTTTTTTTTAAACATTCTGTGGCTGAAATATTAAACTGTTGCTCACCGAGAAAACTAGATCATTTGACAATGGGTGGAACACACAAATTATAGTGAGGTCATAAGGCACTGTTACATCTTCAAATGCAAAAACGCTAATCCACATGGTTGCTGTTCTTTTCATGTTTAATATATAATTTAATTCATTTCATTGTGGTGTGAATAAAATGTATCTTGGGTTATGTGGTTGATTATTATCTATATAATTTACTCAATTGTATTATTTAAACCAATGAAATTGTTCAGCTCAAGTTGGGAATGATCTTCAGAAATATCAGCATATTTTTGAAACTCGTGCAGCAAAATTTCAAACTGGTTTGAAGGCAGGTGATTTTCGTTGTCCTTTATGTTTAAATTAGTTTTTACGTTCTTGGTTCTGTTCACTTTTAAAGTGTTCTATGTAAATAAGAATATGGAATGAGTTTATGTTAAGATTTTAGATTTGGAAAAAGGTTTTGCAAATCAATGCACTGTGTAAAGATGAATGAGATTTATGTATTGGGTGAACTTTCCCAGTGAAGGCTGCACCACAGAAGTAATACTGTTAATTCCTGACATTGCTGGCAGTAAAGCTCATCTTGTATTGCTTTGAAATGTTTGATTTGTTTGGACAGCTTCAAGTCATGATTAAATGTATGTTCATCTCCGAAACTGAATCATTCTCATTTAACATTTCTTGTGTTTTGTTTATAATTAGACAGTTCACTTGTTTTGGAAGGAAAACAGGCAGTCGATGTACAGATAAAAATCACAAGACTACAACTGCTTTTGTTCCTTTTTCCTATAAGTTATGAATCATGATTTATTAATAATTATGTTAGAAGACCAAGAACGTGTGTCGATTCCAAATCACTATTGATATTTGCTGGTTACTTAAACTCACTAAAAGAACAAGTTGGCAAGAATATAGTTACATTTGTGAGACAACTGAAGATATGGCTCTATAAAAAAGCCTCATCATCTAGTAAATTTGATTGCAACTACAGTGCAATGTCTGGTTAAAGGTACATGGAATGCATTCTTTGGCAACTTGGCACTTATTGCTGTTAAAAATCAAAACTGAGTGAATGGTGAGAATGGTGCACTGACTAGTGGACACAGGAGCAGCATTAAAACACAAAGGATAGATCAACAACTTAAGGTTCCACAATGTTAATAGCTATAAATATTACTCTGCAAGTCATCTCCAGTGTCCTCTTCAGCGCTGTGATCTACTGTGGAGGAAGCTTCAAGAAGAAGGCTGCTGTGCGGTTGGATAAGCTGGTGAGGAAGACAGGATCTGTGGTGGGTGCAGAGCTTGACTCACATCTGTGGCTGAGAAGAGGGCCCTAAACAAGCTCCTGTCTATCCTTGATAATACCCAGCACCCCCTGCACAGCACCATCACTGGACAGGAGAGCGCCTTTGGGGACAGGCTGTTGTCCCTGTCCTGCTCCATGGACAGACTCTGGGAGCCATATGGCTATACAACGCTTAACTATAAATTGTATTATGATGATGATGATCATATTCCGAAAAAAAAAGAATTTTCTTCGGGATAAATAACGTATCTATCAATTTATCTATCTATGCACAAGTTGTATTATGTGTGAAACGCAGGCTAGCTTAGCTAGAGTATGAAAAACGAAAATATATTATGCATGTATTCTAGTAGTGGCTGTAACATTTGAAAAATGACTGAGAGGAGAAGTAAACTATTTGAGTTACCTTCCTGTTCACCCCTTCTTAGCGAAGTGAACCCCTGCACGATCCATTAATTCATCCGAAATCCAGTCCGGGTTTTTCAGCAGTCCGCAGGTAAACTTTGGATTTTGACTCCAGTTCCAGTCCTACAGGTGGTTGGACAGATATCCGGGTCTTCACATGTACAGCACTACTTTTCCCTCAGTAGTGTTTTTTGCTTTTCCCTCTCCAATGCTCCAGCCCGTACTCCAGCCTGTACTCCGTCTGCTTGGATTTGAATACTCTTTGGGAGGCAACGTACGTCTCCAGTGGACAGCGTCGCAAAGTCCTCCGATTGCTTGGATTACCCCCAAAATATGGCGGGATGGGAGGGTTTGGACATTCAGCATGCACGGGACAACACACGGCTTCGATATGAAACGGTGAAATTACTTGACTAATTTTCGCTTTACTAGGAGTTTTAATGCTGTAAACATGCCATTTCACCAAAGGACCATTGAGCCGCGGCGTGTTGGGAGGTTATCCAGTAGGGATGGCTGCGTAAAACCGGGGGACCAGACCGGTGGACGCAAACTGAAGAAGCCCGTATTATTCTCATCTTTGGACGAGGTTAGCTGTCACGTTTTGACCAACTTGATCCACCAACTTTCAGACCTGTCAAGGCATGCCAGCGACGTGTTTCTGGGCATTGAGATGGAGGCTGGGATGGTGTTCCGGAGGTCCTGCAGGGTTCAAGCTCGGCTGCAAGGTTTACAAGGAGCAGTGCGCCACCTTGACCCAAAGAAGGTCAAAATACGTAAGTCTGCAGTGTAGTTTATAGATGCATAATAATCATATCACTGACCACTACAATAAGAATGCAAGTAAGCAGCTGTACAAAAGATTTAGGTAGGTGAGTATTTTTTAATAATTAGGGCCAAGGACACAACAATTCTTTTCGGATCACGGGGTGTTTTTGAGGAATTGTGCAGATAATTTAAAATGTAGAAGATTCTTTTAAAACTTTGATTGAGCTTGAGCATCTCTCTACTAGATAATCTTTGGTTTGATTCCTGTTCTGTGTACTTTTAATTGAAGGAATAGATTGAAGCAAACTTTGAAATGTCCAGGAATAAGTTTTTATTAACAAGTTAATCAAAGCAACTGGACTTACTAAAAGGAATATACTGAAGGAACAGGCTTACACGTGTTTAACGTTCAACTATTCACTGTAATATTCTTTGGTAATAATCATGAACTTGTCAAATCACAACTTTATATTACAAATCTAACCTAGTTTTTACTTTACATTTGTGTATTTAATGATAAGTGCCAAGAGAAATTCAAGGTGACTAACATATGTTGATATTAGTTGGAGGCGGAGTAGTGACCCTCCTCAACACATGTCTATCCCATTGTTAATATCAACTGCAATCCTGTCAGAAATGATGGATTCCCTCTCATAGCTCTGACCATCTGCAAAGAGGATTCCAAAGAGCCATAAAGATCAGGCCGAACTGTTATAGATAGCCTCCTTTTTTCACCTGTCTTTTTAAAATTTACAAGCAACAACCAGCTCTAGAAATTAATGAATACTGTTTTGTATTTGTTTGGCTTTCCTACCTGTTACTCATTAACCCAGTCCCAGTGTGCCATGTATTAAGATTTGCTGATAGTGTTAACTGTATGCTGTAACAAGTGCAGGTACTTTTGGTGATTTGCCAGTTTGAAAACCTGTTAATGACTTGATAACATTTAGTAAACCCTGATTAATCCTGATTTGCATGCATACATTGTAGTCCTTAGTTTTTTTTAAACTCTTGTTTATCAATAATTACAGTTTCATATTTACCTGATTAATTTCTGATTCCACATTAGTAAAAAGGTTTCTGAGGGACAAGTTAACTTAATTTGCCTATTGCAGTTCTAATTATCTCTCTGGTTTCAACTAATCAGGGCGTGTAAGGACATATCAGTAAGCAGTGGTATTGATTACATTTGACTTGTTAGTCTCTTTGATAATTGAATTTGACTGTTACGCATGTTCCTATAGGTTTTCACATGACGTGCCCATATCTCACAACACACTGTCTGAACACTGGATTACTTCAGTTATGACTCATCATGAGTTTGCTTGTTGTTAAGTCTACTCAACTTGATCTGACTCACTTAAAATCAGCTGTAAAATAATATAACAAAACTTTCCACAGACTTTCCACAAACATACTTAATTAACAACACATTCAGGCTTTGTTTAGAAGTGGCACTACAGATGTCTCTATGTGTATGAATACCAATGTATCTGCTCTTACTATTTCCATCTGTTTTCATGTTAATGGGAGGAGTTGGGAGTTCCTCATGTAGTACAGTCATTGGGTTTGTCATGCTGTGAATGCAGGCTTGTTGAAGGAGACAAGGTGTGAGCGAGTTGGACTGGAATGCATTTTGTTATGAGATTTGCAGTTGGCAGCTCCCACGGCACCCCAAGGCCAGCTATTAGGTGCACAGAAGCCCACAACAAGGTATTAAGTGCACATGTAAACTACAATCTGTGACAGTTCTGACATGACACAACCACTTGGTATTGGCATAATACAGCATTTTGCATTTTACAGGAGCAAAATATATGATTTACAATGACTCAAAAATATACCTTATGCCTATGAAAATGTGTTGCTTTAAGGCCTCCATGAAGTAAAACTGCAACTAAACCAGACCTAAATCAGAACTAAACTAGGACTAAGCATGGTATAAGTATGAATTAAACTATACTTTACACTTAATTATTTGTATTTGTATGGCTATGTTCTGTCTAGTAAGCACTTAGCAGTCAGACTTGTTCTCAGTTGAACACCTTTTAGGATAACTACTGACACGATGGGAGCTAGCCCCTTCCTTGAAAGATTCCTATTTCTCATGGTCACCCTGGTATGTCCCCAGCTTTTGTGGGTCTGAATTCCTTTTCTGACCTCAGTTCGAAGTTGGATCAAATTACCAGTTTAGGGCAACAGGGGCCCCCCTCTGTTACACCAGTATCATGAGAGGGGCAATGTTTACTGTTTGTATACAGCTGCTGCTAACCACTCAGGTCAAAAATAGTTATATATATTTTGGTGGATGTATTTTGTTTAATATGTGTGCACCATGTTGTCCTTGTAATGCTTTTGTGGAGAGGGACGTGTGGCCGGGTCAAAGGTCATACTGCCTGAATGACACCTGGCACTGAGGAGTCATAGGTTTAAGTAAAGTCTAATTTGACTTGTTTGGATTTCTGCTGCTGGAATCCTGCTTTTGGACAATGCTGGTTAAAAACATTTTATAACCTGCGTTAAATGGCCATTGTCACCACACCAAAATTATTAGCTTCATGAGTACCGGTACATATAAAATTTGCGCTTTACTATTGCCGCAATTATTGATGATGATGATAAATATTCATGTTTGCTATAGCTATAGCACACTTAAACTTAAAATACTTACAACTTAATTTCACATATACAAACTCACATTGGAGTGTATAGACTTCAGTTTCTTCTAAAAATAACTTCTAGTGACTATGGAGACCCCCATTTTAATGTTGAAAGTAGGTCAATCTGCAGTGAAGTTTAAACGGAGCTGGTGAGCCTTGTAGTTCTAAGTTTTTGTGCCAACCAGTACCTGCTACTTATATCCTCAGAACAGACATGCACAAACACTGTAGGCCTAGCATATGTCTCCAGCTGACCCACACATGTCCACAGTCCATCTTCTGTGTTTCATTCATGCACAGACACAGACAGTGGGTGCATTCCTCCCCCAGCCTCACTGTATTTATAGTCGCGTGTCTTGGCCAGAGATCTTTCATCTATAGCATGCTATCATATCGTGTGTGGACAGTGGCGTGCACTTTCAAAGTGCTTTACTAGAGTCTGTCCCTTCCAGTCTGTAGTGGTTAGTTCTGTCTATATGCACGCAGACATTTTGGACTAATGTTAGAATTACACTGTTAATGTGTTGACACCTTTGTAAGTGCAAACAGCCTTGAGGTCGAATCACATGACTCGACAAAAGACTTTTTACCTTCCTTCAGCTGTTTAGAGTACTAGAAAACAATAATCTATAATGTTTTGTTTAAACTTTAAGTAATATTAGTGTTTGGCATGACAATATAACTAAATTACAAAACTCACACCCTCACTTATCTAAAGGCTGGCAGTTAAATTTTAATTCTAACCCAGTGCACACTGTCTTGTTGTCTTTGTAAAGGCCCTTGTCTACTTCTCTCCCTATGCATGACTTAACAGGGAGGGCATCTGGCTTAAAAACCTTGTAATATTGTGCCACTATGTGAAACAAAAAAGCAGATCATATTTTTCTCATGATATGCAGAGAACACATATCCCACACCATTCCCCCTGTTTTTCTGTTACTGGTCTTTTCATGCTTATTCAGAGTCCTCACAAAACCACAATCCCTTCTCAGTTCCCACACAACTGGCCCAGAAAGTGAGCTTAGCCCGGTCCAACTGTTGACCCTCTCCCACCACAAACAAAAGGCACAGGGACCAAAGGACACAGAAAAGTTGAAAATGTTGTGTAAAGCAGTCCAAAACAAGTGAAGTCATTGATACATGTCTGGCCCGAGGTGGACGCATGTAAGAAACTCCCACGATGCTTTGCAGGATGTTGCTACAGTCACAGTTAGAGCCAATGTTATGACATGAAGATGACATCTTTCATTATCAGATTCACCACAGATGTAATGTAATAACATGCTGGCTCTGTAGCATGATTGTGTGACCACAGAAATTGAACCCACAACCTTCTTCCAAAGATTCAAAGTGTACCTCATATTGAACCCATGTTAAAATTTAATTTTTTCTTCATTTCTCATTGGTGCATCTTGTTCAAACATGATTTCAGCTTACAAGTACTCTCCTAAATCTGCCAGTGGCTGATTGCCTGAGTTGGTACTTAATAAGAAAGCAACTAAATGCAGTCAGGTTGTGGGCACTGAACCAGACTTTGCGTCAAGTGCTCTGCTCTTGAAAGCCCACTATATAATTTACATTTATATGACAAAAACATATACACATAATATAAACATGGTGATTTCAGTACTAATAAGAGATATGAGAGATTATATATTTAATGTTTGTGTTGTTCGTTCACCGGACTAACCCACAGTACATTTTAAAAAGACTACAGTATTAGAAATGACATTATATGGTTTAGAAACTGGTTGTCATGGATACTCATTTAGTTTTGTTCTATCGTTTACTGTCCCCACTGCAACACAAAACTGGTGTCATAACTAGGTCATATTACAATGCTTTTTACTGTACCAACTGCCCAGACTGAACAGCTTTTTAATATGAAAACTATTTTCGCTGCTGCCCTTTACCCCTGCTTACATAACAAATAATGAGTCTAACAATATGACAATAGCATAACAAAATAATGTTATCGAACTATACAATCTGCAGAGGTTTGTTATATAATGCTTGTTTTTTTCTTATCACTGTCTGCTTGTTCACAGATGTGGCTGGATGTGCTCCCTTGTCACTCACTTTCCCTTTCCTGTTGTTTCCTCTCCTCCTTCCTGTGTTTTTACAAGGGACTTCCCGTGTCCTCTTTTCCACTGTCACTGAAGACCTTTTCACTCTCACATTGTTGTAGGTGCTGTTTCAAAGTGCAGCCACCTACTTCAAAGACCACTATCCATCTTTCTCAAATAGATGGCTCCATAGTAGGTTTGTTCAGTGGACATTATCTACTCTTATGAACCTTGATGTCTTCTGTTGCAACACCAAACCTATTAGTTAGCTTGTTTAGCACCCCATTGATGCACTATTTGACAGGCTTTATCAATCACATATGACCAAATTCCCTGCATTTTCTGATTATTTTCCAAGTTAAGTATTTACCTAGTTATTGTATGACCAAGTAATTACCCAGAAGAGCTAGGTGCGAATTAATGTCAGAGGATTGCCACTATAATGTATTTGTACATAGTAAAATTATGTTTCTTCAATATAACACCATTAAAAAATTATAATTTCACATTATAAATAAATTTCTTTTGTTGATTACTGGCCTAAAGGCCTACTGTAAATTTAACCCATAACATTCTCTGTATGCCACATGCTTGACAGGTGGGTGGAGGTGCAGGCAAAATGACATAGTGCAGCAGGTGGTAGTTCATCTTACAGAAAGATTAAGGCTATTGTTGTCCGGCTTTTTCACTTTACTGTTCAGAGGCCGCAAACACACACACATGCACACACACACTTATAAACACAGTGGCTCTGTGACCACACCAGTACAACAAACAAGGACTGCCAGCCACATCTGTCACTTAAACAACATAACAACATGCACAGGTCTATTGCAGGACTCGCCATGCAGACATCCTCACTCAAGTGTAAAAGTAGTGCTTATATTAGTCATCTGTGTGTGGGTGCAAGCTTATGTTTTACAATCAATCACACATTTAATAAGCTGATGGTGTGGCCTTTTTGCCCAATCATTTTGCATGGAATCAAACAGGGCTGCAAAACATTAGCCACAAGACATCTTGTAACAGCAACTGTATTAAATCAAAATGGCAAAGACTAATATAAAAATGAACAATTATCATCATAAATCGTACAATGTATTTGTTCAGCTTTCAGTCACCATATTTTACTTTTTTTTTTTGGTTTAAAAATGCACAAAAAAACAAAACGCTAACTGGTCGGGGATAGCCACTGAAACTTCTTTTTGCAATTCTGCATAAACAATACTATACCACGCGCCTATATGCACCACAATCTTTCAGTGTAAATAAACTGCCATAAAACAGGTAGAATATTTAAATTTAAGACCACATGACAAGAGTGGCCTTTGCTGTGTTTGCGCAAGCTGATAAATCTTAGGGAGCAGCTGCTGGTTGACTTTTGGGTGCATATTTTTAGTCCTGTAAACAGTGACAATACACAGCTCAAAATGTCCTCAGCTGGGTAAACACATAGAGTAATAAGATTTATATGTATTTTGTCATGGACGGGCAGACACCGAGTCTAGCCCAATAAACACAGATGGCTCTAATAAATGATGTAGTATGCAGACGTTTGTTTTTCATGGTAATTGTGTAAGTTGAAAATCTTGGCAAAGTCATTTGAAATATACTGCATTTGAAAATTAGTCCCTTGGTAATAGATGTCTCAAAATTTTCCATATAGGATAAAAGTAGGTTAATATAGCTGGGAATTCCATTCCCAGTTTTATGATGGAAGGATCCCAGGTTATTAATGGTTTTGTTATTCACTGATTAACAGGCTTCCATAGACAACGGTAAAAATATATAAGACAGGGTTTCAATTATGGTATCGATGTCATGGTTGGCATTTAAGAGTTCATTATGGTGGCATTGTTGAGAACCACAAGGCTATGGTACAACAGGTGATAATATTTTTCTTACCAATACTAACATTATCTTTGGTTGATTTTGTATTATTTTCATATATTTCATTCATAAAAATGCAAAATTACAAACAAAGTAGTGTCAGAATAACATAAAGGTGGGAAAAATGCAATTATTCCCTCTTGGTTACTGTTGCCCTTAATCCCCAGCTAACTCATCAAGCCTCCATTGTTAACTATCTGACCCAGTACATATGCATTGTATTCCATGTGCTAGGCCCACCCTCAAATAACTGCATTCACTACCCCTGATGTTGTTTATGGTCATAGTATATTAGAGATGTAAGAATAACAGAAATATCATGATATTGTATCATCAAAACAAAAGGGAAAAGTAGCATATTCACAATTTTGTTAGCCCCCAAAAAATATTGCAATAAATATCATACCATGAGATGTATGTCATGGAAATATTATACAGAGAAATGTTAATATTGTTACATTCCATAATAATAATGTTCATAGCTAAATCTACATAAACATGTCAATATGCAGTAAAATGTCTAATTAATTTGTCTTAACAGGAACAATGCCATTTCTTTGTCTTTTCCCTCTTTAGCCTGAAGCAGATCTATGGCTCATCATCTATCTCTCTGTCTCATCTGAACAGGCAAAGATGTGTTGTGTGCATTTGAGCTGGAGTCTGTCAAAGTGAATTATGACGTGGTCTGTACCGAAATCCCCATTGACTACTGAATCTTCCCATGCCAAGACAATATCATTTCTGTCTTTTTCTACCATAAAGAGATCATTGTCCTCTTGCTATTTTGATTTCATACAGCTATAAAGTGAGTAATACAGTAGTAGCATATGTCTTTTTCCATAAACTTATCTTTCACCTGTCAAACTCACTACATCTACAAATACAGATCTCCTTTTTAGTCTAAATTGCCATCTCAATCTGAGCTCTTTGAATGTCCCCCGATTTACAAAAAAATGTGTAGTTTCATCATAAAAAAGTATGTGATTTATAGCATGTATAATGAAATGGTTATTCATTATAAAACAGGAAATCTATCAACTTAAACAATTTGTAAAATATGTATTGTTATTAGTGTATGTATTATGTAATACCTAGGTACACTCCCATGCCACTCAGTGAGAGATCTTTCTCATAGGAGATTAGCAGGAATATAATTTCATATGGCTACACAATACATAATCTTCTTAAATCCTGCTGGAGTCTGCACACCTATTCCTGCTCTTGCCCAGTATCGAAGGCACCGGCAATGGAACACAATAGAAGCTGACTGTGGGTCTTACCGTTGACTTCCAAAGTAATGGGTGCGGAGATGTAATCATGTAATTGAGTAATTACAAGTTTGTGCAAGCTTAGTGCAAGCTGTCTGCTAACACTTAGTTCTATAGGACTTGAGTCACCATTGTTTTCTTGTTGTTGGGTGGCTGCTGTCTTTCTTTCCCACACATTAGATGTTAATACACTTACTGGCCAATATATTATTACTTTAATGCACATTAGATATCCAAATAATAAATGTTATGACTTAAAATCAGCCAGGAGAAGACTGAAATAGCATTATGAACTGACAAACTAATACAAGAATCACATGTATTTTAAAAGGTGTTTCCTGAATAAGACAGGATATTTGGTTATTTGTTTATGCAATTATGGTACTTTAAAAATTGCAGCCTTTGCAGTTTGCTAATTGCACCTCCTATTCACATCGCAATTTCACTTCATTTGTGATTAATATTGCAGTAAATGTAATATTGTTTTCAACTTTTGTGCCAACATATTTAAGACAAGATGTATCCCCCTTTTTGTTTTTTAGATGCTGAGTACACTTTCTGTACTATGATTATACTCAGAGGTGTACTTGATAATGAAGACTATGTTGAGAAGTGTTTATCTGGTGAAATCTTGGTAAATACTTATTAAATACTCCTTGAAATGAGACACCTGAGATTGAAGCTGCATATATATTCACTGCTCTCTGCTCATGTGGATTGTTGACTCAGCTGTGTTGTTGACCTCTCTCAGGTTAGTGTGTACGTTTGTGTATTTCAGCGCACATAGGCAGACACATTAGGGATTAGGCAGACCATAGCACTTTTGAAGACATCTTATTGGTTGGTTTCCTGCTGCAGGTGTTTCTCCATAAAGGTTGTCTGCTCCCCAGTGAGGCAGGATCAACAATATTAATGCTCTGAATCTATGCGTCATTCATGATCTGTTACTTTATAAATAATAGCACCACATTTAAGACACTGACTCACACTGGCTTTTTGCAATGAATGAGTCAACTATTTCTACTACTACTACTACTACTACAACTACTAAATCTTGACTAGAGAAGATTCTTGTGGATTCTTGTGGACAATCTATAGAGGCCAGACCTGAACTTGACCATATAGTGCTGTAGTTCTCTTAATAAAGTTACTAGCTTTTACTCTTTTGTGCAACTATAAACCTTATTAATAATTATAATTAATAAATAATTGTCTACATCTCCAAAGCTCAAAATGGTTTGTTCCACCTTGTGATCTCATGTAGTGATAGTGTTCAATAAACAGCTGCCTTTTAGCTTTTATTCAGTAGAGATTGGAAATTCCAGGGCTGAAATCATCCAAATTATTCTTGTGAAGGTGTATGGAGTTTAAAGACATAGTGGAGTACTTCCTGTATTACCACCTGACTTCACAAGGTGGAACAGAATATTGACAAAACAACTCCAGCCTCCAGGTATGTTTGTGACGAGGAAATTAAAACATAGATTAGAAAGGAGCATATATGAGCCCTTTAACATTAACAAAAAATATAACTGAAATTACTGTATATGAAGTTTGTTACTGTTACTGTCCAAAATGAGTTGTATAATTTTAGATTAAGACCTACTTTCTGAGCTCCAGGATGTGAAACTGCAGTGTGTGCATATCAGGTGTCATTATTGTGTACCTGTTGGTGTCGTCATGTGTACCTTTACCCTTTTAATTCCCGTCAGATTGACTGAGAGGGCTGCCCCGTCTTCAGAGGATCCCATTCCTGCCTCCGAGCTAAAGCATTCTGTCCACATCCATATTATGAGTTTCACATTGCATCGTCTGCACTGTGGCTGTATGGGCTACTGGGGCATAGGCTGAAATTTTATTCTCTGTTCCAATTCCTCACTTGTTTTGCTGAACATGATACAGGTTATTGTCTCATGTAGAAGGTAGTTTCCTTGTGCTCGAGGATGTATATTTTGGATTGTAAAATGGATCAGTAGCAACATGTATAAGGCTATATTCTATTGTGTTTTTTTATAGATCATCATTTTTGTTTTTGAACAGCTGGACATGTAAGACTATTTGTAGTGGTTTCATGATACTAACATTTCTAACTTGAAACTAGATTCAGATTTCCTCTTTACACAAAATATTTGTAGTTTCTTTATGTAGTCCTATAAACTATTCAAAGAAGGTTCATTATCAATACTTATTCAGCATAATTTAGTAGTTTTTGTTTTAGTATCAATATGTTTTGGAGATTTGTTTCTTTTTTACAACATTCCAATTTAGAAGTTTATGCCTTTTAAGCAGGTGAATATGTTTGTGTCTATAATTTTAAATGTTTTTACCTTTTTCATTGTGTAGCTTTTTAGCTGTAGTGGCAGTACGCATTGTAAGCAACAGACCCAACAATTCACTCAAAGCAGCATTCATTGCTTAAATCCCAAGTTGAAAGCTGAATATTTTGTTTGTAGCGGAATTTCAACAATACAAAGTACACACACTTTAAAAGCTTTTATTATGTTTACGCAAGACTATCCTTAACTTCCTCTCTTTCAACCTTCATAGCACATGGTCCTGTTGCCGTTTGATCCGTTACCCTTGATGAGGCCCCCATCAGCTCTGGGCACCACATAAAAGAAAAATCCTCCCTCCCCCCTCTCTCTCAAATCAAGTGCCCTCAGTCCCAACAATGCGCCTCTACTGTCTGCTCAAATCCAGCTGAATACACTTGCTGCAGACCTCACCCCACCCCCCCCAGCACCCCATCTCCTCTTGGGACGGTTGGAAAAACTTGGCGCAGAGCTTCGATGGAGATAGAATCTGGAGGCAGGTTAATGGGCCCTAGAGGGACTCCTTTGGCCTTGGGGTCCCGGTGCACAGAGGCCCTGGAGGTGCGGACAAGAGGCAGAGATAAGTCTTTGTTGTGTTAGGCAGAGGCAGTGCTGAGTGGACCCAACCGAAATGCCATATCCCCTGGGCTCAGGGAAGGGAGGATCCATCAATCTTTCTCTTTTATCAAACATTTATGAATGATGGTTCTACTCTGCCATTTCTTTCATGTCAGCTTTTGTCTCTTAAATATTTTTCTCAGCAGTGATAGCCAGTCTTTCAGGATTTGCAAGAGTTGGATCGGATGTTATTTCAGAAAGAGTTGCAACTCTTTGGATTGTCTGTCATAAAAAAATACTTGTGCTCATTGTGCACCTCTTTGTAAAGGCTTCCGCTCGTCAGACAAAGCAGACTTACTAAATAATAACGTCTGGGAATGTGATACTGAACAACTGGCTGATAAAAATATACAAAATATTTCAATCAATTGTTTAGAGTACAATTAGATTTCTGCAGTGTTGATAAATGCCTGCCTAAAACTACTCCATCATCAAATAGACTAGATGTTCTCACATGTTTTGTTGGATAGCAAATGTGACTTATTGAATGTTTGAAAGTCTTTAGTTGTTATAGCGATTAGTGATATCATAAATATTTTAGTGTTCAAATTATTATGAGAAGCAACATGGCAATTTTATGGTTATTCACGATTAACACCATGAGCAAACAACAGTAAAATCCTTTCTTTTCTCTCAATTATTTCCATATTCTAATATATGCCTCCAGAACTTTACTAGCTTAATGAGAACAAACTTCATGAATGATTAGGGCTGGGTATCATTAAGAAGTTGCCGATATAATACATACCATGAAACACCGGCCACGATGCGATACATATCACAATACAGTGTGCTTTCGATTAGATACTATATATTTCATATATATCAGTTTGATACGGTTAAAAAAAAAAAATGGCTAAATCATGGCTGTGATACTAAAAGTTTTTGTTAAACCACTTCTTGTACAAAGTTCATATGAAACCCAAACATATGAATCCTCAAAAACAGTGAAAATGTCAAATGAGTTTCCTTCCTTTAAACAAGCAACAAACTGTAGCGCTGTAACAAAATAAATTAGTAAAAAATACCAAAAAATACTCTTTGTGATATGTCTATACAGCAGCCCACAATATCGATACTGTATCATCACATTACACAATGTGATATTTTGATATTTTAGAACATCCCTATGAATAATAGCATTGAAGTTAATGTGACATAAACAGCATACAGTCTTTACATATACCAAACAAATAACAAATTATCTTGAAATTCTTAATTGATTGTGATTAGTCCTGTAGCCAGAGTTAACTTGCAAGCATTTTCTCATTCATATAAACAGATTTATTTGACTGAAATGTAATTACATATTTCTAATACTGTTATGCCTTTGCTTTTTCTAATTGTCAAACCAAATGCATGAAATGTTTTGGATGTGGGGGAGGGCACATAAGGACAGGGACATTTATGGTAAACAGCCTCTAACTACATAACTGGGTGTCTAATTGGGCTGCTGGTGTGTGGAGGCGTGTGTGTTGCATTATGGGAGGTTTTGGAAAGCAGCTGTCTGAGTACGGAGGGCAGTATAGGTCGGAGAAACCCCCATAACAAGATCACCAGTCCTAACACTGTCTCCTCACCATATGGGAACCCAGCCCAGGCTTTTCATGTGGCAAGGACAAATAAAGCAGGATTTTCATTTTGACTCATCCTTTTGTTAACTGTGACTTCATAGGCGTTCATATTCCTTCATGGACTACTAGAAGAAGCCCATAGTGGTTTCAAACCTAACCCCAATAGTGCTCTGTTCTTTTCCAGAAGCGGGGTGGAGCTGCTTGGGTGTAGTTGACTAAGTTTTGCCACATGTGCGGTTCAGCAATTAAAGGCCAGACCCCAATACAACGTTTTGCCCTTTTGCTCTTTTAAACTCCATATTTAAGCTACTATTAACGACTGCCTGATATTCTGGGTCTAATGTTTGGTGGGTATGTGGTGTGCCCTGCCCACTTGAAGTTTTTTTCTTGTTTAATCTTCCCCCTGCATCACCGCGGCTAACACAGGAGACCATTGTACGGGCTCACATCAAGGAACAGCTAAAAGTTGGCTCCGACAGCTCAACATCGCTCAGATTTTTCCTTGTGGGTCACTGGGACGCTGTAAGGGAACCAGGTCACCTCTCAAAGTCTAGAGTAATCACCGAAGAAAAGGGTCTGGTATTTTGCACAAATGTAGAGTTTGGTGTCAGAGAAATCATCATTGATAGAGGTTTTGAGCGAGTATTTTATTTTATTTTCCATGATATTTGATCTCGAGTGTTGGATGTTATATAATATACCTGACAATTTCTTTAGTTTCCAGACACAGCGTCTAGAAATTTACCTTTGCCAATTCTGTCAAACTATTTATTGTCTATCGTAAATTTTAACAAAGCAGAGGTGATGAATCTAACTGTAAACCTTTTTAGGAATATGAGGTGACATTGATCCCTATTAATGCTATTATATTTAATCTGCTTTTTGTGAGAGCAGATGACACTGTTTAATTAAAACCAGATAGACACCGATTTAGTTTTCATACACTAATGGATTGCATCGTCAGGACCAGATCAGCATAGCAAACTTGTGACTTTTACATGCATACTAGTACATACATTAAATCAAGAAGTAAGCTATTGCAGTGGTAGTAGTAGTTAGATTCCCTGGTAATTGTAGTTGTTCAGTTAAGAAAAAAAATCATGTCAAGAGATACATATTTTGTGTCCTATGATGTAATGGGAAACTGTATGTTGTTATGATGTTATGTTTTAGTGCCATTACCCAGTCTTTGACCCCTCATGAGCCTTTTTCCTGTGGATCGTGTGTTTTCCCAGAGGCTGGGTCCTGGTGCTGACATGTCCCGATACCAGCCTGGTCGGTCTGTGCACCAGTCTTCCTCTGTCCTGCCTGCTCCCCTCTTTTTTCCACTCTTTTGCTAACTCTCTCTCTCCTCTCTCTCCCTCTCTATCTCTCCCTCACTCATTGTCTCTCTCTTTGTCGCTATCTATCTCCCCCCATCTCTTACTCTCTCTCCTCCTCTCTCCCTGCATTACCCAAACTTCCCAAAACATGGAGCCATACTTGTTTTTCTCCCCCTTACATGAACTTTTTGCTCTTGCCCTTTTTTCCCTTCGCAGTCACATGACACACATGGTCAAATAACTGTGGGCTCTATCAAACATTTCTATTGCTTCATTTTGTGGTCGCTTTGGTGCCAGACAGTTGAGCTTTCATGGGCGTTAGTTCGTATGGATCTGATTGAAAGCCCAGTTGACTTTTCTCTGGTTTCAAATGTTGTGTGAAATACTACACAAATTCACCCACAGCATAAAGAAAAAGCTAAGTATAAAATAATGCTTTAATTCATGTCATGTCAATACTGTAGTGCTTTAGCTGCATAGCGTATGTGTGTGTCCATGCTGAAAACATTATAAGGACCAAGGACTATTGAGCACTTGACAACATTTTATTTTCTTTGTTATTGTTTTTATGTTACCACTGGATCTTTTGTTCTTTTTTAGAGTCTGTCTGACATTCAAATTGGTGTAATGGTGGATGAAAAGTGGCAAAGTAAATGGCATAAGTGGGATCTTAAATGATGGTTTGATCATGTTTTAATGTTCATGTTTCAAGAATCAATCTTTTTTTTGTTTTCTGTGAGTGGAGACCAGTTAAACCAACATGTATTTAAAAACAGTGACCAGAGGCTATTTACAAGAGCACCAAAAATCACAAAACCACAATCCAATCAAAATAATTGTTCTTTCAAAAACTCAAATTTGAATGCACCTGAATGTGTCAAAATCATTCAGCTCAGTTTGGATACTTAAAGAGGGCTGGGCAATATGACGAAATAATTAATCACAATAGTTTCTTCCTCATTGGATCTGGATGATTTGCCGTTTTTATTTCTGTTTCATTAAACACATCTTCCAATATTAAAGGTAACATTTCCAGTGGAGGCTCCACTACCTGTTTGTCTCCTTGGAAATATTGCTTTATGTCCACCAGACAATTTAATTTAATTTCCTCAAGATATACTATTAATAATTACTATTTTATACAAAAATGGTAAAAGTTGTCCTTATAAAGTCTGAACTGACAGAGATCTACTGGTTGTGGACCTCTTGATAAAAAGACCCATGTAATTAATTAGAAATGAGTGAATCTGTATCTCGATAAAAATATGATTAATTGCATAACCCAATGTTTTGCAAAGTTTATTATTTACAGAAATTTAGTTTTTCTGTCAGGTAAAAGCAATAGCTGCCATTAAAATATGTGCTTTTTCATACAATCCTAAGAATGTGTGATATCGCTGGCGTCTTGTTTGCCTTTATCGCCTCTTCTACATTTCAGAGCATTTGTCAGAGATCCTTCCTGTCTTCCTGTGGGTCATGCTCCATCCTGCTACACGTCCTTCCCCTTCACTAGACCTGAAGCCCTTGACCTCAGCTCAAACCTCAGAGGAAAAACTTCATGCTTAAACTCATGTCTCATCCAATCATTTTTATTTTTTCAATTGTTCTTTTTGTCTCTTGCGTCACCAACCTCAGGAAATAAACGCGTCTCTTGCTGCTGCTTCCTGTAGGATTGGAAAAGTAGAACAGTGTTGATGAATGGGGCTGCGGAAAAGGGATTGTCCCAAATTTCTTTCCGTGTTGGTTCGCAAATTATGATTACGATAAACAGTGTAAGCAGCACCAGTATACACCTAATTATAATTTGGACTGTTTTTAATCAACGCTTACAAGTTGCAAGCTGAAGCATTGTAGTCTGTTGGATCAAATGTGCTTTCTTTGTACATTTCATTGTTAGACCACCATCATTTTGCTAAAAGGAGGTCTTTGTCTACCTGAGGAGAAAGGGGATCAAGAGATGGAAGACTCAAAGATGATAGTCAGATATAAAGCTTTGACAAAAACCTTGGGTAAATGGAAACAGAGTTAAAAGCTGAGAACTGCATTAGATTTAATTTTGAAATGCAGTGTATCTCAAATTGTGGTATTTTTGTTTAGCTCTATGTCAGCCTGACATATTCCAGTCTTAGATCTGGTGGTATTCAAAGAGACAAATATTATCTTGATGTTCTTGGTATGCAAAGTTTGAGAAGCACTCCTCTAATGGCTGTGTTTTGCTGCAAAATCTGCATTTAAAAAGATTATGAATAAGAAAGGCTTATTGAGTGGCACATGAATTGAGTTATCTATATTAAATTAATTTCATATGTGTGTTTTTCTCCTTAATTTCTTATCAATATGATAAACCTACAGATGGTCAGATTATGATTAAACATGCTCTAAAGCTGACTGAAATATAAAGTCTTAAAATTAATTTAAAAAAAAAACCTCTCTTGAGATATAAAGCAAACTTGGTAAAAATTAAACCTGCTCATTCTTGATTGCCCAACGGCTTATCTGGACAATAGCCCGTGTGAGCAGAGTGTGTCCTGCCTGTGTGTGTGCTATGACCCCTAACTTGATAACTGAAAAGGCCTGGAGCACCCTTTAGGAGAAAAGTGCACATCTCTGTAGCAACAGCAGCCCCACGGTGGATAGCAACTACATCACCTAGCAACCTCCGGGGTCGGGGGTCACCAGTTTGGGGCCCCCCTGCCGAACAAGCCCCTCCCTCTCGCTGCACACCCCTCTTTCTTTGTGACAGGTTGCGATTGGTCAGCGTGCATGTGGACATCAAGATGCGTGTAACGAAGGGATTTCAGAGGTGTAAAACTGCAAACTCCGTAAAGTGATGGCGAAAATGCATTGACAGCAGTCTTTGTTGTTTGGGGCAGTGCCGTGATCAGATGCTATCATGCCTCTTAAAGGGATTAGGATCTGGAGTCAGAAGCAGAGAAAGAATCCCTATGAACCAGGTAGGCTCACTCATTTCTGTACACATTTGTATAGGCAAATCCTGCTTCCTGATTAGCTCAAACAAGCCTGAGAGTGTAGTGTGTATTTTGAAACTTGTTTATTTATAGTTTTGCAGGTGATTTTAAAAAAGGCAACAAAATTTTGTTGTGGCATTAAGATTTATGATTTAAAAGTAGGTAAAAAAAAAATGAATAGGCACAGAAAGAGCTTGGACAAAGTGAATGCTTTGAGATGTCTTGTGTCAGTTCAGGGTACACCTGTTTTGGACTCAACATTATTAAAGCAAAACATTAAATACAAAAGTTAGACAATTCACTGTCATTGTTTTTGGATAATTGTACATTTGTGTTTTACTGACAGGAAATTTCATTCATGTATTTCAGCTTACTTTTATGTCATTTTGAGAACTTTTAATCTTTCAACTGTTAAAATATTTTGTTATTTTTAATAGCTATGACAATGGTCCTAATTTTTCATCATACTGCAATGAAACCCATAGGTGGCTTTCCTATTGTAGAATTTGATTTGGGAGATAGAGGACAAGGGCCTGTGTAATTAACTCTATAGACGGTTTACTCTTTCTTGAGAGAAATGTTCAAACAGAATTCACATGTTGAACCTTATTATTTGTTAGATATGTCCACAAACTTAAAATCAGTTCAGCTGACAACAATCATGTCTTGTGGTCAAATAATGGCACAGCTTTCTGAAGCTATTATGAAAAGGTAATTTCACTTTTTCTGTTTATTTATGCTGACTTGTGTCAAACTTTGTACCAGTTTTTGTTTCATGTGGATAGGCCCAGTAATGACAGAGATTCTGACTATAAACGGGACAAAACATCTGCACTATGACAGTTTCAACATAAACAATTTCTCCACAGAATTCTGATGTGTCCTCCAGCTCAATCTTTATGGATCCTATAATGTTTTGATGTCACGTGAATGCAACTTATTGTGTAATATAGAGCACATTACTAGTTATTCAGGTCCCATGCTCATTTGTACGTGTGATTGGTGTTTTTGCTGATGGTCTTGTGGTGTGGTCACCTTCACATGTCCCATCATACGTGTGGTGTCTGAAAAACATGTGATTTTATTTTCCACCATCTGAATAATGTAAGGCCTATTATTGTATTATTGATGAGGGATTTTTTTTTCTTTACACCAGGTACATCTTTGAAATCCATGCAAGTTGTGGGCTGACAGCTTCTGTACAAAAGTTATTGCTGTCAGTTGTAATTTATTTGGGTTCTGGTTTTCAGAATAATATTGTTATATAGTTACGATGACAAAAATTTTCATCGTTGATCGGTGATCGTTGAATAGGCTTAGAAGGCAAAGTGACTTGACTGAATTTATCATCAGGGTGTTAACAACAGCATTTTCATTTCACATGTTGGCAGTCCTGAGTCAGAGTTAATAGGAACCCTCTTAAGCAATATCGCCAAACGCATCTGCCAGTAACTTGAATTCTTTTAAAACATGAATCACACATGTCTAGTTTCTTTTCTGTTATCACTTTACTTTTTGTAATTTCATCATAAAATTTTCACTTGTTTCATGTACTATTGCTTGTGTCTGAAAGACATTTTTATTTAACAAATTTCACATTGTTTTCTTTCTTTTTTTTAAAGTCTTCCCTCTTTAACCCTACTACAAATACACATTTTAATAGACATAGTTATAAAGTGAATGTAGGTAATTTGATATTTGAATTAGAATAATGCTTGAAACTAATTACTTTCTCCCTTTCTCTCCACATGGCTTCCCTTGCACCTTGGCCTTCATCTGACCTCTGTGTAACCCCTATACAACCCACAAATTTAAAGGTAAGTGCTTTAATATGACATAATATCTCCTTTCACTTCCACTAAATTATAAGATATCGTCAATCCTGCACAATCTGCAGTTCTCTTCACCCAACCTGCTCTTGTACCTTGTCATCAGTAGCTCCTCTCATATAATTTACGGGTTTTTGTTTAAATACTTCTTCGTAGGCGAGTTGTTTCAGTGATACCTGAGGAAGTGGTGAGGTGAGTTTAGAAGTGCAGGTATTAACCCGAGGGCGGCCTGCTTTATGTGGGAAAAGACTGGCAAACAGTGGCCACTTTGGATGAGATCATTAACCTCAGTGTTTTGCCAATACTAAAACACAGCCACTCGGCGCCCTTGTATTTTTCTAACCTCAACTTCTACAAATCGTCTCGGTGCCACCCACAGAGGGAGCAAAGTGAGCAACTTTGAATTACTACACATCTTTGTCTGGAGCTAAAATGAAGAAGTGAAACTAGTTTGACAAGCTGACAAGATCCAAAGATTTACAAGTAATTTTTGTTTTTATTGCAAGTCATAACCTTGATGTCTGGTTTTTTATAGCTTTGGGAAGTGGAATAGTGAAAGAAAAAAAGTATTTAAAACATGCATTGATTGAGAGGAGAATGTTTTGAAATTATTACTTGATAAAATATATAGATACATTATGTTTTTACTCAAATCAGCCTGATCATTCTGAACTACTAATCACAAAACCTAAACAGAGGATTTATAAGAAGACTTATGGTTTTTCTGGAGACTTTCCTTTGCACGCCACTGTTGCTCACACTGGTGACACAATAGGTGGAGCTAACGTGCATTTGCAGGGCTAATTGCACCACCATACCACCTTGACAATACCTGATCATTCCTCTGGCCAGTGCTCCTGCAACACTGATGAGCGTTGTGATGTCTTTAAAATATGCAGTACTGGTGGATTGCTCCTGTTGAAAGACAGTCAGACCGTGGCACCCACACATTGCCATAAAAAGGGTTCTCCTCTCACTGTATGCTTGAATGACATTATAGGGCACTTTTGTCAAGAGAGTGATGGCTGATATAATACATTTTACTCAAGTGCTCAAAATGTCTCAAAGTTGAATTTGCAAACAGCATTCCTAATCCCACTTACATTCTCTACTTATCTCAACATTCACAACAGTAATGCAAATCTAATGTTAGTCTATCTCACAGTGCAAAGTTAAGCAAACTGTCACAGGAAACTTGTTTTATTTCAGTTTGTTAGTTAAAGCTGCGCTATGTCACTTTTCCTCAGGCGAGGTACTATCGCTTTGCCTGGAATATTCTATATGGCTAAATTTATCTTGATTGACATAAACAGGAAATGCCACCAGGCCATTACCTATTAGCTCAGATCTGTGGAGAAGTACTCCTGCACACAGTTATAATGCATGCTTTTCACATTTTTTTAGCACTTAAAGCACCTGTTAATGAATAATTGTAAGATTGATCAGTTCAGTGCCATACTGCGGAACATTCAAGGCAAAGCAATAACATCTCCATGGAGACAAGCAGGTGGCAGACCTCCCACCAGGAGTTACATGCTCCACGGTTAACCTCAAATTGTCACATGCTCTTAATCCTCTGAATTCTTTAAGACTTGCATTTTTTATAAGATTACACAAGTATCTCATTATCACACTAAATCCATAAAGAATGTAAGACGTAGCCATTTGAGCTTCACCTAACACGAGGAGGAATTTTGCTGACTTACAAAACCACTGTATTTAAACTCCTATTGTATCTCATGTCTTATAGTTTTCTTTCCCATGCACCTTAGAAACCAAAACTGGTCAGAGCACAGTGAGAGCCCTGGAGCAGACAAGATGCTTTTGTAATTTGAGATCAGTGAAAAATACACAATAGCTAAGGTTGAATTTCACTTTAGTTTTTGTACCAGTATGTTCCTTGGCTATACCACCAATACCACATTTCCCAAAGTTGTTTCATGGCCTTTGCTGTGATTCAGAATGGACACTTGCTCCTTTAAGTTCAGTCAATTTAAAAGCAAACATTTCCTGTACGTCCTAGCTAGACACAATGTCGCCTACACACTAATGTATACAATAGGGGCTCACCTGTGCATGCCACACACTGTGCATATATCGGCCTGTGAGAGGAGGGATTTTCCCGCTATGGACCATGCTGTGGGTGGGGGCCTGTCCACTGGCCTTTGGCTCTGAGTCCGAGGTGGGCTGGAGTTTGCATTTCAGCCCCTTCACTCCATGCACAAAGAGATGCTGTGTTTATGGGAGGCTGGTCAGATCAGATGAGGATAGAAAGGAAATGGGAAATTAATGTAACTGGAGCTCTCAAATATTTGAAAAAATATGTTATAGCTGATGGATTTTGTGCTTGTAATTTTTATAGCTGGGAATAATTTTTTCTTAAAATTTTAAGAAAGTATTACTATTTACAGCTATTGAGGAAGAAGAAATGTCACCTTATATTATTGTTTAAAAGATAATACTGCATGTCTCTCTTTTGTTCTAACACATTTATGGAAACGTATACTCAGTACTTCTGTTATACACATTGCTAGTAATTTTTTATCTTATTTTCACTATATTATATCTTATGTGTTGTGTATGATTTTTTACATCTATAGTTTGTTCTTAAAATTGCACTATTTAACTTCTTACTGTGGGGTCCGTGGATATGGATATGGACATGCCATTACTTTATCTGAAATGTTCCACAGTGTGTCATTAAACAGGTCTATCTTATATGTATTTCATTATAGGTGGTTTTATAGCTCAAAAATACCTAGAAAACTGTCATTCTTACTGTGAGCGGGGTTGCCTCTCCACAGATCTGACCGGTAACTTGGTCTGGTTTGGTCTTCATGAAGATAAAAAGGTTTAATACCATACTGTGAAACATTTGAGACAAAGCAATGACATCTCCATGGAGAAAAGCATTGACAGACCCTCTACCAGAAAAGTTACATAATGCATCTTTAATGTATCTTGAAACCTAAAAAGGAAGTATAGTAGTTGGAATAGGCACTGCCAGCTGGATGTCCCACCCACAGCTGATCTGGATGCTGCTCCCAAATCCGCCTTTGCATGACGGAGAGCTCCGGGGGCAGAGCTTGGACCAGGGCAGCGGCTCCGTGTTGGTACATGAAAGCTGGTCTTTGTCCAGTGTTTGGAAGAGGTTTGTCCCGGGCTGATGCAGACTGGATAAGAGGGATCACTCAGACTAACCAAAGAGCGTGTGTGCTTGTTTGTGTGTATTTGAGACAGGTCCCAGCTGTAGAGGGCGACATGCCAGACCTTAAGTCAATCCCCATTGTCCCGTAACGGTCAGCCCGCCGTCTGCCTCATCAACATAATTCACTCAGTCTGACTGGTGCTCCTGTTTTCTTTTAATTGTATTCTCACCTTTCAATCTTATCACTTGATCATTTCACTATCTACCTTCACGTGTTATACGGTTATCTACAAGTTGATAATTGATACGCTGGTGTGTTGTGAATAGACTAAACTAGGCCTGTCAAGATAACACATTTGGTACTAAGGTGTATTACCGTTGAAAATATTGCAATCAACAATAATTTTGAAGACCCATACCGTGACCCTGTGGGATGCTAAGTGTAGAATGTGCATACTTAACAAATAACTGCTTGAAGACAATAAATTAAACACAATTTACATTAGTTAAGTATTAAGTAAATAATAACATGTTATCTAGTCAAACATTAATTATTCAACCCTGTCAGCTCAAATGTTGTACTGTTAGGAGATCATTGGTTGGCAAAAAAGCATCGTAATGCTGTAAATAAAAAAAAATACATTTCTTACATTAAGCAGTAAGTTGATATAGTAGTTATTATTGTGACTGGCCTATTTCATGCCACACTGGCAGTTGTGTATTGTGGTGCATGGACCTACTGAAGCGAGGCTGCTACTGTACTGTTAGATCACACATCCTGCATTTTATTAGTGGTTTCCTTTGGCTTTGTTCCCGTTTGTGTGCTTGTTAAATTGCGTTATATGTGTAAACACATGGCATATAATACTATCACCTTTAACAGGCCGGGCACTAAACGACTGCAGATGCAAAAGAAATTCACCCCTTGCCAAGTGCCTTAAATTTAGTGTGTTTCTAGTTTGTGTTCAGTGGCTAAGGCTCATATTTGTTTATGTATTGGATGCTGATAAATTCACTGTTGAACTGCAGCTGCGCGTTCTGCACCTGTAGTCTTAGGTCCCTCTGGGGTTTAAAGGGGTTTGGGAGGTCTGGGGTCTGGTGCGTTGCCAGATTGTGCTGTCAGCCCACACATTGAACTTTGTGTCTTCACTGTCCACAGTCCTCCCCTTTAAATTGTGCTGTTGTGTCCCATGGGGTCTCTGCTTTGTTGTCTGAAAAAGTATCTAAATGACCTTGAAAATTGACCCAGGAATGAAGTTAATAAAGGGTGTTTATCACTGATATATTGGTACATACTTCACCTGGCCAGCCAGAACAACACGATAAAAAAAAAAAAAAAAAAAAAAAAATATATATATATATATATATATATATATATATATATATATATATATATATATAATAGATAGATAGATAGATAGACAAAAATTTGTGATTCTGGAGCTGTATCCTTTCTCCCTGATTTTAGAGAGCCTGATTGACAGGATTAGCCAATCAGAGAGACGCATGGTCCATTTGTGTCAAAAACAGACAGTTTTTGACAGACAGGCAGTTTACACAAAAATGAGAATAATTTACAAGGACTGAGAAATAGTGCTGATTTTGCAGCTAAAAAGTTATAAGAAGTTAAGAGAATTATTAAGGGGAGATGTGCTATTTGAGAGACACGTGCTACAAATTAGTACATCCTAGATTAATTTTTTTTTTATATTAATGGTATTTTTTATGATATATGTATTTCAATTCAACACAAGACACAATTTCTACAAGATGAGATTGGGACAAGATTTTTTATGCAGTTTTTAATAAATAAAACCAACCCAGTTCACAATTTCCTTATGTGTGCAGTCTTGTGCCTTTCTAATCTCTCATGATTTTGTGGTACAAGAATTTACCCATCCTTATTCCCTACCTTATACTTCTTTCAAACTTACTACAGCCAATAGACTGTGCACCTTGTGGCTGCTGAAGCAGTGGGTGGTATAGTAATAGTAGCTTACCAAACAATTCCTCTCCATATAAAGTCACCAGCCCAGCAAATGTTTTACGTTTATGTGGTGGAAGGTCACCAGGGGAGGTCTGTGTAGATTGAATACCGTCTTTTGTCAGCATCCATTATTTAATCTCCACATTAAAACTCAAAAGGAAATATGATGAAGGAGAGCCTGCCTATTGTGTTTGTGTCTACTGCAACCACTTTTGGTTTGTTTATTATACATTTTCCTTGTAGAAACATGTAGGAAAGGAAAATAGAAAATTCTTGTGTGTTGACTGAACAGCTGCTTGTCAAAAACTTTCTCTGTTCAAGTTTTAAAAAAATAGAAGTGCTTTTGTCCATTGGCATTTAAAACCGGTTCTGCTGTGTGTTTACATCACATAAGGGCGTTTTGAACATTGTAGCAATGACAAACTTTCAACCAACTGAAGTTTAAATATGCTTTTTTAGATTCAGAATTACTGCAGTGTGACCATTTCACTCTTATCTAACTATTTGGATAGAGTAATGCAAATTCATTGGCAAGCTATGCAGATATTTTTCCTGGTCATTGTATTTTTCCACTAGGATTGCCGTGTATGTGTAAACACTTGAACTATTGAGGAATTGAACCCAGTTGGAAAATGTGTTGAACCAGAGATGTTGGGATTCTTGTCTAGAGATAAAATTATAATAACAGATTTATAAAATATGGATTTGGCTGTGAAATTTTAATAGGATATGTTTTGATTATTCAAATCTCACATGGTGATAGTAACCTTGTAGTATTGTTTAAGGTAGGGTTTATAACACTGCTGACAAAAAAACTGATAAGCTTTATGAAGTGATTAATTAATTGCATTTTCACAGGTTTTTGCCATAGATTTACACTTTTCCTGGCCCAATTTCATCCAGTCTTGAGGCTAGCACAAAACATACTTGAGGCCCCATAGAACAAAAGACTAAAATATACACTATATCAAGGTAAATGAACTTCTCTTTTGTTCAGCTGTAGTTGCTGAAATGCTGTGCCATCTGTATGTGATTTCAGTCTCCATATTAAAAACATTGAGCATATTGGGGAGCACATCTGGCGTCAGGTCCTGGGCTGCTCCTTCACTGGGCCATGAATGATCAGGAATGCACCGCCTGCCCGCCCCACCCTGTCTCTCCTCTCCCCTCTTTCTCTCTCTCCCTTTTTCTCTCTCTCCCCCTCTCTTCCCATATTTCTCTCCCCCATTTCCTTCTCTCTGTCTCTCTCTCCCCCTCCTTCTATCCTGGACATAGGCCGCCTCCTGGGTGTGTGTTTGTTTGAAGTGTGTGAATGGCCTGCTCGGATTACTGCATTTTTTTATATCACCGGTAAAGCCACACTGCCACTCCTTTCTCAAACTTCTTGCTTCAGCCTGACCTTAATCCAAGCTTAAATTGCTATGAGGTGGCTTCTGTCAGTATCGGCTATTCTTGAAATATGGAGACAATGCACCTCAGCTCATAAATCTTAAATCTACTAAAAGAATTGTGTGGTGGTAGTACTTTTTGCAGTACAGATGTCTTACACACTGAATGAAGTGATGTTGAGTGTTCGGATGTTTCACAGATGTGGTTGGAAGCTGGACAGCACTCTTTATCCAAATCCGTTTTTCATTCTTTGGTATCGCACTTAAATAGAAGAATGTTATTATTGGGCTAGTCCACTTTAGCTGCTGCTTTGGGGTCAGAGGTCAAAGTTCAATACCTGCTTCACCTCTACCCTTTGTCTGCGCTTAATAAGGACAGCTGGTGGACTTTTACCGAACAATTACAGATTACACATAGTTTTCTAATGCAAAGACAATGTGGGATTAATAGGCACTTTTAGGCAGAAGAATGAGGGGCTTTAGTTTCTAAGAAACTAGAGTGGACTTTAGGGGCTTAGCACATGTCTAACAAAAATGTTGGAACTTGTCCTACATTGTTCATCCAGGGGTCCAAAATAGGGCAAAGCTTTTAACACTAAGATTCTTATCATTGTACTTTGACTTGTGTAAATAAACATGTAATTAGAAGATATGTAGTGTTTACAGATGGACTGATTGCAAAGTGTCTTGTGTCTAACATCGAGTAAGCGCTATCAGATATGCAGCCACAAACATTTTCTGCTTTATTTAACTCAAAGCTCTACAGTTCAAGGCTGAATTGTTTTGGTGTGGCAGTGCCCTCTTGTGGACAAAATATAAAATTATGCAAAAGTACAACTGGACCACACGATGGAGAATAATGTTTAAGATGCTTTAACTAATAATTGTTTTATAGTTGATAAGCATATGAATAACAATAAATCCTCATATGAAATACGCACTAAGGAAAAAGGTCTAAGGTTCTCCACCTGATCTCTATGGGGATGGTATTCCTGAAATGTTTCACAATATGGCATTACAGTTATCTATCTCAGTGGAGATCATGCAGATGATACCACAAGGCCAAGAATAAATAATGAATAAATGCAAGATAGATGCATTTAATGCCATACTGTGGAGCATTTCAGGCTAAGCAATAACATTGCTTGGAGCTAAGCAGAGGTGGACTCTCCATCAAAATTTTTTATTGGCACACCTTTTAAAATTCTGATACTGCGTTTTAAATGGAAGTATATTTTACTTTTACATTCACACATTTTAATTCAATGGTATGTCAATGTATTTCATTTATTAGTGAAAAAGAACACCTACTTATTTACCAGTAGACCTTTTTCCTGTTCAATCCCTTTACCCACCAGCAGAGGGCAGCCTCTACTCTCTTAATGCCCTTTGTGCCCCCATCACTCCTCCAGGCTTATGGAGGTGTGTGAAGTTGCTAGGCAGCAGCTCACCTGACGTGACACTTTATACTGTGTGACTCACCTTTTCCCCCTCTCCCTTACCATTTGAATTACCAAACACATTAGTCATGTTATCTTATCGCTGGTTTGATAACGGTTTCACTTCAGAAATAGACTGTACACAAAGGCTATTGTTGGACCATGTAAAAAAATAAGGTTTACTCATTCAGTGTCATGAGTTGTTTTACCTGACACCTTGCTTTTTCCATCACTGTCTGCCATTTTGAGAGATACAATTTTTTGTTAGTTGACCCTCTTGGACTTGAGTGCGTGCCTTTTCAGCCACTTTGATTCATTAACTACCATGGCAACGGTACTACATTTTCCTCACTCTGTAACCTGTAAACTGATACTTGGCAGCTAATGTCATCAACATTCCCTGGGGTTGTGATGCTAACTATAGGCACTGCTCAGTCTGAGGCTTGTTAGATTTTAATCTGAGCTTTGTTTTAACACAGTCTGACCATAAAGGGTTGACTTAGCTGAACTACAACAGGTGAGCTGATTTGTGCTGTTAAAACAAGTCCCTCTCAAATAATATATAATATATATAATAATAATTTGTAGAAAATCAAACACCTAAATAGGATCATGAACGCTCGTATTGATCACAGACACTTGAACATGCATGGTTTAAATTCATTTTGTATTTTTCCATGAGTATTCAGATAATCTTAAAACTTTTTTGACAGTGTTAATGTGTGAATTGTGTCACCATGGTAACTGCTAAACATTGTCCCATACACATACATGCAAACCACCTCCAGCATGATGTCACTCCATAGTATCGATAGGTAAACATATGGTGGATATTTGATTTGATTTGTCTATATTTGGCAAATATTTACAATGGAGAACGAACTCTTAAAATAAATATTTCTTTAGAAGGATAATTTGGTTGTCAAATGAAGTTGTAGATGGGGGAAGTGAAGCCAGGGTTACTCACATGTCAAGGTTTAGACTTACAGGTCAAGAGCTGACAAACATAATGTGGTCTTTGTTTGGAAATGGACAGTACAGAAAAAATTATAAAAGGCTATAATACTTTCACACTTCATGATTATCTTTTTCATTTTTCTTTGTCTCATATCAAGGATTTTACCCATAAAGTCAAAATTATACTTAATTAAGATTACATTGTCTCATTATACTTGAATCAGAATTTTTGTATTTTTTGTGCATGATGTCTTGTCTCCAATGGTTATTTTTTACATTTGTGTTGGCTGGATAGCTTGCTGTGTATGTTATTCTGATGTTTAGGCTTACCCAGGATACCAATGTCTTCTCAGCTCCTCTGACCTTCGCCGTAAAGATTCCAACACCTCTTTGGTCCCTAATATAGAAACGCGCCGACACAAAGGTTACATATGTCTGCCTGCACTTATGTTACTTCTCATGGTTCACTCCCTGATTTAAACCATAGTCTGAGATTCTTAGCCTTAACCCAGACATAACACAACTTTAGATTCACACAAAGATTATTTAGTTTCTATTGGTCTATTTTCTATATTAAAGGTGAGTGTTTCCTGCTTGAGGGAAGAATTCAGCCTAAATATGCAGGGTTAGTGTGTTAAACATGCGTGACTGAAATAAAACAAAACTCCAGATGTGTTTTAATGAGGAAACAACATTACAACATAGTTCATAAAATACCATAAGATAGACCCTTTAAAAAAGTTTAGCAATTCTAATTACATTTTTACATGAACAAAAATTGGCATTTCTTTTTGTAGACGCTGTGCTGAACACTATATAACTAACAATAGTCTATGTGCTGAGTAAGCAGGTGCCCAAAGATATATTTAAACCACTGTATTTTCCCATTGTGAGCTGTAATTTCAGATCTGAGCCACGTATTCAGTGATGCAGTGTTGAAATTATATGCACTATAAAACACTTTTGTTGTCAGATTACAGGGTTGAGACGTTTGAAGATTAAAACACTTTTGTTGTAATCACGCACTTCAAGCAACAGTGTGTTCTTTCATTCAATTCTTTTTGTCATTTTCAGTATTATTTTAACTTTTTCACAAGTTCTCCAACTATGTTCATAGTTGTGATATGAATAATTATTTGCAAGACCATCTTTAAAAGGCCTATATTATGCTATTTTCTGATCTATGCTACAATGTTGTTTGTTCATCAAAAACATACCAGGAGTTGTGTTGTTTCATTCACTCATGTCTAACACAGAAACCCTGCAAATATTTATGTAGAAGGTAGCTGTTAGCTTGAAAACTACAGCTTCATGACATTGCAAGGTGGAACGGAGCATTTTGAGCTTTGGAGATGTAGACCGTTTAATAATAAACTCAAACGTGTAAATAAAACAAAACCAAACACAACTCCATGTACCTTTTTGATGAAGTAATAGCATTGTAGCATGCCCAAAAACTCACAAGAGTAAATTTCCTGTTATTTAGAACCTTTATTTGTTACAATGCATCACAACTTAAAACATCACTGGTGATAGTTACTTGAAAATGGAAAAAAAAAAAAAAACATATATTAGGTGGAAATAAGGTGGGCTGTTGGGTCAGGACTTCTAGTGGTGACCTTTGACCTCTTTCCTTGCCTTTAGGGGATTGGTCTTAAAAACGTATTTTCTTCCTGAAAAGAAGAAATCAATAGTCCGCACTCATTGGAAATGAGTTGAGCGTGCAGATGTGGCTCAGTAACCTTTATCGTAATTTATTTGTATAGTAGTTAGTTATTTTTTCTTCTCTTATCTGTCTGGTGTCTTGTAAAGGTAGTGGTGGTAGTAGTATGCTATGAAGCCAAGAACTGGTTAATAAGTAGCCTAACATACTTTGGTTGTGTGTCTCGTGTTGGACAAAGGTCTATGTAGGATTGCACTTGGTTTAGTAATTTCTCTGTACGTTTATGACAGGGTGAAAGTGCTGATGATGCAGTTTCCCATAGAATTGGAGAAACAAAATTAGACTGGGGCCAGACATAACATAGGGGCTTTAGGTTTAAGTTTATATTTCTCAACTAAACATAGATTCTAGATTGAATTTCAGAAGGAAGTCAGACAAATTACACTATGGTTTACAATATAATGGGTTTAAGTGACTCAAACAGATCATGACTACGTAGGCCTGTCACAATAAATACTATATTGACTTATCGTTCAATACATGACAGATGGAACCGGGGGTCTATTAGTATTTATTGTGGAGACTTTTTCTTTGCACTAGTGGGAAATCTTTGGTTATTTTTCTGTACTGTGAGGAGATCTGAGCTGTAGAAGGTTGAACTGTGAACTTCTATGACTCATTACAGATACAAACCAACTACTTAAGTGTTCATTCTGTTATTTATTTATTGCTTTATCTTTTTTTCTGCATTTTTTTCACAATTTTATACACTTAAAATACTTTTTGGAGAAAATTCTGCTTCACTATTAACGTTGATTGACTGATTGATTGATTCATTTTTATTTTGAGTTTGTGCCAAGAGAGAAAAACTTAAATGAACCCACCCCTATTCATTTGTTTTAAAGATCACCCAGTACTGTCACTCACCCTTATACCATGAAAGCAAAAATTCTTTATAATTCCTTTTGAAGCTGTGAATACTTGGGCACTACTTCAGGTTTTCTCACAACCCATTCCACAGACTGACCCCACACACAGATACACACATGCTTTTCCTGGTGCTTCTCACTGATTATGTTTTAAATTGACCCCTTCCCCTTAAATCATAATGTACTTCATATGTACTGAACAGTTTTTGGAGATTTAACGGCAGCATATTTTTGTTTGCTTTATACAAAAGCAAAGCAGTGTAGAATTTCACTAAATCTAAATTTTTTTATAATTTTGATTTGAAAAACAAATTGTTTGTATGATCCAGGTAACCAACCTTATGCACTATTCTCACAACACATTTTTGCAATTTGAAAAGGGGAAGAAGTAATGTTTGGTAGTTATTGCCCCAGATTTCAATACAATATGTCAGGTATGGAAGTATGAGAGAGCAATACAATATGTAAAGAACCTTTTGATTAAGAATGTGTTTCCCTTTGTTGATTACTGCAATACTTTTTGAGCCCTTAGATTGTATGTATCTGATGTGTGGTTTCCAGCTTAGCTTTTCATCTATCGTAATACCTAAAAAATTATTTTCAGAAACCCAAACTTTTATCTATATTTAATTCAGTAATATATCACACTTCAAAATTTGTTATCATGACAGGCCTAACACCATACAAACAAAGTTGGTCAGTTAAGTTGCATTTTTTTTATTGTCAATAATAGCTGCTGCCTAATAATAAGCAATATAGGGCTCCATTAAATACACACCCCAAATACAAGTTGTCTAAAATGCTTCTGAGCTCAACCATGAATGAAACACAATAATGACTTACTTGTTCCGCCAGTTGCCACTTTGCCATGTTATTTGTGGACACGCAGATTGCTACTTGCGTCTCACCTTGGTGGTCACACGCTGTTTTGTGGTTATGCACGGGTGGGAAAACTCCACCTCTCCTCAACACATACAGCACCCCATAAAGACTTTGTTTTCGTCTGACGGGCCTCTGCATGCTATTTTGGCCTTCCTCAAATACACGGTGGCCAGTTAAGTATGTGTGGGTATTATATTTGACAAAAGAATGTATGTACACCCTTTTCTTTTAGCGTCCGGGCTTTAAAAGCAGTTGCCACTTAGGTGCAGTTCTTTTGACTGATGTGTTTTGTTAAGTATGAACCTAGTTTGTTTTGCATATACCCACGATATACGCAGTTTGCTGCATAACCAGTTGCTCCCACCTCTTGAGGCATACAGTTATGGCCCGTAAAACTCTTAAGTGTCTCAACATGTTTCTAAATCAGTTTGAAGATATGTTAGTTATGGCCAGCGTTCCTCTGATTACTGTAGTAGTGATTTGCAGCTTGATCTGGTACATGTCATGATATCTGCCTTTCTGGATATGTACTCTATGACGTACTTAATTTAAATGCAGTAGTATGAAATACACATAGTAATTCATATCAGCATTATTATTACATTCAGGTTGACTCAAAAGTTGTGAAAATTGGATTAGATTTGTGATTTATGTGGTGAAAATGAAACTTTGACAACATACACAACTACTTTGACTGATAGTGATTCATAATTTGCAACACTATTCAAGTATCATATGTCTCAACTAATAAATTGCTTTCTATTTTAATCAGGGGTCTCCAAACTTTTTCTTCTGGTGAGCAACCTTTATGAAACGAAAAATGCCAGAGACCTACTCATTTTAGCAGTCACATGAAAAGAAAGTAGAATAGTTTTAGAGAGGGTATAGTTAGATGCCTATTAAACATAAACCATTACCTCTTTATTAGTGCAGAAGTTAGGCATCAAAATTACACATTTACAAAGGTAATTCATCAGATTTTATGTATTAAGTGCAATACATATAATTCAGAAATCCTTTGGCAAACTCCCGAGCTACAGGTTGGAGATCCCCGATTTTAATAATAAAGCCTATTAAGACAGCATGTTGTATTACCAGTAGTTCCATTCAAACAATTATTGTGTCTCAATTTCATAAAAGAATTCACCTTAGGGACTCCGCAGCTGACCTAGAAAAGTAAACAGACGAGTATAGAGAGAAAAAAGGTGCAAGCCCGGAGCTTTAGGGAGGAGCGCGTTACCATGCCTGCGAACGGTGAGTGGGAGTGGCCAACCCAGGGAGTGAAGGAAGAAGGGACGATCTCATATTTCAGCACCGTGGCTCTAAGGGCTGGGTGTAATCCTAACCCTTTACGCTCACAACAGTAAACTTCACCGGGACTGAAGCACGCTAACATTTTTGAGGACAGTAAGCAGGACCAAGGCTGCAGGGGATCCATACCAAAGGATACTTCTGGAGTGGACTTAGCCAACTTAGGCAGCAGCAGGTGTGGATGGCTTCCTTGATTCCTTTGGCCAATCATCTGATGGGAAATCCAGTTGTCAACATTTCTTGCACTAGAAGTTTCCGTTCTTTTTTTTTTTTCAGCCAGATTTGTGTATTAAAACAACTTCTACAATGGAGGAAAGCTGAGTCTTGACCTGAAAACTAAGATTTGGAGGAAATTTGGAAAAAATGCTACCAGTTGGATCTTGCACTGTTTGCGGAGAATGAACATGTTTAAATTCATATGTTTTGGAAGTATTGCCCATAGAACCGGGGGGACACTGAACCCTCATGTCTGGCGTAAATGAGTTGGTGCGTGTCAGCTGTCTGTGCATGCCAACCACTGAAGATAACAACACCAAAGAGCACGCGTGCACGTCATAAACAACATCTGATGAGTGCTTTTGATTAGGAAGCAACTCGTGTCATTTTAACTAGCGCTCTCCACCCTGTTATGTCTCGGCCAGAAGTATGACAGCCAAGAAAGTGTGTACATAGTAGTGATAGTAGCCCTAGTGTAAACTGCAAGGAGCGTGTGGAGCAGCGGGGCGGTGGTTTTCCAGATAACTGGGATTGCCTAATTGCGTCTTTGGGTTTTGGGAATTGTGCCCGGAGTTTAAAAGCACAAAGGGAGAGAAGAAAGATGCAATTATTTAGCCTGACTTTTGGATCTTATTGCAGATTCAATGGCTCTAGAAAATCTATATAAAACTATAACACTTTTTGGACTGTGGATTATGCCAATTTGGACCTGAAATTTAAATATTTGGGATTCCAGTGCTGTTTCATAATCTGGATTACAAACCTTGTCTACAATGTACATCTGAATATCTGTGGATTAGAGATTACAATTTTCACCACCACTTTTCTTGCTTCTACATTGATCTTCTGCCCCTGCAAGCATGAGAGGTGATAGGAGATCATCTTCTTTTCGTAAAGACAAGCCTGTGGGACTGTCTCGTGCCCTCAGCTGGCTCAATGTGTCCACTCTGTCCCGCCAGAGCAGACGCATGTTCCACAGTCAGAGTGAGCTGCATGGCCGTCACACACTGTCACACACTCACCTCCACACTGCTAATGGAGAAGACCCACACGACGATGACAACTGGGTATATCAGCCTCAGCATAAAATAGGTGAGATAAAAGGGAAGTTGGTCGGTTTTAACAATCAACCAAATTATTGCAACGAAAATAAGGTACCATTAAGTGAAGTTTGAAAAGAATAGTTGTCTATAATCATATAAATCATCAAGAGTTTATAAAAAAACTTTGAGCAAATACTTGAAATTTGTTTTTTTGTTCCAGGCAACATTGCAAATAGAGTCAAATATGACAATTTTATTAAAGGTTCACCATGTAACTTCTTCTTGTCTCCATGAAGATGTTATTCTGTTGCCTAGAATGTTCCATAGTATGTAACTTATCTATGCCACCCATCTCCATAGAGACAAGACAATAGCACCATCAGTTAGCATTCAGATCAGTGCAGAGGCGAGTCCATTCATAGTGAAGAATTTGAAGTTTTATAAGGTATTTTCTGCAATAAAAAGAGATTTTAATTATGACATACAAGAATATATCTCCATGGAGGCAAACAGATGGAAGAACCTCAAATGAAATTATAAGAGTGCTCTCTGAACATTTTATTAGTCATTGATTTATTTAATTTATTTGGCATTGCATCTAGTTTTCCTCGTATGCCAAAGATTTGATGCTCTTTGCGAACGATACAACTGAAAACAATACTGTTGATTTTTATTCTTTTTATTTTCTGAGCCATGGATTTTTGTCTTTATACTCGGATAGGAAGTTAATCAATCTTTGTTTACAGGCAAAAGAAAAGCCAAGTGGGTCACTGTTTTAATGACTCCTTGTTCTCTGTCTTTGAGCACTTCCTGTTCTAGACTGGAGCAAGTGCATTGTCTGTGGCTGGGGTGGGAGCAAAGTTCACTGTGTGTGTGATAGCTCAACAATGACGTGAGGGGCAGTTTGTTGGGTGATGTCAGTGGCTGGTGGTGATGAAGAATCTTACTTGTACATTAGTCATAGATACAAATGCCCATTCTTCCTTACCAGTAGTTGTAGCTGAAGATGTACTGTCTTAAAATGTGCTTGATCTCTAGTTAATTAAAGGATATCCTTTTTCTTAGTTTACCTGTAGTTGGATTGTCTTAATGGGGTGAGATAATGGATATTTTGCTCTCAACATATCAAGTTTCCAGGTTAAGATCATTGTTTATTGATTATGTAATTGGATATGTGCCATAGTTGTATCTTGTGGTTACTATGGGGACACAATCTTTATCTGTTACAAATCAATACTGTGGTGTCAACAAATGAAATATTTATTTTATTGTTAGACATGACAGAAATGTACACCTCAAAAACAATTACCTAAATGCTTAATTCAAAGTACAGGGGATGTAATGATGAGCCAAATTTCATAATATGATTGATCTCACAGTACCATATTTATTGTGATATTAAAATGCCTTGACAAGCTTTTGATCCTGCCATAATCCAAATAATTAAGATTTAAAAGTGTATTTCTTTATGTAGTCTGGAAAGGATCATGGTCTTATGTAGTTCCCTGTTTTGTTTTTTGCATCATAACATTGCATTATAACAATTAATTTAAGCAAAAAGTCTTATAATTTGATTGTGACAGCCAATGATATTATTGTGAGACGTTTGACAATACGAAATCATGATATTTCAGTTACTGTAATCCCTAAAATGGAACTGGATGGTTGTATAGCATAAACTACATACATTTGTTATTTGGTCTCTTTGGTTTGTTTGTAACACTAGTTGTCATAACAATACAACTTGTAAAATCGATCTTGACATTTGATTTCTTTACTATTATTATTGCATCACTTTCTTTGGCACTTGAGCATCTGTTGTGTTGTCAGTTACTATGTCTCAATCTTTCACTGTTGCTCCATCATCTGTGATCTTGCCCCTGTCCAAAAACAGCTCAGGGCTCTGCATACCTAGAGTGGTTTGAAGTCTCCAAATGGTTTTGTTCAGAGGCTAAAACGGGAGAGAGAGAAATTTGGATTTGTTATTAGTTAAAGTAATTATTAGACATTGATTGGCGTGGTGAGTTTCTGGTGATGAGACAGTTGTTGTGTTTATTCAAATCAATTCTTTAGTGGTCCATGGTGATTTCATACATTTTTTCTATTGATTTATTAGCATGGCCAGATGTTCGTGAATATAACCTTCCCTCCCATTCAATTTGACAGCAACAACTTGTGAATGAGTTTGTTTCGTTAAAGATGTTTTGACATTAAAATATATTTTGAAAATGTAATTATTTTATTATCACTTACACACTAACAATTATTGCTAAAATCTTCATGAAAAAAGAGATCCATGATAATGCCTTCGTTTATAATTTAAGTGCCACGCAAATTGTTGACACACACACATAATAGTCTCTGTGGTCTGTTTGAGTCTTTATTGCTGTCTTATATAACTATAACTCTTGTTGTTTCAAGCCAAAGGCAGTGTCATAGAAGGGTCAATGAAAAGACATACGTGTAACTGTAGTAGCAACACCACACAGGAAATCTCTTATAAAAGTACATTTCCAGTTTGAGCCTTGTATTTTGTAACATCTGCTACGAGACACACAGACCAGTGGTGCACCAAGCCTGTGTATAAATATAGATCCAAAATGACTGCCCGTGGCTCTTAAACCTGTAATTTTCACGCAGTTTCCAGCCTCACTGTCTGGATGTTTGGCTCGTTTCCATAGTGACAGGAGGGCGACAACGTACGTACTGCCATGACTTGCGTTGACCCCACCCTCTGGACCAATCACATGAAAGGGAGCTGTCTGGAACTCAAATTGTGATTGGTTGCTTCCGTTCAGGGTCAGTTGAGTTAAATTTAATGAAGTTGGATGTGAGGAACCGGAAAGGAACATGTTTTGTTCAAAATGTGTATCCCCATAATTGTTACCTTTTAATCACATTTAATTATAAGATCAAAAAGCATGAATGTGCATTGTGCATGAGTATATGTAAAAGTTCTCAAATATCTTGTGCCACTACTGCTACTGCTCTTTCAGTACACAAAAATACTGTAAGTTAGACCTTCTTCTTGACATATTTTCTTTCACTTGTATGAGAACTACCCCACCCCCAGTCTTAGCCCCTCTGACTATTCGATCTCTAGAGTGAATCCTGTTTTGGCACTGTTGCAAAGAGGGAAATCTGGGCTTTATATGATTACTGCATCAGAGTTTTCCTGTTTAGCATCCTGTGAAAAACATCTTTTCTCCAATTGGAATTTTCTTGTTGGCAAAAGAAATGGGGCTATGTTAACATGTAATCTGAAGAGTGATTATTTGGGGGAGACGTGGTTTGTGTGCTAACAGTGCTAATATTTCACAATATTGTTGGTGCCATCTTATGTAGTCTAATAACATCCTGACCTAACTGGCATGTCCTCTGATGTTGTTATTAAAATGCATTATGAAGCATATCTGCCTTTGAGATACTTAAAAAGATTTGAGCGGATCTAAACTCTTGCGTAACAGTCTCGTTCATGGTTTTTGGACTATTTATTGTAGAAACATGGCAGGGCATACCCCGTACTTATTCTCATTATGTAGTTCATGTGTAAATCCAGATTAGCCCTTGATTATTCATCCTGTACAAACTGGCAGAGCTTCATTAAAGACAGAAATCTGGTGAAGTGGCCAATAGCCCAGAGCATTTACTGCAGCTAGACAGGAAAGTATGCATAAACCTATATGCCTAGTCCCCGTAATCACCTACTTATGTTATTATGTTAAAATACTAATTTCACATTTCTTTTCTTTTCCATGTGCTGATCTTGTGGATCTTTTTAGGTAAGTGTTCTTTCAATACATTTTAACCAATCCCAGATCAGACCTTGTGCTGTGAAATCCCATAGCCCTAAATCTTTTTGTAGACTTTCATTAATTTTTCATTATTATTAGTTTAGCGCCAATTTCCAAAATTCAATAGACAAATGGGCCAGCTGATAGAGGCATGAAATTTAGACAATATATGGGTCAAAATGTGAACTTATGAAGTACATTTTTTACATAAAATTTTTTCACTTAGTTTAAATACTTAACATAGAAGTTACTATTTTTTTGTGAATTTGTGTACAGTCCGTTTTTGAATGAGTGCTCTTCCAGACTAGCATTTTAATGGCGGAGGTTGAAGCCGTTTGGGACAAAGAAAGCTTCAATTAAGGTGGGGTGTGTGTTATTGTGGGGTTAGGTGTGAGCCATATACTGGATAACTGTGTGTGTTTTTAATTACGGATTATTTCCAGACTAGCATTTAGTGGTTTTCTCATTTTATTCAGCCACAGCAGGCACGCTCCCTCACAGCTTCTCCCCCAGAAATGATTGGCTAATCGCTGTATAATGGGTCACATATGGTCACAGTGGTGTGTCATAGACTGGGACTATGCTGAGTCAGGATGCATTGTGATATGTGGCTTTAATACATGTGTTTTTGTGTTTTTAAGTTTACGCAAAATTGACTCTTGTGAGCTTTAAACCGTGTAATAATGTTGTTATGTCATCAAAAATTCCTGGAGTTGTGCTTTGTTTCATTCATATGTTGTATGTTTGAGTGATCCTTTATTATTAGTCCATCTGTATCTCCAAAACTTAAAATGCTCTGTTCTGCCTTTTGTTTTTACAGTAATTTTCAAGTTAACACCTACCTTTTACATTTAGTTAAGTAGAGATTAAAACTACCAGGTCTGAAGTTATTCATTGATTCTACTGAAGGTGTATGGAGATTAAAAACTAAGTGGAGCACTTCCTGTATTACCACATGACATCACAAGGTGGAACTGCATGTTTTCAGTATGAGAGAAGAACTCCTAAATAATATGCAGGGTGTGTGTGTTAAACCTGTGTAAATGAAAGAAAAGACAACTCCAGGTATATTTTGATGAGGAAACAACATTATAACAGAGATCACAAAATAGCGTAACATGGGTCCTTTAAAAAAACTTGGTGCCAAAATGACAACTGTTGTGGTTATTTGTTGTTGTAGCTTTTTAAAAGAAAACACCCCTTGTTTTGTATTAACATGCCATCATAGTGATAAACGAGCAGGAGTGCAGATGTTTCGTACGGACAGGTCTAGACAAGCTGAAAGTCTGAACCATATCACTGCATTTATCAACATGAGAGGAAACCCCGGGCTATGTGCACTCACAAACTTGGGCCAATGACTTATAGAAGAATGTCTGCTTATCCTTTAGTGGTTAAATAATTTAGACTTAAAATAGGCTTAAACTTAGACTTAGACCAACCTAATTGATACACAGTGGAAATGATTGTGATGGACACAGTTGCTCACACATCACAAGAGACTGGTCAAATAAAGCAGACTTATATAAATGTAAAAAAAATGTAAAAAATAAAAGGTATAAATAGATGAATAGTAATACAGATAGATCTCTCAGCTGTGTAAGAGGTTGTAAGGAGAAAGAGTGCAAAAAAAATTGAAAAAAGAGAAACCTATAATAACTAACTTCTTTTGTACAGTTCATAGGTTGGTCAGTTCATATTTTGGTTTAGGGTTAACTTCAGTTTGAGGTTTTGTGTTTTGGATTATATTAGTTTTGTGATTCATTTGATTATTGTGCATAACTTTATATCGTGTTTTCATTTCTGGATACTGTCTGAATTCCCAGTAATATATAAGTCTGGTTTGCTCTCACCAAAGTCCAAGAGTAGAAGGTATGGTTAGCATCAGGCCCATATCAGACTGTTGAATCGTGTGGATTACAGCGATTACATTTGATCAGTGAACAATGGATGAGCCACAAGCCGGGGCCCCAAGCCTCCCTATGAACTGCTGACTCCCCAAAATCCTCTCTGCATTCACTATCCCCTGAGGCTGGCGATGCTGGTTACTTATAAAACATCCTCATTTCTTTTAAATTGCTCTAATTGTGTGTCTATAAAGATTATTGTGATTTAGGGTTTTGGCAGGATGGAGGGGGGGGTCGTCCCGCGTGCTTGCAGGGGAAGCAGAGGAGGAGCTGTGGAAAGCGCTCTTCCTGCAGAGTTGGCTGGTGTCCACTCGGGGCGTGTGAGGGGAGAGAGGGAGGCAGAAATGAGGGAATGGTGGGGTTGTAGTGGGACAAGCCAGTGGATATGTCTCGAGTTAAGTGAGGATTTAAGAGGTGTGAAGTTAGACTGACTGGACTGGATGACTTTGTTCTAATAAAGACTCAGCATGTTCTGTCTGAAAGGTAGGTTTTTGTATTTGTTTGTTTGGATGGGTGTCACTGCTTCCTCTCTGTGTAGTATCCTTTCTATTGTGTTTCCTTAACCAACTGCATGTCTTTGATCATGTGTACTACGGACGACTCCCTTCTATTTCTGTCACTGATTCTAGAGCGGTAAAATCATAGAAACCTGCAAACAGCCCAAATGACTTGACAAACTTGAATAAATCAGGATCTTTTGTATGTGCATAGGTGAAAAACTATTTCTGGACACTGAATGAATGCTTATATTTGTAAATAAATAATTTACACATTGTAATAACTCAAGTACATTGCAATAGTCTCATGATTGTTTAGTGTAAAAGTTTCAACTTTTTATGGCTGTAGTGTAAAATTGTCTACAGTTAACAGCTGGCTAAGCAATCCTGGCCAAGCTGCTGTCCTGCAGAGTAAAGCCATGTGGGGACTTGACACACTAGTTCAAAGCAAAATTCAAAGCAGATTTATTTTTGTCTAAACATCTTAATTACCAAACTCCTAGCTGTCATTTACTGTATTTAAATTTGTGCTGAAATGCACTGCCTCTTTTTGGTTTCTTATTATTGTGGAGCAAACATTTGTCTTGATAAAATGTTTTCTACAAATGTAGTTCAGGGATGATTCATAAATGAGGTAATCCAAACTAGCCTCTGTGAGTTTTTGTGAGAGTTTTATCCGATATAGCAGTCATCCCCGTTGGTGCATTCATGGGAACAGTGGAAAAACAGCTGTGCTGGAGACTAACTGTGTTTTAAAGTAGTCACACTTTGTTGAAGCTAAAATGATTTATGGTATTAATAAGGTATACATTGTCAAGTTGTTTGACAGTGCAGAATACATATTTTATTGGGGTGACCTAAACGTGACCCCAGTAAATATACAGTTATTTAGGTATCATTCTGAAAGGTATAATCATTACTAGGGCAATATAAAGATGTCCATCTAATAAAAGCTTTTGTGACCTTACCATAAAACAAACTATTTTTAGTTAAAAAGCATCACTCATTCTGGAGTCACTGACCACAACAAAAATTTAACAAAAGACGGAATCAAAGCCAAAAGTGCTTATCTTACACACTTAAGTAATTGGACCAACATTTTCTTAGCCACAAAGCAGCCAACTCTGACCAGACTTCATGATCCATCCCTTAAATTTCAATGATTCCACCGCCTCTTGCCCTATTTCCAGGTCTAGTGCAGATATGACACATTTGGCATTGGTCTTGCCCCACATGCAGCTGGGGCCAAAGTGGAATCATCTGTTTTGAGATCCACCAAACACGCACACACAAGTTAAAAACAGTGCATTTCTGTATAAGACATCACTCTTCTCTCTCTCCTCAGCAGCTTGGGGACAGCCTTGGCTCGTTAGAATATTTAAGTTATTCTGGGTCTTACAGTGTGCTGACAGATGAAGTTGATTTGACATGTAAAGCCTGCCAGGAAGCAAGAAATTACCACAAGGCTGCTTAGTGAGGTCAGCTAAGGACTATCAATGCTGTTCCTAATCGGCGTAACATGCCATTATGATCATACTGTATGTGAGAAATTTATTGTACTTTTAAGATTCAATTGGATTATAGACAGAGCTTCAATGGAACTTCCAACCAATGTTTCTGTAGCAGTTTTCAGGAGTTGGCAACCTTCTCCGTACTTGCATTCCAAGCATGGTGTGTGTTAGAATGATCTAAGGCGAAAACTGTTAAATTTTCTATGGAGTAGTTAAATCAAAACTTGGAGATCATGCTATGGCTTGTCTTACTGTACAGATTGTGAGCCTATAATTAGCTGTATGAATATTTGCATTGTATCTAATGTCAAGGAAATGGCTTGCAAATGATACTTAAATACACATGGAATCTGGTGCACTCACCCTGCCTTTAACCTTTATTTAGCAGCTCTTCAAAAAGACTTACTTGTTAACCTTTTTGAACTTGTAATAGGACAGTTGTTCAATATTTAAAGCACCTGTGCTGTGAGTGTTAAGGAGCAGTGACCTTTGAACCTTAGGGTGAATACTACCTGCCCTCTGGCCTTATGGGTAATGCTTGTTATAGATGTTCTCACACTGGCTGTGACAGGCTGCTTATGCACTAGTCTAATGGGGAAAGGTGTTACTACAATCACAGGTCACTTTGTTACACACAGTTTGTACCTGTGGTACACAAAATCTGGGGACTAAGTGCAGTAAGTTGTTGCAAAAAGATAAGCAATTTGTGATTTAAATATAAGTGACTGGATGTTTGACAATATTAAAGCTACAGTATTTTTTTTTTACTTTCCCAATTGCCATTTAAATCTTTCAGCACAATTTGAAATTTTAAGTCACTTTTATCCCAACACCATGGCACTTCCTGTACAAATGATGGAAATATCGCTGAGCTGATGTCTTAAAGACAATGGGTGACTCCCTGTGGATGACTTTCCCAGACAGAGACTAGCTTAGCAGCAGCAGGTGCTCCACTCACTACATTCATGTCTCCATGGTGACTATTGTCCCGGGCCAGAGGTCTTCCGCTGGAGCTTCCCCTCGCACACAAACAAACACACACAGTTATGCAGCATTAGACTTGTGTTAAGGTATGACAAAACAGCATTTAGTAATTAATAAGTGGAATTATCCTTCTATAGGTTCTTTGTTTACATAATAGTAGAAAGCCATAATAGTATGTTTCAACCACCTAACCAACTAAATCTGTCTAAATTGAAAAAAAAAAAAATGTGAATGCTGAATCTATTGGTTCACAGTTGCCCCTTTCTTGGGCGTTGGTCTTTTAATACTACACACTGTGGATCCACTACAAGTTTTTAAGTCTATTACCTGCTTTGCATTCTTTTCATTCATCTATAATGTGTGAATGTTGTATTCTGCTTGTGTGTTGTCTGTTGGCTTTAAACCCATAACGTTCTGCACTAATGTGTGGGCATTTTATGTATTAATGGATTCAGGACAACCACAGGGGTGTTAAGTGCTATTTAGGCCAGTCTAAATCTTTTGGCCTGCCCAGTGGGGTCCATAGTATGTCTGTTGGTCTATGTGAGTGCTCTGCTTTTGGTTTTGTAATCAGCTTGTGTTTTGGCTGTCCCTCACGCTGGGAAAATGACAAGCATCACTAATGGCTATTTTAGCTTCTGGCTACTGCCCTGTAACAGCCATTTATCTTTGAACAGGGTTAAGAGACACTGAAAGGGGCAAATTAATATAAATTCTACTGTGTTGGCTAAGTTTTATAGTTTTTAAAGTCTTGTTTAATCTTTAATGTTTTCTTGTGTTTGTAGTTGTCCTGGTCATGTTAGTGTGTTGCATACACTGCAGTAGCTCAGTTGGTAGAGCATTCGCCCATCAGTGGATCTGAAGGTTGGCGGTTCGAATTCAGCTCTTGACATAAACATCACAGGTTGAGCGGTCAGATCCACTTAACCCACCTTGCCCACAGTGTCTGCGTACACTGGTGTGTGTGAATGGGTGAGTGGTTCCTTGTTGTAAAGCGCTTTGAGTGCCTTGAAGGTGGTAAAGCGCTATAGAAAAATGTGACCATTTACCATTTAGATCTACTCCTGTTTTAACTTCTTGGGTTCTTTTTAAAGACAATGCAGTAAAGTGTGTTTACCTTGTTGACATGTTTCGGGTGCTAGCTGCAAGCCATCTTCAGAACTGTCACCGGTGTTGGTGGTGACGTGTCGTATATCAGCTGTTGTTACTTCCTGTAGGCGTGGTCAGCCTGATGGACCTGGCAGGTCGCTCAGACTGACCACGCCTCCCGTCGCCCGGTGTTCTCTGGAGGAGGGTGTCCCAGGTGTGTGAAAGGAGGAACGCGCCGTCGTCCCGGTTAATGCTGTCCGTGCCTCGTTTTCTGATTTCAATGGCCTCCTTGATCCAGCGTTTGAACTACTCCTGTTTTGTTTTTTATCACCACAATTACATTTACACCAGTCTGCTATTCAAGGGGTTTGACGTTTTATCTTATTTTTTTTAGCCCTTTTCACAATTCAAAAGAAACAACTATTCTGCCATGAAATACTATGGCAACAGAGCATACTTTTTTTTTTTATTCTGAAACACATGGATGCAATTACTTAAAATTGCTTACTTTTTTGCGATATGCATCCTAAGTCAAAGGTCCTGGACCAAGACACTTCTTTCTCACTCTAATTGCCTTTCCTTGAGAATAGCAATCCCACACTTTGCCCTCATGTACTGTATATTGTTTTCTCACTGATCCCACGTCATCAGGATTACATCTGACAAGTGAACCACACACGGAGCTGTTATAAACCTGAACACATTGCGCACTGGAGGTGATGCCGTTAATTACCTTCAACCTGGTGTCCATCTGCAGTTCTGCTGCTCGCTTCAATCACTGCACAGAGCTGGAGACTGGATAATCTGGGTTTTTACAGATTAGAGCCACAGCGCGGGGAAGCTACAGGAGTACAGGCCATGTGGATGCTATTTACCACTACACTGCTAATGGAAGAAGACACTTTTTGGACCATTTTTTGTCACTTTTTGTCAATTTTTTCTCATACATTGTGATGGACACTTGAAAAAAACTGGACCAAGTATTTGCAAAAACTTGTTCTTGTTTGCTAAACCTTTTTTTTTTTTTTTTTTTTTGGAAGACTTTAAAATCTCACAGTTACTTGCAGAACTCTTTTATGCAGCCAACTCACCAACCCAGAACCTCTAAATAGGCTTTTGTAACAATAGTTTTTGTATATTATTTGTTATGGAATTATATCGTGTAATCTAACACTGAGCACAGCTTGCCTTTGTCAGGCAAATCAATGCAGGTCAATAGACTCCCCAGAGAGGAGAAGGAAGCACAAAAACAGTAGGAGGAGACAGAGGAGGCAGCAAAGGGGGAGACTCAGTCCCCTGTGGGTCCCTGGGACCTCAAAAAAAAAAAAAAAAGCTACAGCCCTGTCCTGTCAGTAGGGGAGGTCTTGAATGCCCACCACCTTCATCTAAAGGAAGCTACTGGAGGCCAGAGAAGGAGGGGTCTTTGAGGGCAGGCTTGGAGGGGGGTTGAAGTCTTAGCTGGGGGATGATCACATACGTCCAGTGTCTCTCTCCGGGACCACCGATCAGTTGTTTGGATAAGACATGCTATGAGGGTCCTCCCGGTAAGGCGAGTATCTCATGCTCTTTGCGGTCTTTCACCAAGATGGGGAACAGCCTCCAGCCTTATGAGGTTTACCACCATCCCTACCCCAGGACTGTCGGCAGCAGGCCAGAGGGGTGTCTGCGTAAACGGTTGCTATCAGTGTCAAAAGTGCACCAGAAACCGGATTCTCTGTGGACGCCCAAACCTATGCTAGGACCCAATAGAGCAACGCTGGGGAAGACAGCATCCAACCAGGATGCTAAAGGTACACAAGACAAGTTTGTTTGAATTTGTGGTTGCTAGGATATAGAGTTGATTTAGAGTTGGTTTTGAGTCTCATCAGATTTAATTATTTGATATCACATTGTACAACATTAATGATTATGCCTGGGAGTACACAAAGATTTGAATTTATTGTGCAGAACTAATTTGTGGCATTACTAATCAGATTTAATAAACATTGCTCCTCCATTAAGTATTTGGGTGATTTAACAGAAAGCCACGGTTTGTTAATGTTCAATTTGTCGTGTTTTAATTTCTATACAAGCAGCTTTACTTTTTAGCTCATAAATAATCATTATTAAGGAGACTGTCAAGGTTTTGGAGCTATACATTAAGAATCGATTTGTTAGAACTGCAACATCACACTTTGCAATTGCACACAATTACTATTCACTATTACGAACTGTCTGCGTAGAATCACAAATGATACACAGCACGTTCACCTGGATTGTCCTGTGTGTCAGTGTGCTACTGCTTACACGCAAACCCAATCCAGGCTTAGCCACTTCTTATGGCTCATTTCATCCCCTTGTCACTGAAGGTCTACTGCATGCATGTAGCTTTTAGTCTTTATGGAGATGTTGATTATTGTGTGTCCCATTAATGCTGCTTGTGGCTTTGTGGTCCTGGTGACCTTTAACCTTTGGCATGATGGAGAGGTTCTTGGGGCAGGACCTCAGTGACCCCCAGATGGAAGGATTAATGAACACTGTCAGCAAAATGTAAATGTAAGCACGAGTTTGGATGCATATACAGAATCAATGTGTCTTTATGTAGCTGGCATTATAGATGTCCCAGAAAAAAATCCTGTGCAACAAATAATGCTTACATTTTGTGGCAAGCCTTGTGTTTGCTAATACTTTCCCGTGGGCAATGTTTGTTCACCACAGCTGCTATAGTTATAAATTTGCATATTGATGGAAATGGTTTTGCAAAACTAGTTATTCAAGATGAGGCGAACATAAAATTGAGAATTGTTCTTTTACACAAGAATTCAGCAAAGTAGTAGTTTTTGATTTATCTGAATTGGATGTGACAGCCCACACAAATGCATAATAGCCAACTTTCCCAAGCCTTTGCAAACTCGCCTTGCCGTTTCTGTGCAAATTTCTCCTGATTAGTAACATGCTGTATGCCTGTATGTAGGACAGTTGAGCTCACTGTAACCGAGGATGCTCCCTTGGGTGGGCACCCCTGGGAACAGCAGACAATAGCGTGCAGCTGGAGGTGACGGGCCGGCCCTGGAGGGAGCAGTGGAACAGAACTGACGGTATGGGGGTGCTGCAGGGGTTAAAGAGGTGACCCACTTTCACCTCCTGACTCCAAAGAAACCATCAGATAAGAGCTAGGAAGAGTTAAGAGAGTATCTTGTAAAGTCAGCTCTGTGGAGTGGCAACATCATTCATAGTAAGAATGTTTTTTACTGTATTTGTATGAAAAATGGTCACACTTGCAATTGAATAACAAAATCTTGGATCTCTTTATGTTCTACCTCAAACTCTTTCTTTGCTTACAGTAAAACAGGTCTTGTTATGGTAACTCTTTTGCTGCCAGATGGGCTAGGCTTGGTAGTCCTGATGTGTACTTTAACTAACATGCAGTGGCAGGTCAAGACAGTGGTTTATGATTGTATGTGTTTACAGTTTATACAACGCTGACTGCAGGGCACTAGAGCAAAAATGACTGTAGCATTGTTCTGGCTTTAACATTTCTATATTCTGTTCTTGGCTTGATTCCTAAGTGAAGCAGGTGTTTTTTTGTAGATGCTTGCTAATCCTTAAGTGAGAAGGTCCGGTTCATCTATTGGCCAAACTGTGCCTATGTGACTCTCATGGGATCAGCGCCTAAGGGAGCCCAGGCTTGAGCAGTAACTGGATAAAGCCAGAGAAAATGGATTGGCTACATTTATGAGGGAAGTGTGGCACAAGACCATTAAGGGTAATATAACTGTCAATGGAGGAAGTCTTGTCAATTTGGGCCCATTTGTGGTATTGACTGATTTCCTGACTCCATTTGTGAATTTTAAAGTTTTTTTGTTGAAACCTTTAAAAATGCTTAAGAATTTACTCTCAGAATTTCACAGAATCCCTAAAAAGCAAGCTCTTTAATTGGGACACTAACGGTTCCTGGTTTCTGACATTGTTGTTGTTTTGGCAGATTTTGAAATAGTAATTTTGTGAAAGTATGCACAACACTCAGATCCTTCATTGCCACTTTGGGATTTAAAGCACTCACAATGCCATTCTTGAGTCTGCCTGTCGTGACTCATTCCAGCCCAAACATCTCAAATTAGTGAAGACAGGTCTGAACCCCCAGTAGCAGGTTTAAGGGTCAGGAACAATAGATTCTGCAGAAGAACACATCACTTAATGAGATGGAGAGATGGTTAGGACTTTAAAAAAAAAACACACGCACACACATTTTCGGGAACTGTGGTCTCGGGGGGGTACACGGGTCACTCATCTGTAAAATGGGCTAACACACTGTTTTTATTCAACTTGGCCATGGCTCATCCCATCTTAACTGACTCACTACTGGACTATTTTGTGTGTTTTAGCACATTTAATACACCTTTAACCTCAGAACCCTCTGGTAAATTCAGATTTTGGTCATTTTCAACATTATTTTGGTTGTCAATTATAACAGTAAGCTTAGTAAGTTACCATATCAGTAGTAAAATTATTAGCTTCAGGCCATAATTAGGTATCTGTAATAGGGCATCAACTGTTCCTATGGTTAGACCAGTTTTTAACATCTTGAATAGGCCTACTTTTACAAGTCATTCTATACTTATATAGGCTCTATTCCACTGTATGCTGAAACTCTCTATTGAAAGACTTTGAGGGAAATTACAGTATTGATCATCTACACTGACATCATGAATATAAAAGTATTTCTTGATCGATAATGGGTTAGTATTGTAGTAGCCATACATGTGTACTAGTTTAACAGTCTCAGCTGGTGTGAGGCCTTATGGGTAATGGAGCTCACTCAGTGGTTAGTTAAACAGGTCCTCTTCCATCATATGTGACAAGACTAATGAAGTAGTCTATGCTCTCGTCTCACTGCTAATCGAGTTGTGTCTTTATTTATCAAGGGAATCAAAGAGAGGGGTGGTGTCGTAGTGGTGCTTTAGACTGTAGATTTATCTGCATTAGCAACCTGGACAGTGTTAATTTTTTATTTTTAAAAGTATGTAAGTACTTAAAGGTGCACTATGTTTTATTACTATGTGTTATTTCTGAAAGAGTCTGTTTGTCTTTAGGAAGATGACATTGCTTTGCCTAGATTTGTCTTGAATGTACCACAGTATGGCACATGTATTTTTTCAATTTCAGCTCTTTGTATTGCTCAAAAATTTTACAAAACAATGCATTCTTATTGTGAGTGAAATTGCCTCTCCATAGAACCGCTGTCTGGTGTCATTACATGTGTTTATGGGGAAAGCAGGTGACATACCCTCCTCCAGAAAAGCTACGCAGTGCATCTTTAATATATTCTCAATGGTATATCTTGTTTTTATAGCTAACATGTATTCTTGAATTTCCCCATTTCCTTCACAGATCATTTAGGATGTTCTTTGTCTTGGATTAGATTTCATGTTGTGGACACTTTAATCTGGATTTAAAAAAAAAGTCACAAAAGGTGTATATAATAATATTGATGTGTTCTTTATCAGATTTGAGTCTTAGATAATTTGTCAGCGATAAATCTCTGTCCAGGGCTCAGCTGGCTCCTTGTTTGTATTTGAGAGATTGGATAAGTCTGTTTGGATGTCAGTTGGGATCAGCTGGAGACCTCCACAGCCCCAGGTGCAGCAAACTGGCTTTTACTTAATGTCTTGATTATCACAGTAGGTCAGAGTGCTCCAGATAATCATGAAATCAGAGACACTTATCCTTCCATTGAGTGAGGGCACCACATGGTGAAGGAGTAGTTTCAACTTAAGATAGACAAGATAAATGATCAGTAAGTCTCAGTGATACTTTAGCAATAGCTTAAATATTCAGCAGCTTTTTTTTTGCCAAAGATATTGTGATGTTAGGAATTTTCTATTTTGAGGTTACTGTCTTTGTGTCCCTCCTTTTCCTGCACTGTGAACTGAATCTTAATTTGAAAACAAGTCTATTTGCAATTACAATTCTTTTTTTCCCCCCAAATGGCACAACTCTGTTCTTTTGTCCCTAATGAATTGTTAGATCTTTGAGTTTAGAGCTCATATTCAATTTATCAAATGAATATCATATGTGTAAAAGAATGTGGAAGACTATAAACTTGAGAAAAGACTAAAATGCAACTATTTGCATAACAAATCATGTTTCTGTTTCCAGTTGACTTGAAAACAAATGTAATGGCTGAACTCAGTCTGCAGGGGGCTTGTTAGTCGACCGGTTAATTGCAGAACCTAATGGTGTTGAATAGTGTTGCCGTGCCGATAGTGTGTATGTGCACTGGGCAGTGTGTCTCACTGCTCATTTCCTTAATGAGAGCTGCATTAGACCTGCTCCACACCACATGCTGCTTCAGTCTGGTCCTCTGAGGCTCTGCCCCTGTGTGCCCTCCCGCCTGCGCAGGTCCCACTTCTGCGCTGTCTGCTGTTCAGGATTTGGTCAAGTCACTGTAGTTTATTGTATATTAGTACCAAAATACACCACAGCTATTTTGATTTAATCAGTAATTAATAGTAATAAAACAATAATAAGGCTTATATTTGTATTACGAGTTAGTCTACAACATTGACAGCCTTTCAAAGGACTACACTCTGGCCATTATATATTCAGTTCACATTCACACTAGCAACAAGCTCTTTGAAATGTCTTGCTAAAGGACACAACAACAGTATGCACTGGTGGGAGCTGAGATAGACCTGTGGTGACCACTGTAAAACTGAGCCCACTTCTGCCCCATTGACAACTGCAGATGTTTGTATGATAAAGCACAAGATATCTAAATTGATATTATAAATAAAAACAAATTGAAGCTGCAATAAAATAATCTGAGTTGGCGTGCTGAAGTTAAGCCATCACAAGTCATTTCCATAGTCATTGCATGTTCTACCACAATGGGTAGGTCCAGTCTGTTTACATGAAACCTCAAAATGTCCACTCCCCGGAGAACATTTGATTGGACATCAGCATCAATTTGCATGAGCAAAGCCTAGACTTTGTATTTTTTAATGCAGTTTCAGTGCAAGAAAACTGTGCTGTAGTACCATAGCTTTTTCACCTGTAAATTGAACCACACATATTAGTAGCACCTTTTTGTGTTGTACCAGACTAAAACCCCTGTCTGCTTCTGTTCTTTCATATCAGTTGGAGGTTTCATTAAGTCTCAGAAAGCCCTGTGCCCCATACAGACTGATTATAAATTACAAGAGGAAAGGGAGGCAAAGGAGCGAAAGTGATTTTAAGAGCCTCTCTAAATCTGTCCTGTTAATGAGTTGTCCTCGCCATGGCAACGTGGCCCACTCTCCACAGGCGGAGAGGGAGTAGGGGTTAAAGAAAGAAAAGCTGAGAATACTGAGAAACTGATGAAGATGGTGTTGTTTTTGAAGCAAACTAAGTGAGATAATTTCCTATTTACTCTTGTTTAAAAATAATAATTAGTAAACACCACAACAATAACTTTTATTGACGTATTGTGTTTTAGTAGTCATGTCTGGTAGTTACCACAAGAGGGAGCTGTAATACACAATAAGAGCGATAAAATAGAGGAGATAACTGCTCTGTGTGTGTTTTTTTAAATAGGATCTGAAACATCCTTTGAGTTATTAAATAGCATTTAATTAACTTTGGCCTTCATTATTTGATTTTTTGGTGATTTATTTTGGTGATAGCATAGTTAGTTGTAATCACTTATATTTGTGTTATAAATTCAAGGTTTTCTAGTGGTTTGGTTAATAGTGCATTATTGACTTAAACTACTTGTACTTTCACCCAAGGAAATCACTTTTTCTATTCTAGTACACATTTAAGTAATTTGAGAACTGATTTACTGCCAGTTGTGTAATAAACTTAATTATCTGTGGAGCATTAACCACTGCACCCTTCACTGAATAGGACACATATGCCACACGCTGCATTACCCTCTTAAAGTGATTTACAAAATAAAACTGTTGAATTAATGAATATCAAGATTACATTGCAGCATTTAACCACAGCGGAGGAGACACATGGGGCGTCAAGGTGAATTTAATTTTGACCCATGGCGGACATAAATTTTAGGTCTATTTGATCAGGGGTCTGGCCCCGTTTCCCTGGGGGCCCATTAAGGGTCAAACTTATTGCATACTGGAGAGGTGTGCGCTCTATATTAAAGCACCCCATCCCCTTCATTATTGCTCCAAGAGGGCAGAAGTGGAGCAAATGGGGGAGGGCAGGGGGGAGGGGTTAAGTGGATTTGGGTTCCTTTTTTCCCTAGACAAGGTCCTAGTGAAGGATTATGAATGGAAAAGTCTTATAGCCACATACACAACTGTATACAGCGCACAATGGTATTGATAGTCAGATGGCATTATTAATTACAGTGTGTTGTGTGATACTGATCCGCATCATCTGTCACTAAGCCTGTTCAGAGACATATTTAAAGCCTTGTTTGACATTCAAGGATTACAGTACCTTTGAATGTGGCTATATAAAGGGAGCCCACTAGTTTATTTAGCTAAGTTGTTTTTGGGCTGCTCAATATATCAAATTGTAATCTCATTTGAGTTATTAGTTTAGCAGTTAATATTTTAGTCTTCTTTCAAATGTTACTACAGTCCTACTTTTTAAAGATATATTGCAAAAACTGTATTACTTTAATGTTTTTGTGTAATGTTACAATATTGGAGTTTGTAAAAACAGTTTTGTTGTTTTTTTTCTTGAAAATTCTCCAGGAAAAGCCATATCTACATTCATTTGGCTCACACAAATTGGATCAATGTGATGGACAAGTTGAACGCAGTAAACCCGGTCAGGCCGATCACGCTCTGTAATTGTATTGGTATAATCACACTAATCAATATGAGGCCAGATTGCCCCACCAGACCTTATCCTACTTTGAACCTCACCACCACATTGCTTTGCTACTTCCCCAGATGTTAAATTTTGGATACTTGCATTGTAAACTGCAGCCATTGGATAAGGCATGTAAAAATGTAGGATAGGACAGTTTGATCATTTCCTGCCCCCCTCAAATGAGCTACTGTTGTTGGTGATGTGAAGTGAGTTGCATTATGGGAAGTGGGTCAAGGATGGTGGTTCAGATTTTCCCTATACGTTGCTGCTCACTGCAGTATTGTGTCTTGTTGTATGCACTTGTCTCTGTGGTGCCCCCAGTGGCTCTTTGCTTTCTGCCCTTGAGCGAATGGAGGCACTTAACCTAAATTGACTCAGTCTGTCCACGCTTCAGTCGAAACCAGAGAAGACCCCATCGCCACGAGGCCCACAGCAAAACAATGATTACCAATGGCAAAGCAAGAATCTCATAACCAATACTCAAGAAAGCTGCAAAATGTATCTGTATTTTGACCAAAAAAATTTAAAGTTAAAGCTGTATGGCAATTGTTGTTTTGGGGATATGCAGCATTTGAATACTGGGAATATTGTCTGTAATAAAAATGGCTGCAGAAAGAGCTTATTAAGAACAAATATGGGCAAATACGAGTTAATAAGTCATTTTCTATGCTATTGTTAATTTTTCAGGCCATTCAATATTTGAACCTCAACCAAGACAAGTACACGCAGTTTTTAGCACTACTATACTAAATTGTGTCAGGAAGGGCATCTGGCATACAAAGTATGATGACCAAAGTTTAAGAAGGATGAGTTTAATGCAAAGGACAATTTTTTCTCCTGAGTTTATTCCATGCCAACTTTTGAGGACACCATTCACACGAGGCAAGTAACCTCCAAGTGGAAAAGCAGGTATAGCAATGTTGCAGGAATTTAAATTGCTCTATAGGAGGTCACCATAATATACACCAGGACTTATTGGTTGAAACTGTACCACTCCAGCTGCTGCGTCAGTTTATTAAAGTGGACCTATTCTCACCTCTCATTTCTCTAAGTAAGTGACTGTTCGGGGGAATACTCACAGTGGACCTGTAAAAGTCCATTCTGATAGTAGTATCAGATTTATGGAGTTTGGGCGTGTGAGGTTAATTATAAAATCAAATTAATAATACTCTATGAGGCCCTGAGGAGAGAACGTCAGACAGCAGTGTTGAAATGTAGGTCAGAAAACCAGCCTGGCGGCCAACAGAATATAGTACACCCACGACGTCCTGAAAAATAAGTAAAAAAGGCAACTTATTTATAAAGAATTTTTTAAGCTCTACAATGAGATTAAACAAGAGATGTACAGTTACAGCAGAATATAAGTCTTATATTTCTACATTTTTTATCAAATTTGTCCTTTTTAAGTGTGTCGTCTACACATGCTGAATAGACAAGGCTACTGTAAAGATTTAATAAAGCCTATTTTACATATTACATGATGTTTCTGATGTTTGGTGATTACATGATGTTTCTGACTAGTTTAAAGAAAATTAAGCGTTAATTGGGGGTAGGTTCAGAACCCCCATAGGATCTATTCGTAGTACAAGGGTTTTATTGTTCACCATTACATTTGGCATTATCTCTCAAACTGAAATACACATTTTCACTACCTATACATTACGCAGGGCACCACCATTTCATAAAAGCCTCTCAGACAGCTTGAACCATGTGTTATTGTAATGGCTGACCACATAAAGGTGCCATAAAATCTTGAAAGGTCCTATTAATCTTTGTAGAATGTCTATTAATCTAATGTATATAGATGATAGAGCACCACTAACGTGAAATCATAGCACACATGTTTTGTAGTAAAAGCCATTATTGATGCGATAGGTCCTCAGAGATTTGACAAGAGTGAGAAGAACCATGAGTCGATATGAGTGGAGACAACGTGGCTGCTCCTAATGGCCTCTAATGCTATTGAGATCTGTACTAGGATTTCTATAGTCTGTCTCGGGATAGGTCACAAGTCGTTACTGTTAAATATATGGTTAACTTTGGCCTCTATTACAACCACACTTCTCTCCAAACACTCAAAAACAATGTCTACCAATAAACCTTGTTGCCATTCCTGTCTGTGTAAACTCAAGTTGTCCTGCCAACCTATGAAGTTATTGCCCCTTTGAGTACATGGGGGGTAACTGTTTTGGCGATGTTGCTTGCTTAAATCCACGTTGCCATGGGTGAAAAGACAGTTGGCTACAAATCTATAATGACAATGGAATAAATTGGAATTCAAGTTGGAAACAAAAAGTGCCACCTTTTCAGAACCAAACACAACAAATCACGTAATAAAATTCATTCAAACTACATGTTCAACAGGCGTGCACATTTGAAACACGCCTTTCTTATGCCTGGCTGAACACTGGGCTATAAAGTTTCTCCATTCAAAAGATGCGTTGGAAAGACTTAACAGTACCGTTCTCATCAGTTCTGCCTTTTTGGCGTTTTGCAGCTGTTGGAGTTGGATTATGTTACCGAAGATGATAACAACAAAGAACGGTGCATTTAGCGGCGCGTTCTTGCTCTGTTAGCCAGGATTGGGTTTCAAAGAGGTGCTCGGGTCAGACGCCAGTGGAGAGAAAATTAGGCGTGACGGCCAACCATGCTGTGTCTTTGTGTAACAGACACTTTATATATATTGCCAGTATTACTCTGCAGGGATGTCAAAAGTATCAAAAGTCAGATACTAATGAAAACTAGTACGAAAACTATAATAATTTGAGCAGGTATTGATACTAAAAACAAGAGCACATAGACTAGTATACTCCCATGGACCACTGTGAAAACTACCTGGACAACTGAGGGATTACACAGATATAAAACCACATGGTAATATAAAAGAAAGTACTATGATTTAATGTTGAAAATAGTTGAAAATATTTCTATTGTCTGAAGAAAGAGGGTCTTTCATTATCATCATGGTATCGGTATTGAGTCTATTCCTTAGTATCAAAATCAAGTATAAAAGGAGTTAGAATTTGCGCATTATTATATTTTATTTTGTCAACTTTATTAAGGTTCATTAATGTTCCCAATTCATCTATCTTCTCAGTTCATTCATACCCTCCCTCCATCACCCCTGACTTCCCATTCAGTCTTATCTCATGTCCTCTCCTCCTTTGTTCCACTAAACTTGTTCACCTTTTATATCCAGCCTTACATCTCCACTCAGCAAAATGGCTCCCACATCAAAGTTATCTTGTGCAAACTTGGCGTTCATCTTTCTTTGTTTTGTCTAGTCTTTGGTACTCCTCTTTTGATGCTTTCTCTTTTAACCTCTTCCAAGTCCAAAAGCGGTTAACAAAACTATAGAAAGGTTTTGCTACTTTTAAGTCCCAGCATTTGAAACTACAATGTGAATGTGCTGGTGCAAATGCAAATTGCAGGGTGCCACCTCGACCCAAGGTTTTCTCATGGATCACAAAGAAGCAACCCATAGAGAGAGGCCCCATTCAACCAATACATCAACATCTATAGACCCTAACACAATATGCTAATAGGTCCTAAATTTCTCTATACTTTTGATCCTAATATTAATTAATTCTATGTTGTATTTTGTATTAGGTAAAAGTAAAGAAGCTAAAAAAAACAATAGTTATAACTTTGGACTGACAAACTTCGTACTCAAAAGTCCATGGAGTAGTTTTGACTGTGGTAATTGAAATAAGGGGGTAAAACACAATTTCAACAACACTGCATAATTTTGATTACATGAAAAAATACCATATTACTTCCCTTTGACTTTGTTTGCAAATCTTGATGACTTCCAATTCAAATGAGACTAATTCACATTGTCTGCAGCCCTAGCAACAGACACAAGGGTCTAAGTTCATTCCCGGTTCACAGTCCCCATAGTAAACCATCTGCGCATTGTATCAGATTGAGTTGGTGTTGCAAAATCGGGGGCAGTGGTGATGAGATGACGACATTGTCTGTGTGAACTTGGTGCATGTGATGGCATCCTGACTGCCTCAATAGAGCAGGTCACTTGGAAAAAGCACTGTTGGGGGAGGTAGGGTTAGGCGCGAACCTATGTCCATGAACTATAGTGCTGCTGATGTGTGTTAGGTAGAGCCCGACCGATATGGATTTTGCTGTGGCCGATATGAAACCGATATAATGGGGGTTGGAGCTGCCGATAGCCGATATAATCGCCGATATATTTAGTGATGTAAAAATTCACTGTAAATGTTGAATTGTTTAAAAAACTTAGGTTTGGCTCTGGTGGATTTTAAATTGGGTTTATTTAGGCAACATTTATTGTTATTCTGCCTCTTTACATCATATTTACAGACAGTAGGTTGGCTTAATGGCATTTTTGCATCACATTCTAGACACTAGTGATGGGTATTCCAGTTCTTTTTAGAGAACCGGCTCTTTTGGCTCGGCTCACTAAAAGCTGCTGGTTCTTTTGGCTCCCAAGTGGCTCTTCGGATTGTTTTGTTGCAAGCAGGACTAAAGCACGTCTAAAGCAGGACTGAATCAGGACTGAACAGGACTGAACCAGGTCTAAACCAGGACTGAAAAAGGACTAAACCGGGACTTATTTATTTTATGCTAAACTACAGTCAAATATGCTCGTTTTTTTATTTTAATTTTTTTTTTTTATCCTACGTACACGCAAATTTCTCAAAGTTTCGTTTTTAGCCGCTGCCGCTGTCAAACCACGAGTCTGCACGCGGCGTGAAGAGAAAAAAAGTGAGAGAAAGAGAAAACACGGCTCCCAATAAGGATCAGGCTCCCGTCGTTCCCTTCAAAGAGCCGGTTCTAAGAGTCATTTCGTTCGCGACGGACCCATAACTAGTAAAGAAAGTTGCGCTATTAGCCTTTAGCCGTAAATACGTGCGCGCCGCGGTAATTAATTATATGCGCAAATGTAATAATTCACACCTCTATTCACAGCTCATTTACATATCAGTGCAGGTCCAGTAGCAAATATACGCCCAATATAGTCACTTTAGAACAGACCAATAGAAAACAGTCTGTTTATGTGCGGGAGCTACAGCAGCTAACCCATAACAAATTACAAAAACTAGCTTCAGAGTCGACATATTTCCAACACTCACCGCTCACACAGGCTCCTCCTCACATCACAAGTCTGCACTAATAAATGTCCTTTTAATCCAGACTCAAACCGATTGTCCGTAAAAAGAATATAATCTCAGTGTTTGGATGTGTGTCTGCAGGTGTAAACAAACACACATGAGTGACGCGACTCTGTGGTGTGTTCAGGGACAGTACGGACACACACAAATGACTCCGTAGATAAATACTGATGTGGAGCCACATATTAGGATATTTATCTGTCTGTAAATTGGATTAAATGAACAGAATGTAGAGAGTCTAAGCTTTATAACGAGGTATAACATGCCCACGTGAAATATCGGCCCCTATCAGCAAGCATATCGGCCGATAGCCAATATGCCTAAAGTTGTCCATATCAGCCGATAATATCGGCCAACCGATATATCGGCCGGGCTCTAGTGTTAGGTTTGGTGGGAAAGTGAATGGGATTTTCTATGTTATTGTGATGCTTGGGAAACCACTGGTAAAGTCATTTAAACAGTAAAAGTGGACTTGTTTACTCAGGCCACACGCTTTCTCGCCTTCTGCTAATGTTTATCCAGAAGGCAGTTGTTGTTTAACTGCTGTTTGTGAGTGTTTATGCTGGTGGGTTAATCTCAAGAAACACCACAGTGTATACTTTTTGTATTGTCTGGATGCTGGACAAGCAGGAAATATACAACAGTGGCAGCTCTACACACAAAACTTCAACTAAAGCAATGTAACATAGATTTGGAAAATAAATTATGTTCTTTTTCTGCATTAAAGTGTTGAAGATAGAATTCAGTGTGTTATTTTTAGGGTTACTACAAGGGTTTGAATAGTGCTCAGGAGACATCACAAGATTACTTAAACATGCATGGATGACATATAAAACCACTTCAGACACGCTTTTGATGAGGGAACGTTATAACATGATATAGAAAGCTCCAAAGAGTCAATTTTGCATACATTTATAGCTTTAAAATAACACTTATTTTTTTGTGATTAGTGGTGTATGCTGCTGTATTGACATATCACCAAGAGTATTTTTTGGAATATTTTACTCAATTATTTTGTTACAGCGCTACAGTTTTGTTGCTTGTTCAGAGGAAGAGGAAAGGAAAACTCATTTATGCAACACATTTGACATTTTCACTGTTTTGATGATTAAAATGGGTGAGTTTCATTAATTTTGCACAAGAAGTGGTTTAACAAAGACATTTAGTATCACAGCCATCATTTAGCCATTATCTTTTATTGAACTGTATCGAATCATTTCAAAATATATTGTATCAAACCGAAAGTGCAGTGTATGTATCGTATTGTGTACTATGTATTGAGGTATGTATCTTTTGGCAACTTCTTAATGACACCCAGCCCTAATTGTGATATTTTCATGACCTTCACCTGTCCGACTGTTTCTTGTGGGAATCCCTTGGTCTTAACTGCATTAGTATATTGCTGACTTTAGACATTTTCCCTCACCCCTGTCTTATGGGTTTAATGTTATTCTTGCAACTTATTAAGCCTTTTCCTGTATGCATGCTGAATGACAGAATTTGAATAGGCTCTCCTAACTGCTATGCTGTCATGACCACTTTTTTTTAAAACATGTGTGTATGTTCTATACATACTTAAACACCTCATGCTCTGCTTTTAATATAATATTTATGGTCTTCTCTACAAAGATTATATGACCCCGATGTTAACTTTCATTCATAGATGTAGAGATGAAAGAGGATGTGTTATGAATTATTGATTTTCATTCACGAAAACATCATATTTTAAGGGAGCTAGAAAGCCTTGGTGAAGATGCAAAATGCCAAAAGCTAAATCCGTGCTTAATATTTTCTTTTTATCTCTTTCCTAGTTTGAAATGAAAGGAAGGTATGCAAGGTCAAAGCCCAAACATGATAGAGCAATTGAAGGACGAGAGTAAGGGCACAGAGAGGGTAAAAAATCAATACAGACTTGATTACATTAGCAGAAATGAAAGCTTTGATAAGCATTGGTCCAATTAGACAAATAAAGTGTGACAAAAACAGGAAATGTGTTGATGTCTGATAGATTCTGGGCCTAAGTGAGGTGTGAAAATGGAACAAATCGGAGAGTGAGATATTGTATCAGTCTAATTGCTTTGGCGCTCCTGTCCTTGAGCCTGATTGTGTCTGAGGATAGAATTTGTAAAGAGGAGACACCGGTTCTCAGATTGTCACTGTCTGGTTTCATACAATCAATACCTTGTCACAATCATTTGGAACAATTTGGAACAAAGCCAGACATTAAATTTTTTTAAGATTTAGAATGCATCTTAAAGTTTTAAAGATCCTATATTGCACAAAACTGACTCTTGTGAGCTTTAAGTCATGTTAGAATATTATTACCGCAACATAAACATAGTTGGAGTTGTATTTTGTTTCATTCACACGTTTCAGTTATTCTTTATTAGGTCCAAATCTTGAAAGGTCAAAATGTTCTGTTCCACCTTTCTGCTTCAGAGAAGCACACTAAATATAAATAAAATTAAATACTAAATATGCAGGGTTTGTGTGTTAAACATGTGTGTATGAAACAAAACGCAACTCTTTTTGATAAGGTAACAACATTATAACACAGATCTGAAATTAGCATAATATGGGCCCTTTAACCAGTGGCAATTTGACCATCTCAGATGCAGCTGTGTGAATCACTGAACTCCCATCAAGAATGGCTTCAATAACCAATATTTCAAAATGCGTAAGATTGGAATTGGTAAAAATTCTAGTTTCTGCTTGTTTAGGTCGTCACTGCACTAATTAGAAAATATCAGATATCTGGTCCCCCCTGTTATATTAAATCCAAGTCAAATTCACTACATTGCTTTATTTTACTCAGATTTGAATAACCATTTAAATATGTGTTTTGCATTGAGTCCATTTGCCAAGTCAGCACACGGTCCGGACTTAACCTGCTTAAAGCAGATGAAAGATTGATATTGTTTGGTCTGGTCTTTGGCCGGGGCACCATTCATCTTTCAATAGAGAAGGATGTTATGGACGTATGGCTGAGTGGATAGAGAGCCCTAATCCTGGAGCTGGCCTACATTTGGAGCCCTCCTTGTGGACAGATCTGTAGGTTTGTGTGCCATGTGTGTGTGGATGTGTGTTCTGTGGATGTGTGTTCTGTGTGTGCGTGTGTGTGTGTATGTGCAAGTGTGTTGTAAAAAACAATGGGGCTTTTAATGAGTGTAGCAGCGTGGGCCCGCGTCTGCATGTTATTAACCTAATACTGTACGCGTGCCACATATAACACAAGTGAGCACAAGCCACGCTGAGGCCAGAGGGCAGATATGGGGAGTCAAACATGGACTTTGGATTAACGTTTGACAGACAGAAGTGACAGAAGGGAGAAATTAAACAACCTTTCTCGACCATTATTAGCAACGAGGCAAAAAGTTTTGCTCCCATTGGCCCCATTTAAATCGATTTTTGAGGTGGTGCTACTGAGATGTCTTTCAATATTTTTTCATGGGCTCTTCACTCAAAATTAGAGCTCACTAGGTTTTACTTTTTAATCCCAGTCACTGGCATGCCCGTTCTTGTTTACTACTTGGCTTTTGTGATTTCCGATGCTGACCACATCTGAAATCTTGAAATCCAAGTCCTGGAATTTCCTAAAGTCCTGAGTTCTCCATCTTGACAGGAGCAGAATGAGTGAGCTCCACAGGCTGTGGGTCACATAGGACTTCAGAGGAGACTACCTCAGGGAGGACAGTCTCTGTGAGCTGGTCTGAAGTGACATGAGTGTGTGGGCATGTGCGCACTAGGTTCCGCTGTTGGTTTCTCTGAGGCTTTTTGAATGACGTCCTCAGGAGGAGGAAGAACAGGGGTAGCAGACTTCGGATCTGTGCTGGGGTCTTCATGCTTCTCAGTTTCAGAAGGGAAGAGATATCTCTTCTACCAACAGGTCAGTGATGACCTCCAGCAGGCTGGGACAGATGGACCAAACAAACTCCTCCAGTTCTTCATGGTGGGTTCTCACCATGATCTTCAGAACCATTTGGTCTCACATGGAGTCCGAGAAATGCACTCTCTGGAGTATGTTTCCTCGAGCTGCATCAGCCATCTGTTTCTCTGGATTCAAAACAATCGGTATCGATCAGTCAATCTTTAATAAAAATCACTGTATGTTGATATGTTGTGGTGATCTCAGAAGTCCAACACGGAGTACAGAGGTCTACTGAAACAAAACAATGTGTGAATTATTTATTATCATTATTATAGGATCTTTGCCAATATTCTGTCTGTGTTCTTGATGTAAACCAACTCTATAGTATGAAATTCAGAAAAGTAGCCAAGAAGCATCCTCCGGTCTGGAGTACTGCTTTACATCAGTTTTAACATTTAGTTTTCAAAATGCTTTTAATACAGCAATACAAATTGGCCTCTGTCTCACTTGTTAATAATTGAATACATTGCCTGCTAGTCCACTTGCACTTGAGGGATATATGAAGCACAGAGGATGTAAGCAAGCATAAAACATTAACCACATGAAAACGTCTGGGGCGATTATGGCAAATTCACACTGGTTTTTGTGTGCAAACTCTTATGATCACTTCAGAGGCGCGAGGAGAGGTTCGGATGAACGGGGTCTAGCGGGAGAGGAGGGAGTGGAAAAGCTTTTTAGCACAAATTCAAGGATCATTTGCAGCGCTATTCAGGCTCTTGTTGCACACTACCCCTCCCAGCGCAGTGCATCCATTTGGGGTTGAAAAGGAGCCGGGTGCAGAGGGAGGGGGCAGAGGAGGGCGTGATAGATGTTGATGGATCGGACAATAGGATGTTTGTATGGGATCTATATTCATGTGTCAGAAATTGAGCCGTGATAGTGCCTAGAGTAGATTGGGGAAGGTGACGGGATGTGAAATGTATACTACCGTGTAAATGTTAATTAATGTGTTAGTTTTATGTTTTAAATTGCCCAAATAAGCATATATTTCATTGTAAACTTTTTACCATTATAATAGTATGATTTCTAGTGCACAGCAACAGTTTACTCTTTGTAGATAAATTGTTATGGTTGGATCTGAAAGCAGGTGTGTAGTTACATGAAAATGTTCTGTACAAGAAGCGGTGTCAAATGCTTTCGCCGCACAGTAGCTTGGTTTTAAAATATTATCGCTGAAATTTGAATGTAATTAAAAAGTGCAAATTGTTAAACAGGGCAATAATGAAATCGCTCAACCCAAAGCATCCCCATTCCCAGATCTCTGTGATGTAAAATCACTGCAATTATTTACTTATAAGGAGACTAGAGAGAAAATAAGAAAAGTATCAAAGAGCTAAGCCCAAGGCAAACAACAGCAATGAAATCGACTGCTGTTGCACAAAACCTACTTCGTGTTTAACTTTGAGCTTTTTGAGTCCCCTAGCGCTGAAGACTGAGGAGTGATGATGTGGGATAAAAGGCAAGAGGCAGCCAGAACTCCTTGGTAACCGATGCACAGAGGAGCAGGGGGGCAGAGGGTCCACCACCACCACCTCCACCACCATAGCCCTTCTGTTGTGTGTGTGCATGTCTCGTAGGACCGGGACGCCTGGGGGAGGGAGGGGAGAGTACGGGAGTGTGCAGAGGCGGGGGGAGTGGACCATGTGTGGAGAGATAGTGTTAGCTGTTCATTGTAGGCAGTTCTCGCTGTGCACTTGCTCCGATCCACCGAGCAGTGAGAATGTAAAACTCCAGTGTGCCGGCACCTCTCCAATCACTGGATTTATTCTGCTTTACTTATCACCTGGATTACATTTTTAACTTAAAAGAGATAACTATAAAATTGGAATAATGGTTTTCATCGGAACTTCCTTAAAATCTGTGATCAAATACTTTAAAAGGAAGGGTGAGTGAGTTATTTTTGTTACCTGTTGGCTGTTTCTTTGATATTGATAATTGTATTCATGGGTTTTAGCTTCCTGCTTATCTGTGACATTTAGATTTTTGACCATTCAGAAGAGAATAATTAGTTGTTAATTGCTTTGGCAACAATACCATTTTTCTTCCACTTTCAAACTTATGGATTTCAACTACCTAGCTTTACCCCTTGAATTTATCAGGTTTATTGTGAGTATGTGCAACTGGGCGTTTTCCTCATTACAATAGATTTATTTAATCGCGAGGAGTGATCAAACATTACCCTTCATAAGCAATTCATTCATGTAGTCTTCACTTATTCTGTATAAGTACTGTATTGTTTGTAATAGTTTTACATTGTGTTCAATGTAATTTAAGTAAACAACAGCTCCTTGTAGCCATGCACCCCTCCCTTGCTCCACTCCTGCCCCCCACTCTCAGACACAGCCCTCTGTTGCACCTTGTTTCCAGGGAACCACCAGGTCAGACTTTTAAGAGCTCATGATGACCACTGAGTGACCCGTTGTAAACATAACAAGAATTCTATGATATCTATATTGTTGTAATGTATGGGGTTAGATTAGGTTATGGGTGCAGCCAGCCTATTTTACTTAAGGTGCATTTCATTAAGTAACTTTTCTAATGGAGGGTATGCCACCTGCTTGTGTCCTTGGAGACCTGCTTGTCTCCTTGGCACCAGACCAATGCTGGCAGTATTTATTCAAGTCTGGGTAGGCATACAAAGCACAGTGGTTTTGGCCCCTTGTGATTGGATTGATTACTATTGTATTTGGCTGAAGATTTCTGTTCTATATTGTTGCATTTTTGGCTTTCAAGGTCTTTGCATTTGTATTCCCATTAGTGCAGTTAAAAACAGTATTTCATCCATTACAGCTATCCAGTAAAAATAAAATATATTTATTATCACTTGAGACACTATTACTTTATCAATGGCTGCGTATGCACGTGAGTGGTTAGTTGCAGTTTGCCTCAGCAGCCTCTAATCTCAGGTGTATTTTTAGCTGGCGTGTGTTTTTGCTGCTGCAGTGAAGGCCGAGGTGAGTCCATTAATCATTAGCTCAGCGTTTTGAGTGTCCCACACATGCCTGCACCCTGCACCTGAGCTAAGCACCTTGGCCTGTCCTGCCAGACACAGCACTCTGCTATCACAACAGGAGGCAAGGTTCCTGCTGAGAAGAGGTTTTCGATTCAATTGGCCTCTTGCAAAACAAACAAGGATTAGGTATACCACAACAACAGACTGAAAATTGAAAATGCTTACTAAAACGTGCACTATGTAGAGGTTATTGCTTTTCCTGGAATGTTCCACAGTATGACATTAAACACATTTACCTTGCATTAATTTAATTTTAAATGTTTTATTGACCTTGAAAAAAAAGCATCCTTACTATGAGAGGGTCTCCTTTCCATAGATCCGACCTGTAACTTAGCCTGCTTGTCTCCATGGAGGTAGATGCTTTACTGTGGAACATTCAATAACTACAATTACAAGAATGGTGCGAATCTTCCAATAGAAAAGTTACGTGGTTGTACTTTTAGTTTTATGCATTTTCAAATAAGGGAACGTCAAAACACAATGTGCAAAACTCCTGATTGGGTAAAAAACTCAAAGGAATTTTACATTTAAAAAATATCTACAGTCAGTTCACATTTCTGTGTTAAAATAGAACAAAATCAAATTGACATTTTCATTTCTAATCAATGATATTGGTTGGTGGGTGATAGGCATTTCACACAGGAGTCATACATTTTGTCAATACCATAGAATCACTTTCATTGATCTTCTTCTATAAAGTATGTAACCCTTAATACTGATGTTAGGGGTGGATACTGGTGCTGTTTTCTATTGGATTCTTAGCACTGAGATGTTGTGCCTGTGTTTGGGACAGGGGCAAATCATGGGGACAGAGGCAGGGGGATTAGTGGACTCCTGAAAGAGAGTCCCGCCGTGGTCCTCCTGTGTGGACTCAGTGCAGTGAAAGGCTTGGGGGGGATTGTGGCGCTGAATGCAGAGGCCGATGCAGTGGGACAATACAGGCTTTTGTGTCCATAGACCCTCATGTCCTTGGTGTCCCTATAGATATGTCCTGGCTCATTCAGACCTCAGGGTGAGATGGGGGAGGGTTACCTGTGCTGTGAGTGAAGAAAATGAAACTTCACTACAATGTAAACAGATTACGGATATCAACTTTACACAACATAATCATAAAGAGTGTAAAATAATAATTTTGCCATTTTAAAAGTAAAACTATGTATTTTCAGTTCATTCTATTCTCTTAAAAAGTAAAGTGTTTTTATAATCTGCCTGTTTTTGCTTTTACTTTACTTAATCATGAAGATAGTTTTATTTCATAAAGCTGGTCACATACCAAAGGAATGATGCATTATTCAATAATGTATTAGATAATGAGAAGAAGAAAAAATTATTTTAATTTTGACCATTGTGAAGTTCTTGTTTCTTCTCACAATAACTGTAACACAAAAATCTGACACTGACATGCTTTATTAACTAGCATAATTAGTTGTTGTACTTGTGTACTCTGGAGGTGTGTATTGTGTCCTGCATTGTGTCCTATTGATCTGTCGGCCATGCAGTAAGATTCATGCAGTACTGGCTCCTATACCAGTTTACAGTGTTGACACACTATCATATTGAGTGATAAGGCATAAATCAACAGTCAGAGCTTGCCAATACAAGTGTTTATTAATTAATTTATTTATTTATTGCTTAAGTAATAACACATCTTCCAGATATTACTTATGTACTACTAGTCTGTTTCCATAACTTAATATTTACTGCACCAAAAATTCTATGCTGTATAAGTTGCTTTTTAGTAAGGATTAACAAAATTATTTTACCAAAGACTATTGTGTCTAGCACACCTTAGTACAAATAAGTGAACATTGACTTTATAATGTAGATTTAATGGAAAAGAGTAATAAGGAAATGTGTAGTGTATGCATTCAGGAATACACATGAATAAAGACAATGGGCTGTTTTGTGACCACGGTTAACTGCAGGTTGTCCCTAAATGAGGTGCAAATGGCTTGCAGATGCATTAAGGTGTCATGATTCCCCGCTAGCAAGACCCCCAAGGCACAACCATTTCAGCTTTACCTTGTTAGCACTTTCCCAACTGTAAAACTCCATTTACTTTCACTGCAATAATGTTATGGGAACACAGACTCAAGTCCAACTGTCTCCATTGCTCCTGTCTATCATTATTTGAATCACTGTTTAGCGTCTGACACTCTGAAAGGCTTAATTTGCAGTCTCAGATCCCCACCCCAACATGGCATCCTCCCCCCAATAGACAGCTCATTTGCACCTGTGAAAGGGCTCTCCAAAACTCACTCCCTGCCCCTTACAAGACCGTCCCCTTCTTTCTTATGTCCTTTCAGTCTTTCACATCACTTACATGGACAAGTTGTGTTTGTAAGCTCAAGGATTTACAACCAGATGTATTGGATTTTTATATTCTGACCTTTTGGATTTTAAAATGGAAATTATTCTGCATCCACGGTCACCAACTTTGGCTTGGATTCGTTCTCTTGGTAAGAGTTGTGACAGTTGTTTTTGGTTTGTTCAACCTTGCGACTAAATCAAAAAGGGGTACAATTGTGTATATGGAGAATTTGATAGGCCAAAATCGTAACACAATATTGTATCTTTAAAAAAAAAAAAAGTTTAGTTTTTTTGTGGTTCATACTGACTTGATAGGTGGTAAAAGTATAGTCCTGACCACATTTAAATTAAACCTTTTTTCACTTCACATTGCTGATATCTTCTATAACTTGGACTTTATTTGAATGATTTCCTCCTTGTCTGGTGATCAGGTAATAACATATGTTTCAAATGGGACCATAAAATATTGCCCATTTACGATGATTAACACTAACATAACCGTAACTGTGGTTTTATTAGGTGACATTAAAATTAGCGGTGTATAATATTGACTATACTATTTGCCTTGATGGAGCTGTTCAAGTTGCATTGTGTTATATGGAGTGTTTGTATGGGGATGGAGTTTGTTGTTGTTGTTGTTGTTGTTGTTGGAGTAATATTGTAATACTGTAGTACACAACAGTATTACAAAACCCATTGTAATTTATTGGTTTGTCTTGATTATGACTGCTCTGAATTGTTTTAATCTGGAATTTTTCACAGTATGGCATTAAACCTTTCTATCATAATGGAGACCAAATCAGATCACGTTACAGGTCAGATTTGTGGAGAGGCAACCCCGCTCACAGTCAGAATGCCAGTTTTCCTGGTATTTTTGATCTGTAATTCAGTAAATGTAAGGTAGAGCTGTTTAATATCACACTGTGGAGCATTCAAGGCAGAGCAATGACATATCCGTAGAAACAAGAAGGGGGGCCACCAACCAAAAAGTTACATAGTGTACCTTTTAAACAAATTTATTTTTAACATTTTTTTCTATTTTTAAAGAACTGTAACCCTTTCTTTCCAGCTTTATGCCCCTCTCTCCTCATTTGTGTGTGTGGCCTGCCATGTGATGTTACAGATACGTGTGATGTCGTAGGTGGGCAGAGTGACACCTCCAGACAAAGACATGTGCTTCCTCCTCTTCCCTCATGTTACAAGTCTAAACAAAATCTGTTTACAAGCCATTATTCATGATTTTTGAGTCTTGTATGCAAATCAGTGAGCTCCGAGAGACTTAAGTGTTGTGTTGTTTTAAAATGCTATACAAAAAAGATTCTAAGTGCAGTAAAATCTTACAAGTTGTTATTTTGTGTTTTTCAGCTGTATCCAATCTTGACGAGGAAAGCAAATGGACTGTTCATTACACAGCTCCGTGGCACCAACAGGAAAATGTCTTTCTACCAGGCAGTCGGCCGCCTTGTGTAGAGGACCTCCACCGCCAGGCCAAAGTCAACCTCAAGACTGCACTAAGAGGTGAGGAGAAATGGGGCTCTAGCATTAAAATTGACATTACTCACACAAGCTTCTTGGCATTCACTTTTTCATGTCATGTGATGGTAAAGTCATTTTATTTTCACACAAAAATATAATGACACAGCACTCGTGTTGTAACATGGTATGATTGCTTACAGCTCTCTCACCAAACTAGCTGATCTAAGCAAAAAATCCGCACGCTTACAAAATCTTATTATACTCAATGTCATCACAATTGTCATAGCAAGGTCAAGGCACCATGCTGAAGAAGCACTACCAGCCTATCTGCCGTATCTACCACTAGTGTTGTGCCCTTTTGCTTTGAGGAGGTTTGTAACTCATAAAAAATAAGCACTCACTCAGATCCTGTGAGTGTTTTATTTCTGTCCATTTATTTTTAAAGAACGAAAAAATTCTCTGTGGTTAAATTTCAAAGGAGTTTTAGTGTGGTCACAAAATACTTTCTCTCCTCCTCTCTAACCCTACTGACCCTGGTGTAGTGACTAGATAAACCTGATTGCAGGGGGAGGGGGGATCGAGATGACATTGCATGAATTAGGCCCAAATTTAATCTTAATACAAAGTACAATTTATTAATACATTTTCTTGAATAAATGTAAACTGGGTCCAGACACTACATTTTGTTTAGTGTGTTCAAACAGGGCTGCAATGCAAGATCACACCTACTTGTTCAGACAAGCCACAAGACAAGTAAACAATGGAAGTCAGAACAGCTAAAACTTAAAATCCTGCCTGTAACAGGAAGAGGGGCTTGGACTGTTTGTTTGTTTGTTTGTTTGTTTACCTTGGCAAAGTATCTCTCAGCATTCTCGAAAAAAACACTGGATTTAGACAAACTTTATTGAGCCACGGGGGAAATTATTTAGACTCAGTTTCCACATCACAATATATTATAATATTAAGAGCAACAATATAAATGTAAATAATAAATTCAAAATAAACAGCAGAAATAGCAAGAGACGGGTGTCAAATAAGGCACAATTATACATGTATGTACAAGTAAAAATCAAACATAGAAATACAGTAATAAAATATATATCTTAGCAGATGGGTAAGGCAAAACACTGGTAAAATGAATGTAGTGTTATGGCTGAAACAAATTCCTATAAATAAAATAGTATATTGTAATTGTATAATGGTATAGTTTCTGTATAATATACTAAATTATTAAAATGTGCACGACGATCATTACTTGAAATGTAATAACTCTATTCATACAGGATAAGTGGCAACTTTATGTCACTTTTAAGTTTTCAGCAGCCAATGTTAGCGTATTTGTAAATTTGTTTTGCAGCCACAGTAAAATAAATGAATAAAGTGGTGTTTTATTACATTTTGGATCCACTGGTCAAAAAGCCATAGTGAAATAAGTTTATATAAAATTACAGAAATGCAGTGCTTTGGCTACCCGCATTAGAAATCTGAACTGTGTTGCTGTTGTGTTTAGTGTCCCTGGGAAAGTTCCATTTTCTCACCCATTTGTCAGACAAGAGGAAACATTCAGAGAGGGTTGTATTTGGGTGGTATGTTTGCATAGGTTTGTTGTGACCAGTTTAATGGCCTTGTAGATAAAGTGGGTTAGTAGTGATAATTTTAAAGGCAGCAGCCATACTCTGACTTGTAGAGTTAAAATCACCTGGTTTATAGTAAACCCAAGTCTTTCAGATTAGCTTTGTTTTCCTCAGTGTGACCCCTGCACTGTAGTATTGTACTTTCTACATTATTTATATGGTGGGTTGCCAAACAACACCTGGGTTGTGGATTATTCCCCCGCCCCCATGCTGTCAGCTCCTATCACCGCCAACCTGCCCCAGGGGGTCCCCTCTCAGAGGCAACAGGTGTTCAATGAATGCACCTGTCTATTACACATACACTGTAGACTTCTGTACTCTGTCCTGTCTGCTTATAGGGCATTAGAAGGATAAAGGCATTTTATATACTTTAGGCTGCATGACATATAAAAAGAAAATTAGGAAATATTACTTATTTTTTTACCTGTACATGAATTACTATAGATTCTTAGGCCAACACATGAACCTTTCAGAACAACTGAATAGGCTGTGCAACAGTGAATCTCTGTCAGTAATGGTTACTTTGGCTACTTAATCTTTGTAGTTTGTTTATTTCAGTGTCATATCATTTTTGAGGTTTTTGCACATGTTTTTCCATTGTGTTTTATAACTACAAATGACAAATAAACTAACCTAACCTAATGAATCCTGATGACCACCATAGTAATGTTGTTTTTGTAGAGGTGTATTCAGTACCTGTCCTGTACCAGTCTTCTTTCAGGTCAGACAGAGCATTAAGATGACAAATCACCTTAATGTCTTTATCACAATCCTTTATTAGTGTAAGCAACATTCAGCATCACCCACATTAAGATAACAGAGTCCCAAACCAAACGAACATTGTTAAATCTAATTGGGTTTTGTAATTGCTATGCTACTATTATATTTCCATTCATTCTTTTTCACTTGGTGCCACCATGACATCATCTGCCTCCCTCTCCTACCATGCAGTGAGTCACTTTTTAATTTGATTTAAGTTTTACATTGGTTTAACCTTGGATTACATTTTAACTCGGCATTTGCTATTGTTTTGACTCGTTCCAGAAGGGGACTTGTTTGTGAACTTCCCTGTACATGTTTTACTAATAAGGATTGCTGTAATTCCATAACCTTGTCTTCACTTTTTTTTTCCTCTTTCTGCCTGTCTTCCCTTGTGCCACTTTCATGCACTTCTGCCTAGCAACAAGCGACAGCCCCTTATCACAGGCTTATTTATTTGATCAACCGTGCCCAATCACACCCCACCAATCGTCTTACGCTCGTCATAGTATCCTCATTAGCATTACGCTTTCTAAATCCATCCTTCAACACACGAGCTGCTTCTCACAAACGCTGCCTTTCTTGCCCCCATTAGAACCTATTATCCGTCATACATGCACCAGAGTGGCTCTCCGTAGAGACCAGTTGTAATTAGCAATGGAGATAAACGCCACACAAAATGGATCAAACGGCGCAACCTTGATAGGACAGGAGTGTTTGACAGTGCCTGTACATGTGCAACACCTAATGCAAAAACTGGCTTAATGAATAATTCAGTTTGTATTAGTTGATATGTATAAATAATAGCTGAGCAGTAGGGTTGTAATGTATTAAAAAAAGCAACTGATACATAACGTGTGATAATACAGGACTACTGTAATCATCAGTCTTTACATAGGTTTTATTAACTTTGTGGATAGCTAAATACATTTAATGTTGTTGATGAAGAATTAGGCATAAATGAAAATTTAACCAGGCCTCCATACACCTAATTGCAAACTGTGCAGCCCTATATTTTTTGGAGTAGTAGTAGTAGTACCTCAAGTATCTGAACTGTGCAGGGGCTCAGCTCCTCCATCTGTGTTTGACAGACTGTACCCCTCCCATGTGCATTTACTCATGTAGTGGGCTGTCTGTTACAATATCACACATCTCCATTCATCCGCATCACCGCCGAAACAGCAGGTGGTGAGGAGAGGTGTGAGCAGTGCTTGCCAGCTTCCAATGACGTCTGTGGTCATGTGACACCCAAGCAAATTCATCTAAATAGTTAATGTTCACCGTAACCACTAGTTTTATATATATATATATATATATATATATATATATATATATATATATATATATATATACACACACACACATATATATATATATATATATATATATATATATATATATATATATATATATAGATAGATAGATAGATAGATAGATAGATAGATAGATAGATAGATAGATAGATAGATATAGATAAACACACATATATACATGAAGTGCTGAAGCAAGCAACTTGTATAGCTCCAGAAAACACCAAAACATTGAAATAGTACTACAAAGCACAATGTAACATGTCATTAAAATAATACAATAATGTATATTGACTTAGACAAAATAGAACAGACTCAATTATTAACGAATTTCTTGCTCTCTGTGTTTCAGAATGTGACAAACTGAGGAAGGATGGTTTTCGGAGTTCCCAGTACTACTCTCAGGGTCCCACATTCTCAGACCCCCTACAGACGGGCAGCGTCCAGGACGAGGAGGATGAAGACAATGACAAGAAGGTGTGTACTTACTAGTATGTGAGAGTTTGTAGAAAATGTCCTCTAGGCTCCACATACGATTTAGTTAGGAGTGCCATACTTCCATCTAGTGGCAATATGTGGTGTTGCAGTGCCTTTAGTACACAAGTTTACATGTCTTACGGGGCCATAACATGTTTACCACTCCACTGACTTGCAAAGGTGAATGTAATATCATTGTAAGGTGTGCTCCTTTTGCACAGTTAATATTCTTGCAGATTTTATTTTGTAACTTGATTTTTTTATACTTTATATTTTTATATGTACACTTCATTGTTGTTTTTTCACATCCAGTCAATAACATCATCAGCAGAAGATGACAAGTCCCAACTGTCCATGAGGTCCCAGACTCCTCAGGGCTGTGTTGAGGACAGGGAGGGGTCAGAGGTGGACGGTCAAGTGGTTTGGACCAAGGCCACACCCCTCCCCACGCCTGAGGAGAGGATGAGACAGGCTGCTCAGGCTGTGCCCACTGACATTGTTCCTATTAATGTAACAGGTATGCTCCATCATATCAATTTTTACATAAGAAATTTTGCATACATATCATTGAAAAAATGAATATGAAAAAAGTGGTTTAAAATTTAAACTACACTGTACCAACTCCACTCTGTCAAAGAACTCAGTTTATTCCCATCTGAATAAAGCCCCCTTTGCACCTGACCGTCCTTTCTGGTTGTGTGCATTTGTCTGTTTAAATTAGTTTGACGGCTAATCCAAGGTTAGGAATTCGGATGCATATCTGAGTGTTTGCAAATTGTTCCCAAGAGGCTCTTTTTGAGTATGGAGCATTTTGTTACTATGTGAGCTGGGCATGATGTTGTAAGATATTTATATTTACTTTTACATTATTCAAATTTTCTATATGCAAAAAGTTTGATTTTAAATTTGTGATATCCCTATGTGGTACAAACATAATATAAGTGTAGTCAATACAAAGCATTCTGGAAAATATATTGTTACGGAATGATTTATAAATAAATGACCAATACCACATTGAATTCAAATTGTCAGTTTACAATAACCATCTGATTTTGCCTGTGTCACAGTCAATCTTCCTGTGGGCCCATGATCCCACAGACACTAATGAAGCCTTAATGTGTTTCCTCTCCTCACAAATCACTGTTGACTTCATCTGCTGTCACTTTGCATTACTGAGTGAACGAGGCTAAAGCACAGACACTGGGCAAGATCAGAGGGTTTTTTGTCACCAAGTGTTAACGTGACAGTCTGCCCTTAGACTGTTCTCTACATTCATGATGCCTGTCCACTGCTGAGGCCAGACACCACTATATGCCGACAATCTCTTACCTTGCATCTGCATGTCTTGAAAAACCCAAACCCTGTTCAGCGATTCTTATTAACATCCACTTTCCACATCTCAACTGAATATACAAACAATAATGTAACACTCAGCACTGAATTTTAAAAAGTGAAAATGTCTCAAACTTTGCAAATGGATCAGTTTCTTAGATTTAGCCATAAATATTCTCAGCCTATTTGCTTCATGATTTATGCTACTATTTGAGACTGATATTTTGAATCCACGAGCAAAGATTGGCACTACTCTTTAAAAGCTGCTGTCAAAAAGCAGAATGCATGTTTTATTTAACAAGAAACCGTTGTGCATGTGAAGTTTTCCCTATAACTAACTGTTGACTGTTTGCTTATGTCTGCGCCTGCCTCGCTCTCGCTCTCCCGCGCTCCAGGCGAAGTGTTTGACCGACAGGCAAGCATCCGGCGCTCCCTCATTAACACTGACACCGTGTCCCGAAGGCCCAAGAAGGTCAAACGCAGAAAGACTATATCAGGGCTGCCAGACAACTTCAACCTGGATTTAGGTATGGGTGAATGTGGTGGCAACGTGTAGCGCCCTCCACTGTCCATAGACCATAGTGCAAGTAGTGGTAGCTGTAGTTCTAGCTGTAGTAGTTGTTCTGTAATGGTTATACGTTTACGTGCTTCTGTCATGATGGACCTTTTCTTTTTAATCGATTTTTGGGTTGATTTGGGGAATTCTTGGGCCATACTTTGTGTGCTTTATCTGTGTACAGTGCTATCATTTGTGTGTGTCTCATTCCTATTCATTTTACATTGATGAATACTGCTGCTGGTTTGTGGCTTTCTTCTGGGTCAGCCTTTTGCACTTCCAGTCTTGATTGAATTCCTATTTATTATCCAGATTTCATTTGAACTGGTTTAAGCCTGTTTTTTTATGAATTACATTTTTGCGTAATCCCCATTTTATCCCTTTCTTAAAGCTTGGAATTGGTTTAGTTATTTAATGTGTGTTTAGCTGATATTTGAACTAAAACATGCTGTACATTTTTAACTTCTGATGATTGTAGTGATTGACAAAGTATAAAACTGCAAATATAAAAGTGAAATGCCTTTTCTGACTTCCTTTTACAAAAGTTCTTAGTCTTTTTGAGCTCCCTTAACTGGCGCAGTTCAGTTGACCACCCCATGTGTTTATTTACACATGTTCACTGTGGGATGGCACTGTTTTTGAAGCAAAGAATAAGTCCACTGCGATAAAATCAAAGCTGATAGAAAAAGAGCTTTAAGTCTGGTGTGAGCCCAGCTGACAACTGGCTCAGAATGTCATGATTACTGGGCTGGGGTAATAGTCCCCATCCTTCCCTCTCTCTCTCCTCTTGCTCTGATGCTGCCTGGGAAGTACTAGACCTGCAGCTTAATCTATCGCAGTAGCAGCAGAGGCGAGCCAAGCTGTCACTCTGGTCTTTAGCGAGAAGAGGAGAGAATGTGTGTGATGCTCAGGACAGAGGAAGAGGAGAGGAAAGATGTTGGGGAATTCAAAGACAATAGCAAACAGAAGGCAGTCCGGTTAGCCAGTTTTTGGGCCATTTGTGTGTTTTTCTGGTACGTGTTAGTGTTTGTGTCTTCACCTCTATTTTTGTCTGCATTCTGCGTACTTGACCCTGCTTGTGCATGTCTCCCTGCATTTCTGTGTTTGCTCAGTTTCACCTGTTTAAAGGCCAAATTGACAGTTTTCATTCTCTAATAGACTTTGAGCCTGATAATCATGAGAATGTGTCTTCTGTTTTGCCTGTTCCACTGTAATGCAAGCCAGAGCATGTCAAGCAGAGGTTGCTAATTAAATTGTGATCAAGAACAGAAAACATACTAACTAAACTTTTGTCAATAAGGTAGAAAAGTAATATTTTCAATGTACTGAACTTGTTTGCTTTTTCTTACTGTTTATCAGCACCACCAGGACGCTGTGGGGATGCACGACCTCATTCCATGTTCATCCCGGGACAATATTCCACTTTGGGGCGAACCGGAAGTATGAACTCAATGCTCCGGAGGTCAGTGACTAGAGACTCTTGCTCTCAGACAGAGGAGGTGAAAATAGTCCCTCCGTCCATGAGGAGGATCCGCGCACAAAGGGGACAGGGTATTGCTGCACAGATGGCAGGGATTTCAGCTTCATCCTCTACTGGAAGTATATCCATCTCCAGTACAGACAGCTCTGGGATAGTCATGATGCCTCAGTATAATGGAGATGTGTCCCGGTTTCACAGCCTGCCCCGGGGTGCCAGGGTGTCTCTAAGTGCTGATCCCATTTACAGCAGCACCCCCATTAAATCAGAAGAGCACGGGACACCACAGGGCCGCATTGGCAAACTTCAGGTGGATGATACAGCGGTTCACATGAGAAGTGCCCCAAGAACAGGCACTCTGCCCCGTCCCAAGTCCCAAGAGGTCAGAGGGAGCCAGGTCAGTGAGTGGGGTGGAGGTCCGGCCTGTGTGGTGTCCCCTCATGCAGCGTACTCCACCTCTCTCATTCCAAATGCCATGATGTCCAGCTCCTCTGAGGTCATTACATTAAACTCATCTGGGCATAGCCCGCCCACTGCAATAGTTCTACCCAACGGTCGCCCCCTTAGTGTGGCATCAAGCATAGATACCCTGACATCCAGTCCTGCACCCTTCAGTCACAGCAGCACCTGTCCTGCTCTGGCCACTTCCACTCCAGTGTCTAAAGCTCAGAGTGCGGGCACTGCCCCAACGAGTGAGTCTGGACACTCAGACAGCAGTGCACACAGCCACAGTACACTGGCCCCTACACCTCCCTGTTTGCCAGAGGAGCAGTGGATCTATGACACACCTGAAAATGTAGTGGCCCCACATCGTTCACTGACCTCCAGCTGCTCCACACCCATAAACCAGCTGTACAGCAGCCTGGACCGTTCCTCCAGGACCACCACAGATTCCAGCTCGGTCTACTCCCAGGACAACGATGGCTACTTCACCTCCATGCACCTGGATTCAGGCCTGCGCTCACGCAGCCACGGCAGTGGCCATGGGGCGGCCATCGGACGGGCCACTAGACACAGCATGTACGAGTGTCGGGAGCTGGCCAATCATGAGGACTCTACAAGTTTGTACAGTGATAAATCTCTGTCCCGAAGCATCTCTCTGCGCAAATCTAAGAAGCCGCCTCTGCCCCCAGCCCGTACAGACTCTCTGCGACGCAGACCTGGGGAGAAGAAGCCCCTGGGAGGTGTGAGTGCGATCAGCGGAGGCTCTGAGTCTGTGCTCAATGAGAGCCTCATCGCCAGTCTGCAGCAGAGCTTACAGATGGGACTGAGAGCAGGCAAAGGAAAAGGAGCATCACCTTCATCACCCTCCCACAGCCCGAGCAGTGACTATGACGACCCGTGGGTGCTGCGGCCGCGCAGTCATAGCAGCATCAGTGCTGGCAGCTCAGCAGCGTCGCTGGGAGTGCACTCTGGTGTAGTTTCAAACATGTACTCACTTTGCCAAGTGACTCCTGCTCAGAGCGAGACCAGCAGCCTGCGCTCAGACTACGCAGAGTCCTGGGGCTACTACATGGACTACCCTCGAGGCCAGACTGACCAGAGGGCACAGTCTCCTGCTGCCACCTCCACAGAGACTGTCTCAACAGGGGTGAACTCTGGAGATCTCCAAAACAATGGGGACAATAACAATGTACAGTCTCCTACAGCTCAGCAGGGAGTGGCAGTGAAGCCGAAAACCTCACCTGACAGAGTACATAGACTCACCTCTCCCTCTAGTGGCTACTCCAGCCAGTCCAACACACCCACCGCCGGGACACCTGTACCCTCATTCGTCCGCTCCATGTCCCCTTCAGGGAGTCGCCCTCCAAAACCCAAAGTCCCAGAGAGAAAGTCCTCCCTCATCTCCTCTGTGTCAATGTCCTCTTCATCTACTTCTCTGTCCTCCAACACGTCAGACTCTCTCAAAAACCCACCTCCTCCTCCTCCACCACCCCCACTGCCTGTCTTCTCCTCCTCTGCTCCCACAACCCCTCTGAGTCCCCCACCACTCTTCCCTGCCCCTCTGCCTCCCTCGTCCCCTCCCACTCCTCCACCACCTCCGCCACTACCACCCACCCCACCAGCCCAGACACTAAGCCCGCCCCCTGCCTGTTCCACTTCCCCTGAGTTTCCTCCTCCTCCATCCCCTAATGCTCTAATCCCCCCCAGCTCATCCTTCAATGGCAGCTTCAGTCCTCCTCCTCCTCCACCCCCATACCCCAATGTGGATCCCCCTCTGCCGCCGCCACTGGCTCCCTTTGTCGCGTCATCTTCCTCTCAATCTGTTGTCCCAACACCAAAGCAGCAGCCCCCCAAAGAGGCTCTGTCCGATAACGCTATGCCATCACCCAAGCCCCTCATCACACCATTTGCCCTGCAGAGTGTCCAGCTCCGATCAGTAAAACGTCCTGACAAAGAAATTGATAGCAGCACAGACTTTCACCTCAGCAATGACACGAAACCTGAAAGTTATGACTCCAGCCCCCAGAATGACACTCAAAATGACTGTACTGAAGATGTGTCCCGCCAGTCGTCCCCCTCTCCTGTCTCAAAGCTTTTAGAGGAGTTGTCTCTAGACTCTAGTTTCATCAATGAGTACCAACACTTGAATGGTAAAGACAACTACAATAACCATGACGCAATGCAAATCTCCCCACAGACCTCTCCTGTCAAACAGCCTCCAGCAGTCTCCAAAAAACCCAAAAACCCCTTCATGCCATCAGTTACACCCCAGCCTCTTATAGAGCAGTGTCAAAATCAAGAACAAAATGGACATTTGCCTACAGAAGATCAGGCAGATTCACTTACAAAAGAAGTTGAGTTAAAAAATGGGCTGCAGGAAGATGGGGAAACTTCAGAGAGCTCCGAGCCTTTAACAGAAAGCAGCGAAACATTGACAGACCCACAAGAAGAAAACTCCAACATGTCTGCTCCAATCAGCCCAGAGTTGAGTGTGTGTACCAATGGACATGATGAGGAGGAGGAGGAGGAAGAGGAAGAGGAGGAGGAAGGTGATGGAACGAGCAGCACAAGTGGATCTGTCAGCTCCAAAGAGGATGACGCAGGTGAGTGACAAGAGCTATACTGTATTTTTTCTAGACATACGGTAAACAAAATATCCTATACTGCAAGATAGAATGTACTCCTATTTATACATTTTCTTTTATGCAAAGCTACAGAAGTATGACATTGACTCAAATGGGGCGCTAAAGTATCTGTCAACATGTTCTCATTTTGAAGTTAGATCCCAGACACTTAAAATATAAAATCATTGATCAATTCACTAAGGCCAAATCACAATTCTCATTCATACCCCCCACGCCTTCCTCGTAAATCTAGCCCAACCCCTTTCCCTTAAAAAAACTACCTAAATCAGTATCAAACTTTGCCACATTTCCCATATTTGTTGTCAATTATCCATTGGATGCCTGTCATCCATCCATACTTGAAAAAAATAAGCTCAAAAGGTTTAAAACTGTGGAAATGGCACAGCTTATCAGTGGGATAGCAGTGCCGCAGCCTCTTGGATCTCCTCTCTTTGCTCATCCTTTTCACTTTGTGTACTGTGCTGCTCCTATGGCCACAGTCCCATTTTCCCCTGCATTGCTCAGTTTTTTTTTCATTCACTCCAGCCCCCTGTCTATCTCACCCCCTGAAGCAATCCATCCTTATTTTCAAATATGTTTTTTTTTCCTCTCATCTTTGCTGTTAATCTCCAGTCTAACTCAGTATTAGGTAAGGGAGGGGTCCGTGCCTGTCCATCCCAGGGGGAGATGTGAGTTTTAGGGCAAGGGGGGAGGGGCTTAGTCACATCAGAAAGGGGAGGGGGAGTAAGTAGGATGTAGGGGAGGATGCCCGCAGCAGCTGAGGCAGTCGAATTGCAGACGTGAGCGCGAAGGTTGAGAAGAGGAGGGGAGGAGGAGAGCAGCTAAAAACTCTAGAAGAAGGAATACACTTAAGGGACATACAAACAGGCAAAGATGTAAGAGGGACACATGGCTACCCCTCTGATTTTAGACGCAGGATGAAAGACTACATTAAGAGATCTATATTTGTAACAATGTCATTTCTTCTTAGGTGAGGTATTTCATTCCAGCAGCACGGCAGACTCGTCACCAGTTCAGTCCAAAGGGGCGAGCATGGTGACCCCTACGCCCTCCCGTCCCAGAACCACGGAGGACCTCTTTGCGGTCATTCACAGGTGGGCAAACTCACTCCTGTCAAACCCTAACCATGCCCGCTCCGGTGTGTTATCATGTGTTCTCTGTCTCTCCTCTCACTGTATCTCTGTCAGCATCTCATCTCATTTTCCTCTCTGCCTCGTAACCCTGAACTTGACCGCTCCTTCCCCCACATCACCCTTCAGGACATGATTTCTCTGTTTCCATTTCTATCCCCCTATGCTTCATCATCTGCCCTGCTGTCATAACTTTACCTATTGTCAACCCATATATCAGAGTATGCATTAGATTTAGCTGCTATGTGTTGCCCCTGGATAAACAGTTTGTACATCAGTAAGCACGTATCTTCACTGTTTATTTTTGTGTGTATATAGTCAAATTAGCTACGCTCATTTTGACTTAAAAGGCTGTTGCTTCATCCATATTTAAACTACTCAACACCCCGTGGTACTAATCTAGGTTAGAGGCCACCAGAGAGAGTGAGTGTCTATCTGCTCTAGTGCACTCCAGTCTGACATATATTGCATACGTGCGCTCTTCAAAGCAGGAGGAGACATAAATTTCTCATGCAGCCCACACCAGTTTGTGTTTCACGGTCACGTGGCACAGCAGTCAAGAGTCCTTTTAGCCATCGCAGGATTTCATTTCATGGGATTTTACTTCCTCTGGCAACACTCGCTTTATTGACCGCACTTTTACTGAAGACGTGTGTTATGTAATATAGAGTTATTCACGTTTCTTACTCACGTTAATTATGGCAATTTCAAGAAGGGCACTAGATCTCTAAGCAGTTGAAATGCTAATGATTTTCTGTAGTTCAAATACTAATGATTTTCTGCAGTGTTATTAAAATCAATCAATCTATATTTTCCAGTGATGCTATTTGAATCATAAATGTAAGGCAGTTTTTTGAAGTTATTGACTAATATTTCTTACACACATCAATTATGGGAATTTCATGAAGGTTTCTAGATCTCTAAGCAGTTGAGTTGTTATTAAAATCAATATCTTTATTATGATGATTTATATCATTATTTATTGTGACGATATTTGGATAGCAAGGTTAAGGAATCTTTAAAAAATGTATGTAATTCTTATTAAGAAATTATGGAGTCTAGATTGAATTAGTGCTAGATGTGTAAACCAGGTCTAATTCAGTCCCACAAAATTTCTCTAAACCAAGGAATTGAGTAATGACATTGGGTATATTTATGATACATTTTCTTTTCTTATAAATTATGTTTAGTTGTTCTGTTTTCCTGCTTAGATAAATGCTAAAATTACTACTAATAATGTCTTTTTTAAATCTATTCAGTCCCTGATACAACATAGTAGTGAATATAGCATTACATTGCGCTTCACTGGATTCAGGTGTTTTAATATATGCATGCATGAATCTCTTACATAATGCTATAATGTGGCATGCCCCATAGAAGACAATTGCTGCTCTGAGAGGTTGAATTTAGGGCAACTGTTTGAGTCTTTAAAAACCAGCGCACACCTCGTATCACTGCACAGTCTCTCTGTGACCTTCAGCACCCTCCACAGGTTTTTCTGTACAATTTCTCTCACTAGATCCAATCTGTGGGATTAGGCATTACGTCTCACCTTGCCTGAAGTCCTTTTTAATTCTGTGATCAAACCTCTTTCTTATCAGTGATCTGAGTTTTCATGCTTTTTATCGTCTCGTTAAGGACATAAAGGGGGCGCATACCAAGTGGTTCAAAGTGGCAAAATAAAAGGCATGCTCCCCTAAATAACGTTGTTACTTCGCAATGCTGCTACCTATGCATTTTAAACAGTTAAGTAAGTACAAGGCACAATAGCTTTCTCAGAGAATTGCCCTGCTTTGTTATTTCCTTATGGTTGTTATAAGGGCTGCGGTAACAACAACCCCAAACTCCTGCTGAGAATGGCAGAAGTGTCGTCTTGTGATTAAAACCGCTTTGGGCACAATTCCCAGTTTATTTTTTTTCTGATATATTTCTTTATGCCTTGGTCTTAGCTTTTTAGCAGCGAAGTAGCAGCATCGACAGTTTTCCCTCACTCAATTGAGAATGCTAAATTATTCAATTATTTTTAAGCTCTTGTTATAATTATTCCTGTGTCATTTGCTGCTCTTTTGTTTATTACTGATTCGGTGGAGTGATTGCTGGGGGCATCGCAAACATATGGCAAATTTGGGACGAAGATTTGGAGAGTGTTGTATCCTCAGAGGAACTATGCATAAGCGTCGCGAGACCAGTTAATGAGTTGAAGAAAGACATATCCTGTAGGCTTAAGATGAATTTAAATTGGTTGTTGTTTCTGATCTGAACTCTAGATGGATAATAATACTGTTACTAGATGAAGTTAACAATCCCCTGTGACATCTTGATTAACCCAGATCCATTTTCCCTTCCTTTCATTTCCTTTTCTGCAGTACCAGGGCTGGCAAGAGTAACAAAGTATAATTTAAAACTAAATACTGAATGAGATAAAGTCGTCAAAATGTTGCATATAGAAGAAAGTTGAAGCCCATAAATATTACAAATTACTTTTTCTCCCCGCTTGTGGAATTGTCTGAGCAATACCACAAACACAAGTTGTCTATTGGAGGGTTGATTCAGGCTTAAATAATTAATACTCTAACTCTTAACCCTAACCTCTTAATCTAGAAGTTACTAAGCCTGAATCTGAAACTACTTGTTCATGCTTTATTAAGACTAATTAAAGTGTAGTTATTGTAAAGTGGTAGCCTGTCTAAATAGCCTCTTTCCCACAGGTCCAAGAGGAAGGTCCTGGGTCGCAGTGTGTCAGACGATGAGCGAACACGACCTGGTTCTCACCCCTCTTCTCCCCCAGTGACCCCCACAGGCAGCTCCACTGGCCTGGCCTCTTCTTTGCCCCGTCAGACCAGCTCCATCCAGAGATCTCTGCGCAAATCCTCCACCAGCAGCGACACCTTCAAAGCCCTACTGCTGAAAAAGGGCAGCCGCTCCGAGACCAGTTTTCGCATGTCCGCTGCAGAAATGCTGCGCTCCACAGACCCACGCTTTCAGAGGACACGCTCCGAATCTGCCCTGGAACCCCCTGCCTCCCCCGGATCGCCCTCCTTTGCCCCCCACAGCCCCTGCGCATCACCAGGCCGCAGTAAAAGACCCTCGGAGGAGTGGAACCGCTATGACTCTGTGCCCCTCCCCTCACCCACGTCCCCCTCTTTTGCGTTTAGTGGGATGAAATACGGACGATCACGCACGCCGCCCTCTGCTGCCAGTAGCAAGTACAACGCCCGCAGTAGGATACTCAGCAGCCCCATGACTGTTATATGTGAACGAGAGGGAGAGTGGGGGGAGAGTGAGTACAACGATGCAGTGGACAGCCTTTCAGCTCTCAATGACTCCAATGGCACTTTATCTGAAGAAAGCAGGAGTTAGATGGACTATGATTTACAGAAATGAACTTTTAGAGTATGCCCCCAAGACTGGCACAAGCAAAGACACGCCACTGTTCCATTTGGAGGTCAGATGTGGCACTGGTTCAGTAATGTTTCAACAGTTTCCTTAGTTTTTTTTGGTTAAATAATGCATCATGTTTTGCTTCATACACATTGTTGCCTATGAAGTTGTGATTCTTAAAGCTGCAATGGTCAGGCTTAAACCAAGTACTACCTAATAATAAAGTATTTGGATTTCAAAGTACAAATAGGACTAGACTGAGAACAAATATAGTCTAAACCAGGTCTAAAATGGGACAAAAAATACATGTTATTACCGCAGTTTTAGAAAGCTCTTGTTAATGATACCTTATGTAAATATAAATAGGAATAAAGGGAGCTGTGTCAGAAAGCAGGATTATTTCAGCTTTATGGGCAAAAATGTGTATTTACTCATCCAACCATGCATTTCTTTTGAACAATCACAAACAGTCTTTGCAGTGGTGCTATGTAGCAGGCAACGTCCTGGGCAGATTTGAATGTAGAACGGTAGCTCTTCTGCAAATTGTGGTACTTCTGTGGGATACTTTGCAGAGGGCTTGACGCTGCCAACCAAGTTAAATGTTATTGTACAAAGACTTGACCCTAACTGCAAATTTACTCTAAAACATGATTTGTGTTGTTTCGTTTTAGTTTGTAGATTTGCATTGTGCATAGTCATTATCTTTGTATTGTTGTTTTAAAGATTGTTTTAAAATTATGTCATGTTTTGTTTTGGAATAAATATGTATAACTGTAAAGCTAAAATGACAGAGGAAAGTCTATTTTAGTTATCATGATGGTTACCAAAGAGCTGAAAAGTTAAACAAGTTATTACAAATAACAATCTGAAGGGTGTGGCCACTTGTCATTGTTTTCACCTGCTAAAATCGCCTGAATAACTCTATCCTTTTGCAGTTTTATATGGTTCTGTATGTACATATAAAGAGAAATGAGTTTTAAGTAACATTTCACTTATTCTCAAAAATCTTTGTACTATTTTAGTAGCCCTGTGTTTGCTGAAAGGGAGTGGTTTTCCTTTTTTTTTTGTATATTATTTATTTGAAAGTAGCAGGGCTGTAACTTCAGTGACCTGGTCCAAGCAGTTGAACAGAGATTGGTCAAAATGTAGTTGTATTGGTGTTTAAAATGCAATAATATTTAAGTTTTTGCCTTTGACTGCCCTTCATATTTAGATTTGACTTGACTTATGGGCATTGCAAAGTCATGTGAATTTTTAATTAAAGTTATAATTTTTTTGTCCAATCTCCAATCAACTGCTGACTTACTTGAGCACTTTGGGTCGGGTTCATCTCATGCCTCAAACAGCAAAAATGAATCGTAAAAAATAAGACGAAGGCATAATGAAGGCTGGTTGCTCATGTGTATATGTCTGTGTAATTAAACAAGGTGATATAAAGTCATGGCTATGTTTTGTCTCTTTCCAGTCTCTTTTATATCTTATAATTCACTGGCATCTGTCCAGTCACGCCAAAATCCCTGCATCATTAAACTTGTCACAAAGGGATCCACACTCGTCCATCAAGTCTAAAACTCCTCATCAAGTCTAACTTATGTCTCAATACAGTAAATGGCATTTTAAAAATCTTCATCCCAGTCAAGAAAACTCACTCAGTGCAATATAGACACAGCTGGTTCTAAGGTGCAGATCAATACAGCCCCTCTCGCTATAATCACACTATTGACAGGCCAGCGCGTTTCTGCTTGATTGTCAAGATGTTTTACAGTTCCACCCCAGAGAAAACAAGGCCTGGGCAGTGAAGCTGATGTGATCCACAGTTCATGCTGTAGGAGGAAATAATTTTAATTTAAAGGGCCCATATTATGCTGTTTCTGATCTGTTATGTAATGTTTCCTCAACACAACCATACCTGGAGTTGTGGTTTGTTTTGTTCACACATATTTAACACACAAACCCTGCATATTTAGGAGGTTTTAGTTTTTAGTTAAGAGTTTTTCTCTCACTGAAAACGCGCTGTGGAGATGCAGACAGACTAATAATGTGTCACACAAACTTGTGAATGAAACAAAACACAACTACAGGTCTGTTTTGATGATTATAACATGAGCCCATAAGTCAAGAGTCAATTTTATGTAATATTGTACCTTTAAACAAAAGAGTAAAGGCACACTGTAACATTTCTGGTAAAGGCCTGTACCTTGTGGTCTCCATGGAGTTTACTTTTTCTAGAAAGTTTCACAATATGGCATTAAACTGGTCGATCTCTTGGTGTTTGTTTTGCTCTAAAACACCCTGAAAAACAAATATTCTTAATGTGAATGGGGTAATTTCTCTACTGATCTGGCCTGTAATTTGTAATTTAATGCCATATTGTGAAACACTGAAGGCAATAACATCTTCTTACAGACAAAAGGGTAGCAGACCCTACTGAAGAAAAGTTGCATAGTGCACCTTTTATTAATGGTTGAGAGCTTCTTTTGATCACAGCAAGTTATATGATGTTATAGATGAGATTGTCAGGTTGGTGTAATATTTTATAGCCACAATTTCCACAGACTATCAAAGGCATGCATTGTCAGGATATACACCCCTTAAGGCCTTTAGCTGAGAATGAGAAGTATGCAAAAACATTAGAAAAGAACTGTTAATCATAAATTTGATGCCAAAAATAACACACTTCCTACACTATACATTCTGGTGCTCGTCAATTCAATAGCTTTTGATAACCGTATCACTCCTGCACACAATGGATTAGTTCCTGCTAGTTTAATCTCTGTCAGTTGAAAATTGAGTTTAGTCTTTTCACTCCATGCCCTCCACATAAACCGCCTGCTCATACCCTCCAACTCTCTATCAGACTAAAGAGGTTTCTTCAGTTATAACACGGTAATATTAATCTGCAGGCTTCCTATCTGCAATGTTTTAGTGCCAACGGACAAGTGGAAAATAAGGCATACAGTGTAAATAGAGACCATGATCTCTGCTGAGTGCTTGAACACGATATTAGCAAATTTTCCTCCACAAATAAAATAATTGAGTCAGCAAATGTCAGCAAGGAGACACAGAGATAGATACAAAGATAAAAGGAGGGGGCAGTGGAGGTGAACTGTAGCTTGGTTTCATCTGCCACAGAAAGGTCACTATAGCAAAGACAAGTTCATGTGATGAGACACACACTCTGGCATTTAGCTGAGATAAGATAATAAAGTTAGTGAATTTATGGTTCAGTGCATTTCATTATCACAGTATTGAGTCCTAAAAACTACTCACAGAAAAGCACGAGTCAACATGCCCATTGTTAGGGGGTGTGTGAAAATACTGAAATATCTTGTTTAATGTGACAATACAGTATCGATATAGCGCCAAGATAATTTTTTGGTATATTTTACAAAATTATTTTGTTACAGTGCTACAGTTCTGTTGCTTGTTTAGAAGAAGGAAACTCATTTTTGCAACACATTTAACATTTTCACTGTTTTGATGGGTATGTTTCATATTAACTTTGCACAATAAGGGGTTTAACAAAGACTTTTATTATCACAGCCATGATTTAGCTATTATTTTTTACTGAACCATATCGAATCGATTTGAAATATATCATATTGAACTGAAAGTACACTATATCAAGATATGTATCGTATTGGCAACTTCTTAATGATACCCATCCCTACTCATTGTACTGCTCCCAATCCTGTATAAACGGAGGTGATTGTGTCAGTGTGGATCAAACAGAAGGCAGATGCTGTGTTGGAAAAAAGAAGGAAGGCAAAAACGTATTATTATAGATTTATAAACACATTTATGTTTTTCATGTTATTCTTATAGAAATACATCATAGTGATTTTTCCCTTTAAACATTTGTAACTTACAATTTTAAAGTTTCACAACTGTTTAAAATGCAATATAAAATAGCAAGACTTCAAAACATTTGTCAAAACAACTTAAAAAAGCTGGGTATTTTGAGTTTGGATAAGCAGCAGCTCATGATGTTGCTAAGAAAAGAAATACTTTAAAAATAAAACATTTTAGTTATTATAAATGGGAGCACAAAATGAGAAACAAATACATCAAACAGTAGGAAAGCTGATGGTACTGAAAGGCATCCAGAGGTGTTTACATTCAGTAATTAGTTTTCCCTATATATTTGGCAAACCTGTAATACACTAAATCAAAAAACAGTAATGCTGCCTTAGTATAAGGGCACTTGTGGTTGTTCCCTGCTCTATGTATAATTTTCTCACTGTAGCAGTAATTTATTGCAAAAGTAGACGGTAAACATGCTGCATATAGTTGCTTAGTGTGACCTTTTAAACTGGAATCATGATTAAGTAACTCAAGTAATATCCCTTTAGTCAGCTACATACAAATCTCAAGTAATTATTATGAAATTATTTAGTGCACACTTTTTTGATTTTGTTAATCTCACTACTCAGGCTTCTTTTGAAGGATCCAGACCTCATTTCTGCGGTTGGTCAGTTTGAATGGACTGTCGTAACCTGCCACATAAAATGGCTGGTCCACAAACTCCACCCCATCTCTCTTCAGGCTCTCCACCAGTTTCAGGAGCTCATCACGCTTCATTTGCTCATTGGAAAAACCTCCATGGGTCCTAGTGAGACAAAGAGTGGAGGAATACAAAACCACCAGTTGTGCACTTGTAGTCAAAGTTATTTTTAAATAAAAATAAGTTAATCCAATTCAGATATAACACTGTCATTTTAATTTTGTAGATTGTGTTCATAACCAGGCACATATAAGCCAGTTATGAGGGTAAAATCTCTGACTGGGTGGACAAGAATCAAACTGAGCTGGTTTTGTTTAATCACTAATATTGTTACCTGACATAAGCAGTGAACTCCTTCCTGTGCTCGATGAACAAATCCGGGTCGGTGGGCTCGGGGGGCGAGGCCTGATGCTCCTCTGGGATGTAGAATGACACAGTGAACTTGGACTCACAGGTCGGCCCCTCTCCAGGCTCCACAAAACAGGACACAGGAGCCGTCATCTCCACCTTCACCTCTGTAAACAAAGTAAACCATTTAAGTCATACACATATGAAAAGCTCTCAGCAGTCACCACAGTGAAGGGTAAAACAGAAGCACCAGCTGTATCAATGCAACTATTAATGACATTTAAAAGCAAGACTAATATTTTATGCATTATAAAAAAAATATCATAATATATGATTTACTTGATGATGCATTATGCATTATTTGTTTTTAGTCCATGGTGATGGTACTGCTTGAAATGTTCCACCATATGGCATTAAACATATCGGTCTTCATGAACACAGCAGGTAATACCGCCAGGCCAAGCTACAGTGTGTGACCCTACTACCAGTTAGAACACATGTTTTAGGGTTGTTTTTGGAGAAATAAAAACACCTCTAATTAAATAAATTCAAGGTAAATACATTTATTGCAAAACTGTGGAACATCCCTGGTAATGCGAAAACATCTGAATGGAGACAAGCAGATGGCAGTTACACAGTGCACCTTTAAATTACACAAACTTTGTAAGCACTGATATAATTCACATGATAGTGCAAATATATACACATGCTGTAACCACAGCAAGATGAATTGTAATCATGTATTTTATAGGAAACATTTACATCAGGATGTGTACATAAGCACACAGTTGTCACCACATTATGGAGAGCGCAGATGGTGGGCAGATTTTTACAGAGGGTGCCAAATACTCAAGATTAAACCCAAGCCTCCACATCACACTGTAAATGCCACAGCATAAACAATATACAAGCTCATAAATAATGCGGTGTAGGATCTGCTGAGTAAGAACAAAGGCAGTGGCACTGTTACAACTGCTGAGCAAGGGCAAAAGTCTGCCCTTCTTGAGTTGTCCATAACTGCTTCATGAAAGTTCATAATTTCCTAGGAAATTGGAGACTGTTATTTTTGTGTTGTAGGAAGACTCACTCACTGTTCTGGTTGGTGCCTCCAATGTATTTGAAAAGTCTCTTAAAACCAGTGCCCATGGCTGCATCCCACTCCATCCCAGTTAAGGAGGTGCTAACCCACTTTGTAGCATGATATGTACGGATTTCATAGTCCTGTCCCTGCAAGATACAACAATATTCATAATAAGAAAGCGCCAAATATGCATAGGAGCATTCAGTTCAAAATTATATAATATGATTTCAAACTACTACTTCCATTGAGCCTACTGCACACTTTGACCTTTCACGTGATTCTAACTGCCTCGTTAAAACTGAGCAGAATACAGAATAAATTCATGAATAAATGTTTTAACATATGTTCTTGTTCTTTCTTTTAATGAAAGACATACTATGAAAGGTAAAAGACACCTAAATTAATTCCACTGGGATTATTTTACTGGACCATGGAAAAAAAAGGAGTGGTATGAATGCAAACTGAAATTCACAAGCAGATATTATCAAAAGCAACCCAGCTTTTTATTGTAAATAGTTGCTTGTGGTTAAGGAGGAAACAAACTATGTGACTAGTGCCTGCTTTAGCCTATATATTACTATGAACATTCAAAAAGATACTGGCTGTGGTCTAAAGTTGTGTTTATTAAACGTGTTTCGTTAAAAACTCATTTGTTACATGATGATAACTTGCATGAGCACATGGCTGTAGGTCTCACCTGCTTCTCTGCGGCTGTGAATTTGGGATTCTGCAGCCCACTCGAGAATAAAACTTGTCCTACTGCCTTAAGCATGACCTAAGTGGAGATGTCACCTGCAGGCCTATTTAGAATATAATAAAAATATATTTAATAATGACAGTGAGTAAAACATTATCTAACGCTGGAGAAAGTATGTCACATGACAAGCGATATTGATCAATAGCAACACAAATCATGTAAATTAACCTGACAAATGCACAAACACGTACTGTAATGACAAATTTATGTTGCATATGTTTTATAATATTGTTTTATAGAAAATACGGTGACATAATACCTGATGCAGTCTTTCGTTACGAGATGAAAACAGATGGGTGTGAAGCGCGACGTTTTATAATACAACTTCCGGTTTCCTAAACACGGGCTTTGATTGGCCAGAAAGTCTGAACTTCAAAATAAAGCTACAAACACAGTGCCAGTGAGCAAATAAAACCATATCTTGGGCTACAAAACATTATCAAACAAAATAGGTTGATCATTTACTACTTTCTTTTTTTCTTTATTCCTTCCAACAATATTTACAGCAAAACAGGATCCATGTTTGAAAGGCAGAACTCAGGAAAAGATTTGTTTTAGAGACTATCCCAACAAGAATGAGACAAATGTTTGTAGTTTTGATATAAACAGATAAAATTTCTATAGACACACGTGGAAAGGGTATTTTATATGAAATCTGAAAAAGTGTGTTAGTCCCAGTGCATTGATAGAGATGAACCACATGAAATCGTAATGCTGAATGCAAGGCTGATATTTCTATTCATAATGCAAGCCCTAGGTATTTCTATGTGCCGGGAGCTGTGAAAAAGAGCAAAAGGTCCAAAAGTCCAAATCCAGTCCAAAATAGCAGCAAACACTAAATTACTAGAGAACTGTAGTCTTAACACTACATAAAAAAATTAAAAGGGAGCAACATTTTTATTTGATTGACCATATTAAGAACCATTTATGTTTATTTCGTGGCATTATGTTGAATCTTTTGCTGGCCAAAGTACAATTTTTACACTATGTACTATACTTTACAGTAGAAGTAGGAGTGCAGCTTTAAATCTGGTGGTTTGAGTGAATGAAAGACAGCACATCGTCTTTGGATAGTTTTTCAGGATCCATCCGTGTCTGTGAATCGTGAACTATGACCCCATCCTCCCAGGCCCAGAAGAGTCGCTCTGAGTGACACACACTGGAGACAAAAAACAAAAAAAAAGAATACAAGACTATTCATCTGGGACAGACACTGATGAAATAAAGGGACATATATACAATATTACTCATCACGTACTGAAAAGGAGCAGCAGAGTTGGGAGGAAGATCATAGGTTGATTCCTTTGTTATTTTATTATAGAAGTATTTCTTCCTGGAGTTTTTACTGTACACCATTGTCCAAGGCTCTAATCAAGATAAAAGAAAGAAGAGACAAGACAAAAAATGTATCAGAATTCATCTGGACATAAGAAAGGTTGCATATTGGGTTGTTTTTTATGCTTTGCCTGAATTGTATAAAAAAGCTGACCACAGATATTACTTAAAACAATAAAATAACTAACCATTAACAGTTTTAACCATGTAGAGGCCTGTAGGGAGAAAGTGACGGTCATCTCGGCCAGTGTAGGACAAGCGGGGCATTCCTCCTGAACTTTTTGTAACCTTCATCTCCAGTCTGCAATCATTATCAACACATAATTTCCAAGATTTAATAACAAAGATTATTTAAATGCAACTGTCATTTTTTATTATTTTCAACTAACCTGACAAAAATCTTCTCCATTTCTTCAAGTCTGTATACTTCTTTCACTCTGTATAACACAAACAAGTATTACAATAATTTAAATAAATGTCTTGTTTAAAGAAATAAAACCTTAAACATCTTACCTAATAGGGTTCATATCCGGTCTGCTGGGTTTAGCCACAGCCTTCACAAACTTCTCTGCCATTTGAATTCTATATCAGAACAGCAGTTGTGATCGTTCAAAAAATAGAAATGGTTTTAGTTTATAATAGTTGTTGTGATAATATAATAATATAAGTATACCTTTGGTTGAAGTGCTGGTCTCTTACATCAGTGCCATTTAATACCAGTGCATCCATTACATGAACTGCATTGATTCTGCGTTGTGCTTTGCCCTGAAATGTATAAACAAGCAAACAGTAAATACCAGCAAATCAAAATAACATATCTCATGTCAAATGAATTGCTTCTAATGTTAGTACTATAGAGTATAGTGCATTCTCTCACCTCCCCTTTCAGTTCCTGGACGATCTCAACACTCAGTAGTGTATCTCTGGGAAGCTCAAGTTTAAAACTCTCCAGTTTCTTCCAGCGCAAAGGCATCTTTCCATCCCATGTGTATATTTGGGATTTCTAAACATTGAAAAGTATGTTACAACCAAATAATTAAAAATGATGTATGTACAATCTTGTTTTTAAAACTCACCCCTAAGGCTAAAAGGAAGATTTGTTCACCGCCTCCCACAATGCATCTGTGATCGAGGACATGGCGTAGCTTTTCAAGCGTGTGTGTGTTAAGGAAAGTGGGTTTACTCTGGAATGCCTCCAGATCTGCCCCCTGAGAATGGTGGAAATACGCAATGGGGTGAAATTAGTAGTTTGTTTTATGGCATACATGTAAAATGACTCACCTTCAGCAGTTCATGAAATTTAGATCTTGGGTCTGAGGAGGTTGATGCTACTCTAGCTTTGTCTGGGACCCCCCAAAGTTTGAGACACTCCTTTCTAATGTCAGCTTGCCTTGCCTCTGAGAGAGTCCTATAGATATGAGAAAAATATGCTGATAAAAACTTTGCACATGACCTCAATAAATGTTAAATCACCAAAACATGCTGATGTACGTACGGATCTACAACAAAAGCATGTATTTTTGCTAGGGCCTTGATCTGGACAGCACAGAGACTAAAGAAAAAAGACAAAAATATGGTTATATAACATAAAAAAAACCAATTATTTTTTAAAGTGAATTTAGTGTACCTCTCATTGGAGTTGACCATAAATTGGTAGAATTCAGTGTCATCTTTGATTATGTGCAGTGGGACTACTTCTAAAACATCCCTGTCTGTGTTCTTCAGTTGGTTCAGTTTCAGGTTGACTTTGAACATGTATTCTCTAACTGCATCTGAGCCTGGCTTCAGGTCACGACACACTATGTACCTGTGAATGCAACAACAAGACTATTACATTGTTCCAGCAAACACTATAATGAGCATATATAACATATAATACAATATAGGATATATTAATATGTCTGTATACCTCTCAGAATTAGCAGGTCGGCTTGTGACAGGTTTAAAAAGTGTTATTCTCTCAAAACAGAGGTACATTAGGTAAACTAGCCCCACACTGAAGGACGTAAACAAGTCAAATGTCTTACAGACAAAGTGCCCACCTGAAAGATACAAATATGGTATATTTAGATAACATACGGATATTATACTTAACTTGCTTTGGCACACTAATAACTCACATACCAGTCCTAAGAGTTGAAATGGCTGTGAGAAACTGACAGAGTAACAACTGTTTCGTTAAAATCTCCTGAAGGTTTTCTTGACCCTCCACAGAGAACCCCTACAAAACATATATTTTATTATTAAACTGATTTACAACATCATAATAAACACAAATACAAGTGTGTAATAGAGAGGCCATACTCCATCTGCCATAAGAAAATGCAGCCCTTTTCCCTCTGTACTTTCTAGCACAAAATTTCGGAAAGCTGTGATGTTTTCTGGCCGTGTGATGTCCCCATCTCCATCTATACCTCCTTCACCTATGTCAGACAGAGGGCACCTGCTTTTTGATAACATAATTTATACTGTCCAAAATGTCCCAATATATCCATGTCCTTGACTGGTGTTTTTGTTGTTTGCGTACATACCGTAGTAGGGCTCAAAGAGTTCACTCGGTGCTGCATAAAAATCTTCAAGTTTAAAGTCACAGGGACCTTTCAGGGTCATGCCAAAGCCTTTAGCATGCCAGCCTTTCCTCCACAAAATGTATTCTGAAAAACCTCCCGGCCCTGCGCAAACATCTCCAAAGTACAAGAGGTCACCCTCTCGGTCCTTTATCATGGGTTTCTAAAAAAATGGGACAACACAACATTAGTCTTACTTAGGTTGTGGCGTGTCATACAGCACATGTACGCACTCCTTGTGGATCCTTAGGGTTGGTGAACATATGGTCGAAGCAGTGGTCAATATTGGCCATTTTCATAGCTGCCCTAAAAGCACATGATAAAATGTGATTTGTAAATATGTCACTTGCCTGTCATGCAATGGTTAAGCAAAAGTCTAACCTGTTAAGGAAGATCCCTCCTCTAATTGTTTCATATGGATTGGAGCGAGTACGTGCTCTCCTCATCTCTTCACCTTCTAGATCATCGAATACTGTCTAAATAATCAACATACATTTACAACAAATTAATCTAATTAATTACAGTTCTTAAATAAACCGTAATCCTAAAATATACACAAACTGTACATGTAACACTTTAAATATAAATATAACATATGTTCAATTGAATTAAATCACTTGGTGATGCTTAAATACTTGCCTTGCATCTTAGAAGAGTATGTAAAAGGTCTTCAGTGCAAAACTCTGTCTCATCCTCAATTTTCATTTTTATCTGATGTGAAGCAAGTTTTTAAAAAAAGGCTTATTAAGACGCCACAAGAGAATGAACAACAGTAGCTGTGGTTTTACCGGGCCAGTAAGCATCCAATCCAGAAGTTCATGCGAATCCGGCATCTCTGTAGTGCATTCTGGGAACCATTCAACTTTTTCGATTGCACTTGGCTTGATAAATAAAACACAATAAAATGATTTTACATACACACATCTGAATATGACACAGTGATAATTCTGCTACCTCAGGTTCATCGCGCCAGTCAATATTAAGCTCCCCCTGAAAGCCCTGGAGTGTCAGACCAAGACCTCTTCTCCCTCTCTGTGTTGATGCTTCTACGATCTCTTTCCGTCCCTGGCCAAACTTTCCCAAGCCTTCCCCTTCACGGAAGCCCATTTTGGCCTGACAATGGAATAAATATGTTTTAGTGTCAAGTTATATACAACAACATCTTTTGGCAGTCATTGAGGTTTACCATAAGCTTCTGTGAGACGCTGTTGTACATGGAAAATCTGGATGAGGACTGGGTAGCACTGTCTGCTTCTGTAGCGTTAAAAGATATAGATGGCATAGAGAAACTTGGTTTGTGGTCCTCTTGATCACTGAGGGACTCATTCTGACTGGAGTCTAAAATAAAGAAAATAAGACCCAATATGTAATATAATATAAGACAACAGTTAAAGGACAAAGCATATCTTAAAAAACAGTTTTTACCTTGTGCAGACAGATCAAGATCTGAGCTGCTATCATCACGTCTTTTCTTTGCGTCCACTGGTGACAGCTGTCCTTCATTTCTTCTCTTTCTGTTCATTTTTGCTACAAAAGATTTAAAATTTAGTTGTTGCAGTGCCAAGAAAAAAATTATTTCAAATGAAAAAATAAATTGCTCTAAAAATAGGTTCATGCCTTCACGACAGTGTTAATCATGTCGTGTCTACAAATACACATAAGTTGCATACTTTTTAATGTGGTACTCATGCTTTTTAGGATATTCTGAAAAAAATGTTTCATCAATGCCTCTGCAACATATTCAAGCCGATAATAACATTAGTCTATTTCAGCCTACAGACGCGGTGTAAAAGCAATTATTGTAAATATCCAAAGCCTGATAGTCGATATCTTTGTAATGTTTTTATGATAAAAAATAATGCACATGCAGAAGCCACAAGCTTGCTAAGTTAGCATATTGCTTTTACCAGCTCAGAAGAACTTCACTCTTTCTTTGTAAAGAAGATAGACAAAGTAATGTCAATAGGCGGATCAATATTTCATTTTTAATAGTTTGATGCCATTGTTAAGACGCTGTAAACGCGTTGTTTTTAAATGTTCGCGTTAGCTCCGCGCTCAGTTTTGGAGCTACACGGGTCCTTCTTTTCAACTGGCGCACATGGATGACGTATAGTGCATCAAAACAAAAACATGGGAAAAAATATAACCTAAAAAGGCTTATTTGGGTTTGCCATAACAAACTAGAAGATAAATTACTATTTAGATCTACAACAAGCTAATTAGTTACTTCATTAGGAAACTGTCAATATGCTATCACTACAAGAAGCATTACACAGTGAATTGAAGTCTGCTCTGGGACTGTCATGTTCTGATCTATTGATTGGTAAAAGTAAGTATTTTATGTGTAGTTTTGAATTAAATTCATGTGTGTACATTATCTCTTTATGAAAAAAAATCTAAATATATGTGACTTAGAAAAGTGTAAAATCATGTCATTTTACATTATGAATGAAAGTTTGTTTGTCTTTTCAGTTGAAGCTTTTCCTTGTGACCTTATAATGATTCAGACGTCAACCTCTGACATTCTTTAATGAGGTTACTTGACTCTTCCCTTCATTTTAGGCTACAGGGAACATCTCTAACAGGTTCAGTATATAAACCCATTGGAACTTCACTGTCCAAGGTTAGCTAATCCCCAAGTGACACAAATGCTCATATAAACAAGGAGTCCTACCCATGTGACCACCAGCTTACACAGCGTCACCAAGTCTTTATAAACCACACATGGGACGACTCCTACGGGACATCACGACAGGCCAGGTGTGTGCTCTCTGAACCAGGGGGCAGCGTGTCTCCGGACACCAGGGAGAGCTGCTTTTGAAACTCCCAAAAGCAGGAGAAGATCAAGGGAAAAGGAAGCAGAGGAAGTTGCCAAGCAGAGGGTCCTAAGGGCTTTTTGGCTGCACTGCATTCATCCCAGCTGTAAGAGACTTTGGAGACATTCACCATGTTTTTTCGCATCCTTCCTCGATTGACCCCTGGATATATCAGATACCTCCAGGTGCGTAAGATGCTTTGGATAGATTTTGTACTTTAATCATTAAGTGGCTTATTGATTTAGAGTTCAAAGGACATCTGTGCTGGAAGCATGCCACTGGCTCCTCTGCACCTGTAATGTTCTAAACCTTGACACACATGTTAATCTGTTGTTTATTTTTGCATATTTTTTATCAGTTTTTTTTTTTTTAATTCAATTACACTGTAATATAGTTACATTTATTTTAAACAAATGTTTCATAGCTCTTGTATTGTTGAAGGTAGACGTTTGTTTTTGTGTGTGTCATCAGTACTTAGCACAGGGGATTACAATGGCCTAAGTTTGAATGGATTTAAATGTAAGATGTCTTGGCTCCCTGTGGTCTACTAAATGCCTCCTAATAGGATCTCAGGAAGTGTGTGCATGAAACCCTCCACATCCACTGAGGTTTTTCTGAGAGCTGCAGCTGGATATAGAAACCTTTGACCTGTCTCTGCTTAATTAATAGGCCATGGCATGTCAACCTTCTTTAAGTGTTACTTATAGGTACCTCTAAATAGACAAATTGTGTAAAGTGTAGTAGTGACACAAAAATAACAACTTCAAATACTGGGTCCATATTTCTGTATTTCTGGGTGCTTTACCAGAATGGAGGATTTATAGAAATGAAAAATACACAGACAAGAATAACAAAAAAGGCAAACACATAACTAGTTTTTGTCTCCTTATTTCCATTCACGGCAGACAAACAATGCTTTACATATGAATAAAAAGGTACCCAAAGTTTGTGCCCAAATGGATCCTGTTCCGTATTGTGATCCATGTTTTGTGCTTTTTCAGACCCAGGCAGCTCAGACCGTCCTGCAGCCCCGGGATGGCCCTTTGATGCCCCGCACAGCTCTCCTCCTGGGACTGACGGGCGTGGGCATGTCCGGATACAGCACCCGCCAGCTCACTCTCAACTACAAGCCTGCCAGTCACCTCTTTAAATAAGATGCATAGTCATGTAAAATATTTTTTTTATTATTACACCCATAATACATCTGTGGTTTAAGTCTAACATCATCCTAGTTCTGGTTTATTAAGTTATTGCCTTAAGGTTTAAGTTTGTGTGAATAAGTGGATATGTCCCACATTAAAAACTACCTCAGGTCTAACACGTTGTATGTGAGCATGCAGTGAAACAGAAAGGCAGCTATGGATGATATTTTTATTGAATTATTTGGATGATCTCAGGCTTGAACCACTTTTTGTAGCTAATGTCATATATTTTTTAACATTTGCTTAGAATAATGTACTTAAAATGTACTTTCAAATAAGCATAAATGTCTGATTAATTTCTATGTCCATCCTCAATTGGAGTGACAAATGATCCGAAGCAACATTCACTTCTTCAGAGGATCAAAGTTCAAATAACATTTTCTATTTGATTCTGGAATTTGATTGTTGAGTTCAGATATTTGCCTCCTGCAATGTATTATTCTAAATTCTTAAGAATTCTAAATCATTCATGGTGAGGGTGCCAGGTAGCTGTGCATAATCCTCCTTGCTAAATTAATATATATATGTATATAGTTATGGTTATGATGTATTTGCACATTAATGTCCCACCCTTTAAATTCTATGCACTTTACTGATGTGTAATATGCTGTATATATGCAATACATATCACTTGATGCTGAATGAGATTAGTAGAACTGACATTGTACACTAACAGCTTTTGTCTTTTGCTGGGCTGGGGGACTTCTGGCTGTATTGACTCTTTTGAAGGGTAAGTAACCTGGACAACCACCCTGGATACTACTCTGTGAATGAATGCACCTGGGAGTCCCCCTTTAGAGTGGCATTGTCAAGAGATTTGAAAGTAGATGACTGGCTTTAAAAGCCTCCTAATAGATATAGAACATATTTTGTTAATTTATTACATGCTTTATGCCATGCTTTACTGCTTTACCTTGACAGCGATTGAATGTACCACTGACAATGAATGTTAATAGGTTAGATGGAACAGTATTTTTGTAGTTGAGGATTTGGCCATTTTAGACTGGTGTACTGATGTACCAAATGAAAAAATCCAGCTCTAAAATAATAACCTCTCTATCTCACAATGGTGACGCAAACGAATAAAAATAAAAAAGGTTGCAAGGTTAGAGCACCAAGGCTGTGATCCTATTAGGGTCAATGTCATTTATAGACTGGCTTAAACCTGTATATAAGAGAGGTCCTTGACTTGAAATGGAGACAAGTAAGTGTGACAAAGCAAAAAGAACTGTTATTCATAGTACTCCCTTTGACATGACAAACAATGTTGCGTACAAATTGTAAATTCTCATTCTGTAATATTTAATTTACAGATTTTCTTTAGTTTTCATAAATTAATTCTCAAATGCATTAGACAGTATTTCCTTTTTGTGAATCGTCCACAGATACCCCACAGATTCTTCACTGTTGTATGTTGTTGGTTTGTAACAGTTATGTATTTTTAATATTTTGCATATTTGCACATTGGAGTATTTATACATGATTTGTAATGTGTTTGATTGTTTGAAAAAGCACCTTTGGATTGCTATGCAACAATTAAAGTTAATGTATGGCAGAATAAAACTGCATTTGTGTTATAAATGAATTACAGTTCTCTTACTTTACTCTAGGTGTCACCAAAGATTTCATTACTACTGGGGTGCAACTACAAACAAGCCCTCACCATGTTCAAATGTTGTCCTCATCTTATGAAATCACCTGCCTCAGTTTAACACATTCCACTAAATTCTTAATGCACAAGATCAATTTTTTTTTTTTATCCTTACAGTGTTGTAGTGGCATGATCAGTCACACAAACTGTTTCAGTAAATACTGATTTACTATACTGTCACTAAACTATTTCAAATTTGCTCACACAAAATGTATGGACTGGGTATGTTTGCTCTTTTCTGACCCAGTTCTGATGTGTAAGCAGCTTTAGGTCCAAATAGCTCCTTGTCAAATCCAGTCTGGGTTACCATTATGATGCAACACAGAAACCGTTATTCAAACAACAAAATATTACAAAATACTGTAAATAAATCCAATGGAGGTCTCACCTGCACAAGCCCTCAGCACAAGGAAAAAATTCTGCACACAACTTTTTGCACTCTCTAACCCCATCCAAGTTCACACACAGGCAGCCATTGTGTGTCAGTTTCAGTGACTGGTACCTGAGCGGGCTTATATTTCTCCACATAACAAAGAACTGAATGTTTTTTGCTGGAGGAGAGAAGGATGAGACGGAGTGAAGGACGTATCCATGGGGTCTGTACCGCTGCTCACATAGGCTATTGCTACACACAAGTAATCACTATCACACTATCATATATCTTCTGCCTTTGAGAAGCAGACTAACGGTGTTCAAACTTTGCAAAGGAATTGTATATGTCGTCTAATTTTTATAACTATAATGCCATCAGGGGTTTCAAGTGACAGACCAATTCCATGACAATGATTTTACAGTTCAAATAAGGGTTGCAGTACATTTTTCACCAGAAGCAACATTATGCACCAGGTGGAAAAGCCCATGATGGTTCAATTTGACCTCTATCCAGTTTTGTTGGTGTCCGTGGGCAAGACATTTCAACCGCCTTGCCCACAATGTCTATATGTACACTGGTATATGAATGAACCATTCAATGTGTTTACATATGTCTTATGTATGCTCAGTGACTCACATGCAGCAAACAAAACATAGTGTGTTTTGAAGCTTAATATCAAGCTCTAATTGCCAAGGATAGGGTAGTGCTATGTGAGAATAGGATTCTTCAAGCAGTTGACCTCAAAAACCACTAACATGCTGAAGAATGATGCAGCACTCCTCCCCGTTTAGCCTCTGTATTTGTGGAAATGCTTCGTCACTGCTCTTAAGAGTCTCTTGTTAACCAGCGGAAGAGCTTATCCTGGTGCTAGGAGTGCTCTCAACCACCAGCTCATTAAAACTCATCTTAAGGCCACGCATCATTAGTGGCTTTTTATGAGCTTCTGTGTGCATGTGTTGTCATGCACACTTAGGCATCAGCACTCTTCACATTAGCTAATTGTCAACTCATTGTGTCCCAGAGCAACAATTCTATTTAAGGTGCATGTGGAAATAAGAAATAAAGAGGTAATTGAGAATGCAAATTGGTACCATTTGTTAAGTGATGAATGCAGCAAAGATCTTAGGCTATATCTTCAATAAAATCACATATCATATTTTTTAAAAACTGAAATACATGTTTGATCTTCTAAGAATGAGGAATATTGAAAATAAAATCACCTAAATGCAACATTAAAACCCCGATGACAGTTTTACCATTTTGCCAAATTAAAATAAAGAGGTAAATGGCAAAAGATTTTAAGGCAAATGTTAGGTAAATCAAAATGACTGTAATTGTTGGTGGTTTACTGCAGGCTTTCAATATTGCTTGAAATTGCAGAGTTACAGTTTGCAAAGTTGATCCCAATCTATAATTATGTTTCCAATGTTCTGCTGAAGGATTTACCAAGTCTTTTGTATCGTTGACAGAGTGATTGCATCAAGGTAAAGTAAGAAACAATACAAAAAAGATATATACGTTGTGGTTTGTTACATCTTAAACTTGTGACTGTAGAATGTACAGTGCAGTAATTAAAGCTTTAATCTGTACTTGGCTGAGGTTGTTTGATGTGGCCCCCATTTCTGAAGAACCCAGTGACCCGCCAATCTCTTCAGAGAAATGTTGAGTCATTGTTAATCTCTGCTAGCCCCGCCCACTGCTGGGTTAACATTATTCAGCAAAATAGTGTCCAAATTGACACTCTGTGTTCCAGGACATTTTAGATTGTTTTTCTAGCCACTATCTTGTATGTATTTGTTTGTATGTCCTTCAAAGTTGCAAAAAAGCACCAATAAGCGATTGAGCTCACTGTTAATTTAAAGTTGTCTGCTCCAGAGATGTCCTAGACATAGACAGGATAATCCCAGTTGGGTCAGGGCCCTCAGTGCCTCCTTGACCCTGTCGTGGTTGAGCTGTCCACAAACTCAGTGGTCAAAGCAGGTGACACCAGAAAAAAATGAAGCTACTGCTGTGCAGGCTGTAGCTGAGATTTGTAAAGCTAGTGTTCCCCAAAACAAGTGTCTTCCACTAATTTTGACATTTTGAACATTCATGCAATGCTTAATACATCTGGTGAACATTTTTAATATAATGATATTAGTCTTCAGTAAGTCTTTTATAAATTGTAGCAGTATAGTCATCTAGACTACTTATTTAAAAAAAAATCTGACTTGAAGTTACACATAATCGATCCTTTACATCAGCCATAGACGTAAATAACCACTTAGGAGATAGTGTAAGAATGTGTATCCAGACTTGGACAGTTGACCGGCACTGATGGCTTGAGGGGCCAAGGGTCAACCACACACCCACTTAACTGTGATAGAAACATCTTAACAGACATTACAGTGTTACCTAACCTGGACCTGGCCTCTGTGTGGCCATGTAAGATCCACAGATTTCAGACCCACAGTATCTGTATATCATAAATCAATATTTCTTTCCTTCACTAGATCACTTTTCTGGTGAGGGGTCCACAGCCTGCTTTTCTTCATGACGATGTTTGTTTGTTCCAGATCTTTGTCTGGAATGTTCCACAGTGTGACATTAAACAAGACAAGCTGGTGACACCGTATTTGGGGATAACAACTGCAAAGCAATCACATATCCATCGAGACAGGCAGGTGTTAGACCCTCCACCAGGAAAATTACACACTGAACCTTTCAACAAAATCCACACACCATGATACTAACCCATGTCATGAGTTATTATTTATTTTTAAAAAAATATATAGAATGGTACACACATGTTGAAACATGGTTACCGAGAGTACAGAGAGTACTTAACACATGTAGAATCAGGTCATGGTTGCATCACAATCCATATTCCCTCTGGAGTGAGGCATGAATGAAAGGCTCTTTACATCAGGTGAGTGTTTCTAATCGGGGCTAAACTGTGCCTCTTTTGGTCAGCCCACAGAATAATGTACTATTTGTTTTACAGTGGCCTCACCAGTCAGAGAAAAAACTGATTTGTGGAGTTCTTTGCTGTAAATCAGAGTTAGTGTTAATTTATGCACATTAATAGGAGTTTAAATTCATATCATTATTGGTACTGGCTTTGTGATTTATGGAAATGTAATTATCTTGTATATAGATAAAATGTGAGTTGATATAACTTACTTACTTAATTGCTGACTGTTAATTGTTAAATTGTAAAAATAGTGACTATTACTTAATATTTTGTCAGCCTGTATTTACTGGCCTATTATTACTCGGTTTATTGGGACGTTTCTATTGTCCAAGGTAAAACTGAATAGGCTACCCAGTGATAAAGACTAGGCTACTTATAAAAATATCCCACTGTCCCTTCCTCCTCTTGCCATGGCAACATTTGGGACCCAGAGGAGAGTGGGCAGGGCATAGTGGGGTGCTGGTGGGTGGGGCTCTGTTTTAGGTCTCGGTGGTTTGGCGTGCGCACATCTCCAAACGCACGCCAAAACACCATGCGACCAAATAGCAGGCAGCGTGTGTGAACTGTGAATGAGTACGCGTCGTGCCTCTGCTACTTCGCTACCTTCGTAAATCCTTTGAGCAAAACAGAAGACAATTTGGGATTTTTCGTCGCCATAATTTACAGGAAGAAAACGTTTTTGGGTCTGTCATTGAAGGAATATGTTTAAGAAGAACAAAAGCAAAGTGCTGGTGGATTATGCCTCAGAGGAAGACGACATGTCCTGGCATTATCATCACTCTTATAAGGTAAAGATGCGATCAGGACGCAAAAACAGAAGCCTGGTTAAGCGTCTTAAAGTTATCACACACTTCATCTTAAGTACATAATTTTCTCTTCAACTGTTATTCATTTTCCTAATTTTGTTGCTTTTTCTCCACTGTCTGAGATAACAAGAGACATTACTTGATGACATAGTATTCTTCAAAGAGTTTCAAGTGCCATTTATGAGTAGCTTTTGTAAACTTTTCTTGGTGATGGGGGAGGGAAGAGAAGCCTAACTCAGATGTCAAGTCAGCTGATGGGGGGAGAGCGTCTCAAATACATGACAGATCTAAAGAAAATCATCATTTGGGCTATTTAAGTAAAATGAGTCTTAAGAAGAGAAAAATGTAGCAAGGAGTAGGATACATCACTTTTTGACTTAGACTTGGATACTTTCCAGTCTGTTTTTTAACAAATTTGAAGTTGGTGGGTCAGTGGGGGGTCTCTTTACAAGCAGCTGTGTCCTCTCAGGGTGTCGAAGATGCAAGTGTTTACATATAATCGGTCTGTAAAACTCAGTAGGGAATAATGGAGTAAAAAGTGGATGTTATCTTATTGCACTAGTAGCCTATTATGATTATTTATGTCAGTATTTGTTTAAATTGTGCTTATATTGTATTTCATATTCTATGAAGCATTTTGAATTAATTTGTCATCTAAATAAACATATCTTACCTATTTGAGCCAGCTGGATAGCCTAACTGAAAAAGAAAAGTTTACAAGGCAAATCCAGACTTCCAAATATTATGCCAGCTCAAATGTATGATGTGTAATGGTATGCTTTTATGGTGTTTGACGTTGCCAATGATTGCAATGGAATCCTGCAAGTCGTTTATGGCTGGGCAATGACAAAAAAGAAGAAAAATCACAATGTTTTTCCTCATTGAAAGGTAAAGGTGGTCAGTCTTTTTGAAATGAAAATGTCTTTCAGTGTTAATTTCCAGATTGTAAATAAGATATGTTTTGAATCATTGCCATTTAACACAAAATTCTCTGCTCCAAACATGCTTTTTCTGACAGAGGATTGACTGCACAACTCTTATTAAAAAGACCACTGATCATTAACAGAATCTTTTGTGAATATATGCTGTCAAGTTTCATTTATTCAGGCTATTTTGCAACCACTGACTTTACAGATAGTAGTACAAATTAGCATTTTAGTGCATATTCATCTGACATTCGGCATGCTGTTACTCCCAAGTCCTTATTTATTGAAAATCTCCCTATTTCTTTACAACATTGACGCAATATGAGCTTACTGGACTACTTTCTGGACAACATCACATGGTCTTTACCTCAAAGAGCTGCTCTAAGCTCCTTTTTGGATGCCTTAACAGTGGGCACCAGGACCAGATTACAGCCCAAGTTATAAAATCCTGGGAAAGTAAGCTGTTTAGTCTTCCCTGTGTAAACGAATCGCAGTGATGACGTGCATATGAACTACGGGTCAACATTAGGGTCAATAATGTTACGTTGAAGTTGAGATAAAATTGTGGCTGAAAAGATATGGCGTGTAGCTATTTCAATGATGTTGAAAAATCTCAGTTTAAGTTTACTTTGTGGTTTTCTTTTCTAGAATTTTTTGTCTCTATTAGCCCTGACTGAAATGTACACGATAACGCAACCAAAACTTTCAGATATAAAAATTCTTGATTCAAGGACAAAATGGTGCGGTAAATCATTGTAGTTTATGTACTTTTAATTTGTACATGCACAATCTATACTAGTATTTCCACAACTGCTACTACTTATATTACTACTGCTTCTTTTACTACCTGTTACAAAATCTACTTCCAGTTCCAATTAAGAGGTGAGGTAAACTGCTGGTCATAAATTTGATTACATGTTATATTGATTATAGTTTGTTCATTGTAAACAAAATCTAGCCTCTTTCTTAATACGTCACATATTTCTTCGTCAGAATGTCATTTTAGTTGGATTTGAGTAACTTTCCAGGGCCAGACAAAGGCAGTTAAGAAGCTAAGTGGGGTAAAAGTGCTGAGGGCAGATAATATTGCAGATCTGTAGTCAATAACCATGCTCCCTGCAGTGTGCTCTGGGGCACTTAAGGCTCTCTGCTGTAACCTGTTTTCCATTCTTTATTAAAGTTTGACAGCCCGTTTCTGCTTGTGTCTATGGGACTGTGGCTTATTGAAGCAGACTTAATAACAGCACTATGGGACTCTCTCAGTGGTCAGATCTTATGTTTGTGAATCAGAAGGATGAAATCTGTACAAAAACATGGATTATGCAATGACTGTGATGAACTTTGCAACTGCCAAGATCCCATCTCTTATCCAAAATTTCTTGTAATCCTGTGTGCTAGGTTCAAGGCAGCTTTCTGATTGGATGAAGCACAGTTAAATAGTTTCCACTGAAGAAGAGCAACAAGTATTTTGGCATCATATGTGTAATGTAGTGCAGATTGATACAACACTGTTATGAAAATTCAGAACTCATGACTCCTTGATTGATGTCCATGTAACCAGCCAACACTTCTCATCTGTCACTGCTATTCTGCCGTGAAGTGTTTTAAACATGGATCAGGCGCTACTTGGCTAAATAGTTAGTTAAGTTATTATTAACTTAACATCCATCTGAAACAACAGCGTCTTTGGCTTGTTTGATATGTGTCGTGGGGATTTCTGGTACCAGCAAAATGTTTATTTTTGACAGTAGTTTCAAAAGTTGTCAAACTAGTTCAGAATCAGGTTAGGTTTAAGCACAGGGTCATGGAAATGGTTATGGTTATGAAAGGGGTTACATTAAGTTTAGGATGTAGGTTAGATTTAGGAACATGCCAGGTTAAGGTTAGTTTACATGCTGGCAACAATAAACACAGAAGAAAATAATGTGATAATTAGAATAAAAGAACAGCTTAGGTCTGTTTTAAAAGAAACAAAAGTTCAGAACCATTCAATATTAGACGCTTTCATGCATTACCATGAAAACCAGTGGGGTTGGTTAGGGTTAGCAAAAAGTTATACAGACGCTCCCAATAGTTATTCAAGGTTTTCTGCTTATGTGGATTGTTAATCGCTACTACACCCATTCAACTATAGATCTTTGTACACCCATCAACTTTCAAGCCTTCTCTATGGAAAAAGTAAACATATATTGAAATTGGGATGATGAATATTCTTTGTTGCCCAGTTAAAATATTTACCAGTGTCCTTAGCCCGCTTCTGTGGTGGAGACATTTTAACACACAACCAGATTGAAGAAGAATTGCCCCCCTAAGCTACGAAAGCAGTCTGCTTGTTTTGTGTAACCATACTCTACTCCGACCCCCTCCCTCTCCTCTCTTCTCCTCTCTTCTCTCCCTTCTCCTTCAGTTTTAATACTTTGAGCTAGCAATCGGTCTTTGATCAGTGGAGGTGGCACAAACCCACAATCCTTTGCTCAGACAAGTCAAACTAGCATCTCTCTGTTTAAGTTGTTCAGTGTTGGAAGCTTTGATGACTTTACAGGAATCCTTATCCTGGCTGTGAGTCAGTAATCTCTTTACAGTGGCCTCTTCTTATGATTAAATGCTACTGGATCGTGTTCAAGACAACTGCTTTGGTCTAAGGCAGTCATATAAGGCAATATGATTACACAGAGATCCTTTCTTATTTAAAGGGACTATATTATGTTATTGTCTGATCTGTGTTATAATGTTGTTTCCTCATCAAAAACAAAACCTGTTGGATTTTTGTTTTATTCACACACAAACCTGCATACTGAAGCTGAGATCTTCCCTCAAACAGGAAACACTCAACAATACAAGACAATACAGGAAGTGCTTCCCTGTGTTGTTAAACTCCATACACCTTCACTAGAATAATTTGGATAATTTAAGACTCTACTGAACAAAGGGTAAAAGGTGGCTGTTATCTTGAAAATTACCACTTCTCTGTACTGTTCTCATGCATCAGTTGACTTTCTTGAACTATTTACATTGTTCTAACAGCTTGTAATCATAGTCCATTCCTATGACGACATTTTCATTTATGGTTTGCTAAAATTGAGGTGGGAATATATATTATATATATATATATATATATATATATATATATATATATATATATATATATATATATATATATATATATATATATATATATATATATATATATATATATATATTTTAAACTGTGATAATGCCATTTAGTTTAGTTTATTTGGGGTTTTGTACATTACATGTGTACTCTGAAGCATGCATACAGTAGCTCAAAAGGAGTAGGCTGAAGCAAATGCCCATTTGCACTTACTCCCATACAATACTATTTACTATATACTACAGTACTATATACAGTGATATTATGGCTATATGCAAAATCTGAATATCAAATTTGGATAAAAGAAACAAATCCTCCACAAAAGAGATGACTGAAAATGAAAAAAACTTCAAAGTAAATGCATAATGTGATATTTCTGCCCATTTCTGGGTAATTGAATTAGTCCTTTCACATTTGTCTGATACTGAAACCTCAACTATATATTTTAGCAAATTTGTATTTAACTCACATAATATTGTCATTGGAGTACTTCATAAATATATATACATTTTTGTCTATATATGTATTATAGAGCAACAATGTGTGAAATAATTTTGGTTCAATTAGACAAAAATAAACAGGAACAATATAAAGGAAATTCTAATATAGTCGTGTCAGACAATAGCTTAATAAAAAGCAGTTAATGTGTATATTTTGGCACTTGAGAGCACAATGGGACCAAAATAGCCAAACTCATATTAGCAAAGCATAAGACAATAGACCATGACTTATTCTGTATATTTTGTTTGGATCTGTGTCTGTCTCTCTCTCTTCTGCCCTCACATTGTTTATACTGCTGCTCTTAAAAGGGTGCCCGTCTTTACCAGGAAGTACTGCACACTCCGTAAACACCACAAGTATTCGTAGTACTTTGCTTCGGGGGTTGTGTTTGGACTAACTGTGTGCTTGTGTGCGTTTCAGGACAAAGACGTAGAAGGAGAGGAAGAGGAGGAGGAAGCCGTTACCGTGGTGTCAAAGGTAAACACTGACACCAGACAAGAAGTACAGACACAAGGAGCTAAGGATGCAAAACAAATTCTTCATTATTATGAGATGGGTTAAGGATGCACTATTAACTTTTCTGGTGTGGGGGGCTGTTATGTCCTTCTGTATGGAGAGTATGGAATGTACTACAGTATACCACTAAATTGTTTCTCTTTTTTCTACTTTGCATTCATTCATTCCAACTTTCAACTTCAGCTTTCAAGTTTCAACCTTTAAATTTCAACTTAATTATTGTCCCAAAGGGAAGTTGATATGCAGCATTGTCAGACATAGCCAGGCTGGTACCACCTAGTGCCTTTGCTTGATTTGATTTCTCTCCAGCGACTAGATCAGGAATCAGAATACACTAGACGGTTTGCAAGAACCCCAGAAGGTGTAGACTGCACACCGGCCAATCAGCAAAGAACTGTGAAGCCATGACTTGGTCCCTCTTTTGTGGTACAGCACAACAGTAAACAAAGTAGTTGAGATGGATGTAGATGAAGCCATGCATTCTGTGTTGGCAACGATTCCTGAGATCGTTTGGTGAATTTTATCAAGGGGAAAGACGTTATTGCCCTTCTTCCTACAGGATTTGGGAAAAGCTTAATATACCTGTTAGCCCCGTTAGCGGCGCATTACATATGTCACGACCAAATAGCACCAATTGGTTAAATAACAAAGTACCCAGCTATCACTGAGCGAACGAATCCTAATGCTGTGAGGTCAGATGGTTTCGATGAAGTGAAACTGGCTGATAAATCGGGCTATGTCAGACATACAGTAGACATACAACACAATGCAATAGTACACTTTTTCGAGCCTTGCAAATCAACCTTCTGCTGTAGACTGCTGTAAACTTAGAATTCCACCTGCCACTTTGCCTATCTGAGCCAGATGATTTCTACTGGACACAGAGAAGGCGTTAAACCAACAGACAAAAATGCTCAAAAATGCCCTGTTCATGGGATTGCCTCTCCACAGATCATATAACGTTTTGGTTAAGTATTTGTCACTTTTGTTTATAAAAGTTTAGTTCAAGTAAAGGCCCTGTCTAGTAGGTTTACGTACCCTATATGCATAATTGGAACCAAACTGGTATTAAACCCAGAACTAAAGTTCAATTAAATCAGAACTAACCCAGTCTATAACAGGACCAAACCAAGTCCTGATCCTGGTTTAGTTCATGTCTACAAAATCACTATTGCCGCTTTGCCTTAGTAATGTAATTCAACTTACTGTATCCACTTATCATGATACGTTTTTCTATTATTGAGCCATGCAGTGCCACTATGGACATTTTGTTTATGTTCACTTTACGCAGTTACAGAATTGTTTTGTCTGAGATAAGCCAAGACACTCTTATCTAACCCTACTCACAACCAGCTCATATCAGGGCGCTAAAGTCAACTCAAAATGTGAAAATTCTGTCTTATGTCTGCGGTATCTGTCTATATCTCCTCTTTGTGACCTCAGCTGCCAAAATCACACACTTCAGATACTCCTAGGTTGTATGTCTTGTTATATCATCTGGGTTGAGGAAAAACAGACTATGCTGAGGATGCACTGTATATCTATAAACATGCCTATGCCCCATCCTTATCTCTATCAAAACTGTCTGTTGTTATGGAGCAGTTTGGGCGACTAATGTTAAATTCTTGTAAATGTGAAGTCACAACACAACATATAATTACCTGGAATGGAAAATCGAATTCACAGCATATTCAGGCAAAGATTATTTTGGAAAAATGTCCCTATTTTCTCTTTTGGATTTTGGTCTGCAAAATGTTTGATTGAGTTTCATTATGTTCAACCAATATCCTGGTAGCACCTGTGATTTTTCTTGCCTTTTTGAACTTTTATTTTTATACAGTGCTGCTCTGTAGTTACAGAGGATTAATAGTAATAGATAAACAGCTATGTAATATATTTGGATGAGTTATATTAAACAAATGCATTTGCAGTTGCTGCCTTGGTATGGCTTGGTATTGGGTATTGCCAGATACTTAAACCAAAATAATGATATATTGTACGAAAACTAAGGCAAAAAGCAAAAAAAAAAGATTCAAATTTTTTTCCTCATATAAACTGATTTGATTTAAATTTATTTAATTTAATTTAGTTTTATATAGTTTTTTAGTTTAATTTGGTCTTGTCATGATTAATATATAAGTAAAAGCAATACTTTTTAGCACACAAATAGTCCATTTGTTCCATTTATTACCCTCAGCATATCATTGACTTTTAGAAATGACTGAATTCCGGTCTATTAAAATTAAAAAATGCTAACTGCATAGTAAGGGCAGAAGTACAGTCGTCTAATTTATCGACAGGAATTTATAAGTGAATTGTGAAAATCTTTGTATCAATTCCATGTTTTGGGCAGAATGTCTGATGTACCCATTGAACATTTGTCCTTATGACCCTTGTCCTTCTCACACTGGTGCATTGTGTGGCCTCAGTAAATATAGATGCTCAGTAGGTTCTGCAGTTCACATGACTTATTTGTGGGGCTGTCCTGTTTGCAAGGATAAGGCGCTTGGACATTGGCGGGAAGGAAACGCCACATTCTTTCTAGGAGCAGAACACTTCACACACAGAACAATTAGTGAGCATGAAACCCGCTTAAAATAGCTCGCTGACACTTTCCAGTGGCTCCTGAGCTGCTATGTGCTTTTATGTCCCTATTAGGATAGACAGAGGGATGGAGAGGAGTGCAGCTTCTTGAAACGCAAATAAAACACATGATCCTGTCACCTGCTTGTTTCCATGGGGATGTTACTGCGTTTGAATATGACTTTGCATAACTTTGCCTCTTGCATTTTTTCAGTTACCTGAGCTGTTTTTATTACTCAAAAAGTACTTTGCTTGCATCTCTGTAACTATCCAGTTTATACCTTTATAAGTTTATACATGGAACATTCCAGGTTGCCAGCAGCTGGCAGATGCTCTACCCAAAAAAGTGACATTGTTTAAAATAAACAAGGTGTAATATTTTTTGTTCTAATTGTAACTTTTTTATTGGCGGTCCGTCACCTGCTTATTTCTATGGATATGTCATTGCTCTGCCTGGAAAGTTCCACATTGACATTAAACAGCTCTACCTTATACTTATTCAACTACAGGTGGCTTTATAACAAAAAAAAAAAAAAAAAAAAAAAATTGTAGAAAAACAGGCATTCTGACTGTGAGCGGGGTTGCCTGTCCACAGATATGACCTGTAACTTGGTCTGATTTGGTCTCCATGAAGGTCGAAAGGTTTAATACCATACAGTGAAACATTCCACATAAAGTAATAACGTCTCCATGGAAAAAAATCATTTCTTCATGAGAAAAGTTACACAATGCACCTTTAAGATTACTTTAAAACTGATGAAATATTGACTAAACATCCAAACCACTTATTTCACGCGGAATTGGAAACCACATAGTCAAGGCAGGTTGAATAGGCCTTAGTAGTGTATTATCAGTGTGGGGTTTTGCTTGTTACGTCAAATAGATTTTGTTGAATAGGTTTTCTTGAGGCCAGACTTTGCTGACAGAGATAACAATAATGTAGCAGTCAGTGATTGTACTTACATCCTGTTGACGCTGGCAAATTATACCACCTAAATTCTTTGGAAAATAACAGTATTTGTTCGCAAAATGCCAATATAGTATAAAATATATCTCTCTAAATTTCATGCATGGCAGTAAAACATGAGACAATAAAATATAAGTCACTGTGAAAAGTTTAACCTTATAAATAGGCCAATCTCAAAAGTTAGCAGATAAAATAGTGTTGTGTTTCTTGCTTCACCAGGCTTTTGGACCTTAAGGCTAACACTGTGGAGAATGGTAAATAGATAGTCTTCTGTTAGTGATGCGTGAACGTACAGAGCTGGAATTTCTGCTCTCCGTCTGGTATCTGCAGAAAATCTGATCCACGCTGTACCCTTATAGTACACAGGCCAAGTGAGGGGGGGCTGCAGGTTTTTATGCCCAGATAAGAAACCTAAATGTAACTTAGGTTAAAGGGTTAGTTGCATTTTATTGCCTCAGTCACAGTAGCAGGGGACAATAATATAAAACGTTATAGCCTATATTAAAAGTTGATGTAATGGCAGTTATGGATGCAGCAATTTACAAATCTCACGGTACGATATTATCACCATATTCATTTCACAGCGCAATATTTATTATGATATTTTGGAGAGGCTAATAGAATTGTAGATAGGATACTTTCTCCTTTTAAAATACCATGACAAGACTTTGGTGTGAACCATTACCGTCACAGTCCAAAGAATTAAATTACAAAAAACATATTTCTTCATGATGTCTGTACTGAAATGAATCATGGTATATGTAGTTCCCTATGTTTATTAGCTGTTGCTAATATAAAACAATACAGTTAAGCAAAGCAACTTCTAATTCGATATTTTGTGACAGCTCTCGATATTATTGTGAGACTTGATGATATGATATTGTGATATTTTGTTTATTGTTACATCCCTAGTGACAGTAGCAGTAAAGGTTAGTTGTTATGGCAGTAGCAGTAGTACAACTTTACATCTACTTTATGTTTAAAGTTGCTTTTTGACACAAAGTACTTTCTGAAGTTTACACATAAAAAGCATACGTTTTTGTGAATTGTCTTTGTCATTACTATTTTTTAGCTCATTCTTACTTCATACTCGCCTCCCTAACATCAAAACTAGCAGATAACAACTTGCTCCCTGCAGGTTTTGTAGAAAAAATAAAAGAAGCTGAGGGTTTTCCGAGGGGTCAGATACATCCATCAAATAGTGTTATGAATACTGAGAATGTTTTGAATAGTGGTTGGCTCGGGCAGGCACGGATGTACGCAGTGACCTTGACTTTTAACTTCTCAGCCAGGCAAGGAAGTCCAGCTAATATGTTTAGTAATCATCTATGAAGCTGATGTATGGGGCATGGAGGAGAGCTGGTGGGACAAGGGAGTAACACTGGAATGCATTCAACCTTGTGTGACCTAAGAGCAAAATATGAATTTGACCTAAACTATCTTGGACATGATTGGTGAGCTTGTGGTTTTAAAAAGATGTTTCTTCAACTCATCCAAATTCCTCTTTAAATGAGAAAGGATACGCATGATAAAGCTAATAATATCTTTTGTGTATCTTGTCAGGAGGCCAAAGTGAAGAAGATAATGTCCAAAAAGGAGAGGAAGGACAAGAAGCTGTTTTCCTCCAAAGACGATGAGCACTTATTGTTGACAGGAGAGAATCTGGCTGATCGCAGAGGGTAAGGCTACGGCTACATATACATATACTAAACTCAATCATTTGTTCATTTACTGACCTCTAGTGGTCTGAGATAGTATTGTCTTTTTAGGCCTAATACTTTTTAATAGCAATGATTTGTGAGAACTTGTGTTTAAAGACCTGCATATTAGAAATAGGCCTGTCACAATAACACATTTTGAATTGTGATATTTTTCCTAAGTGAATATATATAATAAACGATGATATTGAAACCAAACCATAAAGCAGCATTACCCCAAAAAAGTATTCTTAATGTTCAAAAATGTACTAACACTTATGTAGTGAGTTAGTATCTATAATGTGTCATACAGGTTCATAATTCAGCCTTCTACAGCTCAAATCTTATTGAAGTACAGAAACATAACCTATATTTTCCCACTAGTACAAAGAATAAGTATCCATATTAAATATTGTTCCATCTGTCATGTATTGAATGAAAAGTTGATATAGTAATTATCGTGGCATTGCTCCAAGTTTTCAAATGCAGAATTAGCTCATATATCATTTTAAACAGAATTAATTGTATTTTCAATTACATGAAATATGTAATTAAATATAGTAAAATTATTCAAATAACCATTCAAATTTCAATTAATCACACAGCCATACATCTTTCGCAAAATAATTTTTCAAACTAAAACCTCAAAGATCTTTGGTGGAGGTAATATATTTTCTTGCCAGTGAAAGTTTGAAAGGTCGTATTGTCTGTTCTCAGCCCCAGCTATAAATGTCCCCAGCAGCCACACTGGGTTTACATTAACTTCAAGTGTGTCCCACCAGAGTGCTTTAATGGCCAAGTGCGCTGCTGTAAAAGCATTTTCATCTTGATTGAGAATAATGATGTCTTGTATAACACTTGCACTTGTTTATTTATAAGAGACAGGCCTAGAATTTAGCAGCCATTTAGATTTAAACTGCTTTAGGAAGTGGGCCATGTACCGTAAGGGAAACTTCAATGAATCACCTACTGTGTCGCACAAACAACGGGAATTCCTATGTATATAATGGTTGGTCGTATAGGGGAACATTCCACTCTCCAGAGTGTAAAAATGTCAGAACTATTTATACTTTAAAGATAACATTGAAAAGGTTTGTTTATCCAAATCTCCCATATCTCCCAAATCTCCTTCAAAGGTCCCACAAGAAGATCAAGGATGACGAGAAAGAGAAGGAGAAGAAGCCAGAAAAGGGGCAGTGTTTTTGGGATAGCGTGACCACAACTATGCGGCAAATCTCACCGACCAAAAAACTGGAGAAGATTGAAGGATGGGAACCGCCTCAAACTGAGCACTCTGGGGAAATGGACAAACTTTCAGACGACAAGAGCCAAAAAGGGGATAGCGTGGTGCCTTGTCTGGAGACTGTAGACCTGGATTTGGACTCTTGGGCGGGAAGAGGGTTGGAGGAGGACAACTCGCGCTACGCTAACCTGTCTGACTCCAAGGATCGGGTGGGAGCTGTGAGGTGGACAGCACGCGCTAAGGTCAAACTAGCTGGTATTGGCAGGATGGGCAGAGGAATTGTGTCAGAAAGCACATGGGAGGGGCTAAAATAGACCTACATGTTGAATCAATGAGAAAGATGAAGAATGCTAAAAGGTGCATTGTGTAATTTTTCTGGTGGAGGGCCCATTACTTGCTACTCTCCATGTAGATGTTCCACAGTATGGCATTACACTCATTTATCACTATGGAGACAGCAGGGCCAAGTTAGATATCTCAGCAGAGCGCAGGGCCCACTAACAGTAAGAATGCTTGTTTTAGGTCAATAAAAACCCATGTTCCTATGTAAATTCAAGATGGATACATTTAATGCCATACCGGGACATTCTAGACAAGCCAATATCATTTCCATGGAGACAAATGGGTGGCAGACCCTCCACCAGAAGAAGTTACACAGTGCACCTTTAAAGAATTGTGTGTAAAGAATGAGTTTACATGTAAAATCAGTGAACACGAACTTGCTGTTAAAAGCTTCCAAAATGAGTTGTACTAACTTAATTATAGTATAAATAATGTCCAAAATGCCACTACGCTGGTTTAGAAAAAAATCTACTTGCGTTTATAAGATTAATATTTTGTTCAATTACCTAAAGTTCTCATTTTACATTTTAGTTTTACATTCTAGAGACACTCCACAACCTTGATTGAATAAACCCAGATAAAATGAACAATGGCTATGTCAAGGTGCAGTTTAGCTGTGATTGCTGCTCTGCTCTCTCTGTAGTTAATGAAAAAAATGAATGAAAGCCTAACATACACTACTGTACTGTTTGCTATAGAAATACACTGTTAAGAGTATGTGCAAATATGCAAAGCTACAGCCTCCAGTGCTGCTAAACTGTGAGTCAAGCCTTAATTTCCCTAAAAGCTGTACTTGTGCAGTTTTGTTAGATCTTGTAAAATATTTTAGTACTGAAAATTATTTTGTGAATGATTTTTGCTACTCTGTGATTTTTTTTTTATTTTTATGGAAGTGTCATAGAGCAACATGTCAGAGTTGAATGCTATTTATGAAAAAGTTCTAAAATTAAACACAAAATTCACTGTACTGTACACAATGTTTGAAGTGCCTTGTATTAATAAAATAATGTTAATATGTATTTGTTAAAATACATGATTGTGTGTGTGTGTGCATTTTTTGTAATAACATGGTAACACTATGGCTATTATTATACTAGTGCTAGTGCAGAATTATTTTACTTGTCTGAGAAAAGAACATGACACTAAACCATTTCAAAAGAAGGGTTTTATTGAGGTTACTTTCTCCCAAATAGTCACAATAGTACCTTTTAGACTACCACCACACGAAGCGCTGGAGGATACAAAAGTTTAAGAAAAGGGTATAAAAGGTAACTCTTTTCATAAATAGTGTTTGTACATTTCCCTGTCTGTTACGAGATCAATATATTTAAAAAATCTTAACAAATCGTAAGGTTTGACAGAATCTTTCTAAAGTGACTTCACAAAGCAGACGTAACACGACAATATACAGTAAACACATTAACGGACATGCATTCATATAATCTCAAATACAACATGTCTAATTGTGTTTTATAACACCATGAGTTAGTCTGTAATGGTTTACAATGGTTTTCATTATATTTACATTATGTAAACCAAAACACTTTAGTCCTTATTTCACATTATGACTTCTTATAAAACAACACTTGTATAGACATTATTTTCCCTCCATGTGTTTGTGTTCAAGGTTCTTACACTTTTACCAACATTCGGAAAGTTAAAAAACAGTACATTTTCCACAGGAATGGATGAATTAAGGACATAAAATCATTGATCATTGCTTGAAGCCCTTTGTATTTGACTACACTGGTAAAGTCCCATACACACTTTTGGTTGGTTTTGGGGGTATTGGGTTAATACTGAAAGAGTTCAATAAAGTCCTGTGGGGAGATGGGCATGAGGCACTTGTCTGGGTCAATGGCTGTGCAGGGGTGTCCCCAGTCCTGTAACAGACAACACACTTTTATATAAGAGATACTAAAAACGCTTTACATGTGTGCATTTACATTTGACAAACAAAGTATAAGTGAAGGTGGCATCAAGGAAATCCTGTAGCAACATGTTGACTGGTACATAGCTTTCCACACATATGAATATATAAATAATAGTAAGATTTAAGGAAATATATGTTTTACTTAAGAGCACTGAAGTTGCAGATTGTTTTACTAAGCTCTTGAATAGAGCTGTGATTATATAGCACCAAATCGTGGCTGGAATTTCCAATGCAAAAAGACCAACTAAAGTCTAAAAGTCTTGTGGTTAGATTTGGCATATTACTGCCTTTTGTTGTCAGCCATTTCATGCACAGCTGATACAGACCCCTTGAAAAAGTAAAAAAAAAAAAAGAAAAAAAAAGAAAGAAACAAGGTATGTCCATAAATGCAGTCACCCAGGATATAGCCATAGTAGAAATGTATCAAAACAAACCAAGTACCTTGAATATTAATGCCAGGTGTAGATCCTAAAGAATAAGAGTCGAAACAGAGGCAAGAGGAAAAGAAACCACACCAGAGAATGGGTTAAACAAGATTCAAGATAATAGATTTGAATTGTATTTACAAGAATAAAGATACAGGATCTTACCTGCCAGAAGAGGATGTGACAGTGCTTGCAGTAGTGTAATGTGTCCCCATATTGCTCTCTCATGGGGTAATGTTTCTTTAATGTGAAGTACATGAGCTTCCAGTCCACGTTGTCACTCTTGGTCAAAACTAAGTTCTTATGATACTGGATTTAGGGAAAAATTAAAGACAGAAACTTAACAATGTGATGTGTGATGTGAATGTACTCATCAAATCAATAATAAGAGTCAAGAGTATCCAATAATAAAATCACCAACATTTTTGTGAGGGTTCAAACTGCATTAAAAGTGTTGTACTCCTGCCCTCTAGTGGTGAAAGGCTCAAAATACAACCAATACAATATTTGGACTGCTTCTTGGGGCAAAATATGTGATGTATCCATGAACAAATATTTCTCACCTCTTTATCAGAGAAGTGAAAGTAGCAAAGCTTTTTCCACAGTATCTTGTCCTCACTGAGGAAGCGCAGTGTGGGCATGGCCTGACCCAGATTAATGATGTCACAGGCGTCAGACAGCTTACTCAGAATCTTGTTGTGCATGTGAATGGGCAGGTCGCTAAGGGACATGCCATTGCACCGATGCTGAGGGAGAAAACAGAATGAGCGTAAAAACTATTAATAAAAATATATACTTACAAGTGTGTGTTTGCGCTCTCTCACCTTTGGGATCTGCAGGTTGTTGAGCTGCTCCTGCCACTTTAGGATAACTTCCAGTCGGGACATCCATATGTTAATGTTTCCCACAAGGACCACCCTCCCCACATGAACAGTCAGGCCATGCAGCGTGGAAACCAAGTCCTGCAGCAGGTCTTTGACGAGGCGAGGGTTATAGCAGTCATCTAGCACTAGAGGGTGATGTAAACAGGAAGAAATTACTTGAATGTAAGATATATTAAGTATAGTGAACAAAATAATGGGTGCTAAAAGTTTGTGTTTTATGTCAAGTTTAATAATTGGGTGTAGAAAACTATAACTGCTATAAACTACACGCATTTTAATGATATTCTCAAAAACATCTTCACTTTAAGTGTTCCACCAGTAGAAATGCAGAGGCCCACTCGCTTGACTGGTTCTCTGAGCCATAAGCTGCTGTTTAACAATTAAAAGGTGTTTGGTTGCCCAAGGCCTGGAGTCAAAGTTCTCAAAACAACTCAGTTCAACTTAATTCAAAACACTCACCTTTCTGTACAATCTTTTCAAGTATATTGAAGTAATTCTTTTGAGCAGCTCCACTTAAAGATGTAAGATGGTACCTGGCAATTAACTGGAATAGCTATAAGAAAAAAGAGACCAGGTTTAACAAAAATATAAACACATTATATATTATATTTTACAATGAACTACTTTAGCAACATAGTTGAATCTCCGCAAGTCCTCAACAGCAGTGGAAAAGTCCAGACGGTTAAGGGCTTCTCCAAGTGTGCTGTATCCTTGCCTCTGAAATATCAAGGGGAGTCACTCAAATCCTCCATCAAGAAATTATAAGATATACAAGATATAACTTAACTTACTTCTTTAGTGCTGACTTTATGGACATATATCCATTTGTCTTTTACAACTAGGAGAGATTTAAAAAAAAAAAGTTATGTACAAAAAAAAAGGTAAAATATGCAGTAACTTCAAAGTATGGTGAGGAATGCCTTTGTTGTCCCTATAACCCCAGCATGAGGAATGCAGCTCTACAATTATGGGGCACTCACAGTGAGACTTGGTGCTGTTGTTGTAGAGGTCCTTTTGCTGCTTGACGCTGGTCAATTCACAAACGTCTCCCACAAACACACCGTCTTTGTCATCACTGCACAGTCTGGACACAAAGCAAATGCTGGTATTACTGAACAGCAGAAAACATGGTAATGGTCAAGAAAAAAAAGATGTGGATATATTAGAAAATGACCATTATTATTTTTTTATTTTTCATAGCAGTTTTTTTTTTTTTTCAACCCAAAACAATCTTAAGGATATAGAGTATGAAGGAACAATTTTTCCAAAAATATCTGAAACAACTATAAACTTTGCTATGGTCTAAATTTCTAAACAGTGCACTCCTATACACAAGAAAAGTATAAAAAAGTATGAGCCTACAACCACAGTCTTCTTCCACTTCAAACCTGTAACAGTGTAGTCACATTTTTTACATTACCCTGTTCACACTTAGATGTCAAAATAAAGCATGTAGTTTATTTTGACAAAGTTCTTAGTAGTAGTTCAGAGTTTATATTTATCTTTTATTATGAGCCAGAGGATTGCCCTTTTCTTAAAATGAACAAAGACTGGATTGACTGTTCTTTTCTGAGCTACAAACACTGAAGCTTGTTTTAACAAATACATAGTACATGCATGCCTGTGCAAGTCCTTGACAAGGAAAGGTGAGCCCGTTTTCTCAAAACTATGTTGTTTGTTACAAATAAAACAACATCAGGCAAACACCATGAACAATAAATTAGCCAAGAACATTTTGCATTTCACACAATTTTCCCCGTTAATATACTAATTTGGTATAGATGCCAAAATCAATGTCACTGCACTCCATATGGAAAACTGTACTCCACATTATAGTTCTTAATGACAAAATGTTGTGGGACTTGATAAGTATAGAACCTATGATAGGATCTCAGGGAGGCCTCAGACAATTCTGATTATTGTTTTTTGATTCATTAATAATAAAAATATTTAAGCACTTGAACAACTGCGGAAAATCTGGACCTATATTATTTCCATATAGATTTTAAGTGGGTTCAGCAATACCGTTTATTTATTTTCTTGTAACCTATAGATAAAAACGCAATGATCTGCATAAAAACATTTCAACAACATGTTAATTTAAATTAACATGATGTTGCTTTGTTCAGATCAACATCTCATAACAAAATCTCATATCGTGAAAAAGTTGTAAAAAAAGGTTTCGAAGGAATTGAAGATGGTCAATAGCATAAACTGTTCCTTTTTTTGAAGAAAGTGTTCAAGAAAGTTTTAAGAAAGTGTATCTCCTACTCTGTCCATCTGGAACATGTTTTAGCAGGATCTGAGACAATCCAATCTGAAGAATATAGCAAATCACAGTTATTTATGATCATTTGTACTGTGTATTTGGGTTCATTCATGCTTATTTTGTGGACTTAAAACAAAACATATGCCAACACTTAAGTGCTTACTACTGATACAAAACACCACATATTGTTTGACTGGCATGAGAATGGTCTATTCAGTAACACTGTGTGCCAGTCCAAGTCCTTTATAATGGGGCCCTTTCTTATAACAACAAGCCTATATATGCAGCTATAATATGTTACTGGGGTCTGGCAAAGGTTGGAGAGCAGCCAACAAGTGACTTCAGTGGTCATTGACATGTGAGAGATAACACCATTGCACTGCTATGACACACATGTAAATCATTACACACAACACAATAGCAGGTGCTGCTTTAGTATAACTTAGTAGTAATTTGTGCTTGGAGTGTATAGTTTAGATTAAGTTCTGGTTTAGACTGTCTTTGTATGGATTAGGGTTGTTAAAAAAAAGGATGCCTTTTGCCTATCATTACTGATAATTGCACAAGATTTAGTAAGGATACTGATTAGTAAGCTCATTAGTGCACTTCACTGATATTGACTGTACTAAAAAGAAATTCCGTAAGTGGGGCACATTTCCTTAATAACTGGTCTAGATGTATATCAGACCACCTGAGCTGGTAATATTAAAGAAACTACAATTATATGTTTTATAAATTACATTATACTGCCTGTCTTTTTAAAAATTCTCATTAAGGTATAGAAATTTGTATTGAGTATGGAGCCTTTTTGTCAGAACCAAAATTGAGCAACTGCATTCGTATTGATCCTGTTTTTTTTTTCAATGTGGATACAGTGATCACATATTTTCTAATTTGACGCTAATCATTTATGGGGCTAGGGGTACAACTTGATGTCTTAAAGTAATGCAACCAAGTTGATTGACCTGTCTTCAAATGTTGTTTCTAGTACCCAATATTCTAGCAAAACAGGATTTCATATATAGTGGCCTACTTAGTTGACACTGTAGGCACTCAAAGATCAAACTAATATGCTGACAGAGTAAACAGATCATACAATGGTAAATATAAAATCAAATACACAAGTAACACAAACATGAGCAGTATTTGCGCACATAATTGGAGTACTTCCTATTTTATCACAAGCCTGTGACTATAGACTATTAGAGGGCCTAATTATAGCATGATAATTATTTCTCTGAATAAGCTGATGTCATGTAAATTTGCACTTTTGATTTCAGACCAGATCATGTGAGTCTGTCTGTTTCCATGGAGTCTCACTGGCAACAGCAGCAGCTCTTTTAATGGGACACACTACACCACCTTCTCCTCATATCGAATGGCCAGGATAAAGTTCATTCAAATGGATCAAACTTCAAGAATAGGATTGCATGATTAATCACAATTAGATAAAAATTTCAATTTCAGTGGTTGTAAAGAATGAATAGAACACTGAAACTTTAATGAAGTTTCCTCTACTAACTACAACTCAATTTCTGTCTAACAAAATAAGTTAATATCTTTACAAACATGTCCCAGTAAACATTGGATTCTTGTACTCGTATTGTTTTGTTTTGTTTTTTGTATTGTTGCATTTCAAGCATGTAATGCTCCTGGGCATGTTTTAAAAGTGCTGAAAGGAATCATATTAAAACATAAATTGAAAAAACATAACAAAAACATCTACAGTCCATAACAAATTTTGAATGTTGTTAATAATGCTGAGTGTGCTGAATGTGCATCCCTTTAAAATAAATGAAATGAATAGAAAGAAAGAATTGCAAATCTATTTGTAATTGCAGCGTGTCAGAAAAAAACCCAAAACAAAAACAAAATAGTTTCACCCTATAAAAGTGCCCAGATCCTTTTGGAAACTGTCAAATATCAATGACACAATCATTTCTATCCTATAACTAAGTCTTAAATATTGTATTCATATAATGTCATAATGTCTCTCGTTATGGATAACTGACCTATTGTTTAGTACAGGGGAAGTTAACCTTTCATCTGCATGATGCTGTTAATCATATTAAACTATTACAGTCAACTGATCTTAATTACTTGTCAAACGCATTTAATGGAATCTGGTATGGCAGGTTAAGAAAAGCGACTCACAAAAACAAACAAATTATGAATTGACTCACTCAGCAAAATCCAAGTTGTTATTTTCCTGGCCATACAAGATGATCCTCTTCCAACCATTGTCAGTCTTCTCCCAACACCATCCAGGAGACCGCCAATCCTTGCCCAAGAAAGGCATTTTGACCGAAGCTAGTTTCTGTGTAAAAGAGTGGGGTTTGGGTTAAAAATGTGCTGTCAGTTCAAATAAATACCAAATAATAACCACCTTTATTTTGGTTAACACAATGCACCAGTTCGTTATAATAAGTAATGACACTTTAAATAACCATAAAGCACAATTTACACACTGCAACAATGATGCTGATCACTAAATATTCAACCATTTTTTGATGAAACTGAGGATAACAGAGAGTGACAGTCGAATCTGCACGAACGGCTGTAAACAAAACTGGATTGCACGATCGGTATTATTTTAAAAAATAAACAAAGCTCTTTAAAAGCCTGATAAACTAACCTTCACACGGAGTCGTCTCCTTTGTCGTATCCTCTGTCCGCTTTTCTGCCTGCTGCGTTAGAAATATTGACGGAAGTAAACACAGTGCAGAGTGTAGCATTCCGGCACTCCCCCTCCGTTCTGTGATTGGTTAGAAATTCCATATTTATCTTGTTGCTACCCAAAACGGCGGCGCTCATTGGTCTACTGGGCTGTCAATCACTTTCTTATTATAATTCCGTATGTTTTGTTAGAGGCTTTCGATTACACGTGACTGGGGACTGCGCACATGCACTTATGTTTTGATTTTGCAATGGGGGATGGGGAAAGGACTGGACAGTGGTGATGCTTGATGTTGCTACTATCATGCACGTTGAGGTAAATGCATAGATGGCTTGCACTCAAAATATAGACCTACTGTACCCCATTTATATGTTATGAAGCTTTTTGTCTGGGTCAGTGTTACAGTAGCGTCAGACCATACTCTGGTTGTCTACGCATTAATAATACACTTTTAGTTGCATGACAGTTGCTTATAAAATTCTCAGTGAGTCTAGTCTTCTATTGTGTGATGTTGTCTAGACGAAACGTGAAGTAGAGTAGACAGTTATTTTATGCATAAGTGTGTGTGGACTGCACATACTTATCAAAGGTGAACTATGTAACTTTTCTGATTGATCTCCTGCTTGCCTCCATAGTGAGTAGTTATTGCCTTGCCTGAAATGTTTGTTAGTATGGGAATAAACATCTTGCACTTAGTCAATTACATATGTTTTTTATTGCTCATTAAGATCGTTAAAAACATGCAGACTATAGGCCACAGGTGTCAAACATAAGGCCCGGGGGGCCAGATCCGGCCCCCCAAGACCTTTAATGTGGCCCTTGGGTGATTTTCTACTAAAATATTTTAATTATATTTTCTATTAAAAAATTGGTAATTTTTCTGCGGTGTTTATCATAGCAGCGTCTCCAGCGTCTCTGTACGTGGCCCCTCCCACCAGAGCAGCACAAATGAAGACTTGCCTCTTTCCAAACGCTCTTAAAGGGTGATCGTTTTGACTGTTGACCGTGACACCCTCATCAACAAAATGTCCAAAATAAGAAAAGTGGACGCTGAGTGCAGGATTTTCTGAGAAAAATTGACTTATTCCTATTTGCATACAAGTTCATGTTAAAACATTGTGTTGAAATTGAATTTTTCTTAAAGTTTCAGATTGTTCATAATATTATAATATTATAATAAAGAGTTCATCAATTAAAAACGATTTCTGTAATAGATTTGCATTTCTCTGCACAAATATTTGAACTTATTGTTATTTTTGGGGTTTATATGCCATGAGTTTTCTGATCCGGCCCCTTTGGGATCAAAGTAGATTGGATACGGCCCCCCGGACCAAAATGAGTTTGACACCACTGCTATAGGCTATACTGTAAATGTCCTATTTTGTTGTTTATTCTTCATAATTTCCAAAGGCAAACAAAAATATATCATAACAGATGTAACAGTTCAACAAAATATCACAGGATAATGCCACTGAAGTTTTTATGTGGCCTCTTTTTATGTGGACCATGGTATTGAGTGATGTAGTGTATGGACTGTGAAACAGTAGCTTGCTTACACTGCCCCCTCCTGGGGAACAGAAGATATAATTTATAAAATATAATTGCCAAACTATTCAGTAGAGTTTAGTGGATTTTCTTAAATATTTATATGTTACATCAGTTCAATTCCAAGTATCTGTAACAATACTCACTTCAGTATAAATCAATGGTGCAGTAGCAGTAAAATTGAGATCATAGGGACACAGCAACTTGAAAAAAAAAAAAAAAAACTTGAAAAAAAGATAATTTTAAAAATCCCCCAGATTGGTGTAATCTCTATAGAGCTACATAGCCTCTCCAAAATATCTTCATTCTGTCTTCAGTGTTGTGCAAGTTTGTCAATAAATTTGGCCTACTTGGTAGAAATTGTGGGGCCATAAATATGAGTAAAATTATGACTAACTAAAAAATAAGATGATTAGCTCCCAAGACACCTATTTGACTCACATACTGATCATCATAATAACACCCCAGGAGGTAAGAAGTGCTAAATGTAATGTAGACATGCTCTTGTTGGATTCTTTTGAAGAATTAAGTGCATGCCTGAACTTGTCTTGTTTTGTTCTATCAGTGCAACTTAAAGGAGTGCCTTTTTTACACTTGTTTATCAAAGCGTAAAATAGGTTTTCAATACAAAATTATTTGTGGAAACAATACAGGTAGGGTGTGTGTTTATAACATTCAGTCAACAATACTCTTTTGTTCTTCTCAGGCTCAGGTTGCAGTGATTGAGCTTTGATTAAAAGGTTCTTTCAAGGAAACAGACAATACACAGCCAGTGTGGAAGTAGACAACAAGGAAGGAATCAAGTGGAAAAAAATTGGTTTTGTCAGCCAGCACATTATTAAACCTATTACTTAACTAAGGCCTTTCTTAGGTTGTAATTTGAACATTACTCAAGTGCACTATGTCACTATATTTCCTGTTCATCTTTTACCCCAAAAAATGGGAGGTGGGATACTTATTGCACAATGACTATGTACAAGATGAATTTGTGGTTTGTGTTTTGTTTTTAAATGTCTTCCTTTTAAATATCCTTATGGACCACCTTGAGTCTGAACTAAAAGCTGATTGAATCTACAACCAAATATATAAACACATTAATAACCCCATCAGTATGACATTTTAACTTCCAAGAGCAAAACTGTATACTTAATAAATTCTTGCAGAGAGTATTCCTATTAAATGTCACTCCAGGTCTCGTAGCTTCTTCCCAGTCTCTGTTGCATTCCTGCAGCTGTACAACCATTTTATTATCCTCGCATTTCTCTCAATGACAGATGTCTGCTGCCGAAACTTGTCCAGCACCTCATCCTCCTGTAGACCATCACTGCCTCCACTGCTTCTGGAGAAACCATCGTCTGAGTTGGACACACTAACACTTCTAATATGCTCCTTCAGCTCTTCTGAATGTACTGAAAAATTATCCTTTCCCACCATCTCAATAACATCACCGCCCAGTCCACAGTATTTAAAAAAGGCATCAAAGTCCGCAAAGTTTTTAGAGTATCTTGAGCTGATGTCGGAATGAGAACGACTGACTCCTTTGCCCGATCTTCTGAATTCTTCTGGGGCATCATGAACGGTGAGTAAACTTGAATTTTCTTTATTTCTTTTCGTAACCATGCCATCCTGTTCATCTGGGGGAGCTACTACATTCACCGTGCATTCCTGTGTCGTGCCCTCAGGTGTGGGAATTTTGTCCTTTTCCGACTCTTGCACGCTTTTGCTCTGTAACTTTCTTAAAATGTGGTGCCTTCGGTCATTGGCTGAAGCTTTTATTAAATCACACTTCTGTCTGTATAGGAGCAGAGAATCAGGACGGGTTTTTGAGCTCGATCTTCGTACCTGTCCCGGTGAAACACTTTGCAAAGGACTACCGCTTATAGTCACTGGTAGGTTACTCACAAGCTTTCCCTTTGAGCTCTGCCTGGATGACCCATTACTACTAACAGACACTGACCCAATGGAGATCACTGGTTCTTGGGTAGTACTGATGACTTGTTGGCTTTTGACGTATTTTGGTTTACTCATAGCAAGCCTCTCCACCGCACTCAACCCAACTTTGGTCTCATTCTCCAGCTCCATTTGCCTGCGAAGATAGTCTGGGCCACGCTCCAGGATTTTCGAAGGAGCACTTGTAGTCTCCATTGTAACAAAAATGTATAGAAAACAATATAATATAAAAAATGTAGAAGCTTTCTTGCTGTAGAGAAAAGTTATAGAGATTCCATATGAGTCCACTTCATGTCTGAGCTTGAATCAGTACAGGAGAATTCACCTTGTCTGTTCAAACACACTGTTCATTACCCCACCCATTGAGCTCAGTTTTAGCCAAACACAAGCCCGTTCAAAGTACACCTGATAGCATCAAGTCCGAACAGTGAAAGCTGACACTTCTACGGAATCTTCCTGCTTGAGATCTGTGCGTTCTCATGCCTGTTGCTCAATAAATTGCCACTATACATTCTTGTTAAATACATGACAAAATCGTGACTCAGTTTGCTTAACTTACTGATTGTCTAAAAGAGGTTTGGCATTCAGCTCACACCATTCACCATAAAAATTACTCACAAATATTGCCATAAAGAGCCAGTATATATTTATAGTAATGTACAGCCTTCTGCAAAACTACATGTAAAAATAATAATTTCAAATTACATTTTTAAATTGATTTCAAAATGCACTAAAATATTTGTTGTTTGGCTTACCTCATAAAAAGCAGTTGTGTTTCATGTGTTCTTTTGAATTTCACTGGAGTTGAGGAACAAGGAATAAGAGAGAAATGGGAAAACTGGTTTGATCAGTTGTTTTCTACTTAATTAAGGTGTTACAGGTAAGAGTTAGGGTATTCAGCCTCAGTCATTCTTTGTTCATATGAATTAAGCCTTATTAAAGTATAGTTATTTAAAGTGTTATTCTAAAATAATAATAGTTAAACCCTATCTAGTCTTAAGTATTGTGTTGAATAAAGAAATAATCAGTCCATGGGAAATTTGATTTACATGTATTGTTAAAATTTTGCATCTTGTTTATTTACAACAAGATTCATTGTAAAATGCTTTCTACTATCATGTAACAACATTTGCGAGGAAGACTGGCTACAGGTTTGAATTTACAAGATGTATAATTTTTTGTTGAAAACAGAATCCAAATTAAAGAAAGGCCATTAATTAAGTTCCCTTTTCAGATCTCTTTGAGCTCTTGTAATTGTTCTATATTGATGCTTGTAATCTTAGTAAGCATCACTTTTTATACATTCTCATTTTTGGCACAAAGAGCTATGAAATTGCCATGATTCATAACAAAGATATGTGAAGTTGGTCATTTCCTAAACTGACAATCTGGGACTTCACAACAGTCTTTGAACAGATAGAGGGCAGCACTGCAATATCTAGAGATCAGCCACTATCTGCTGCATCACAAGTTACTAGACTAGAGATTTTTTTTTTTTTTTTAACAGAAGCAGTTCAAGCAAATGATCTTTGGCATATTCCTATTCCACCCAGAACAAAAACATGTCAGTAACATTCACCCCAAACACCTCTTTGTTGTCATTACAGATGCCTCATATTAATATTGAGAAGAGTTTCATGGCCCATAATTATCAGATCATTTGCCAGACTTACTCAAATTTGTAAGATTATGTTTGGATTGGCTTCATCCACTCACTTGAGATATAAGCATTTTTTTTATCTCGTGCAAACAAATGATGAACTAAACTTTTCAGAATGTACAACTGAAGACTGAAATGACAGTAATGTATTAATTTGCACGTGACAACGTTAAAGTACTTTTATTGGCTAATAAAACATGTTATGTTATATATGTAACATATATGTTATATATGTAACACTTTTGTATGGTATTTGGATAGAAACTTTAGAAATTGCATTGAGTCAAGTCAGATGTTTATGTTTCAATTTTCTGCTCTTTGCATAACAAGTTAACAGCAGTATTTTCTATTTCTCCTTAGATGGCTTGGAGGTGAAGGCTGCTATAACTTCTTCCGGTTTACTGAGTTAGCGGTAAGACGTGTTATCATGTTTATTATAATTTAGTGTGGCGTCCAGGCAAACACACTTGCTGACGCCATAAAGCCCTAGTCAGAGCCCTCCTGAGTATTCACACCTTTATTTAATCCTCACTTATCCGCTTCGTTAGAAAAATATATTCTCAGGCCTAATATGATTGAGCATTGGTTTCTAATTGTGTTTTTATTCGGCCATTCACAACAATTACTGGCTATCTTCAAGACGTGAATGAAAGCTAATTAACATGGCTTGCAAATTATCAAATAGAATTGCAGCAGGCATCTTTTGCTTGTTTGAGTTATGTAAAGTAACTATTAATTAGTTTTTATGCATGCACAGCTAATAAGCAGCAATGTAAGGTCATCACACACACACTGGCAGTCTATATTCCAAGTGCATCTTACAGTATGAACAAGACCTAATAACTATTGACATGGCATTTCCTGATTTCTTAAAGGGATGTGATAACAAATTTATGTGAAAATGAATTGCACAAACATTGATCAACCAAAGTAATAAAATAAAACGAAAGAACACAATAAAAGTCACTATTCAAATAGGATTAAGTTATACCATGTCATAAACAGATGTATCAATAACAGTAAGCAGAAACAAACACTGAGTGATGAAAATATACTGCAGTATTCATTCAAATGTTGTCTCTCTCTTAATGTTAAGATGGCGGCAGTGTGAAGGGTTGTCATCACAAAAAGGTAATATTCAAATACTTGTGTGAAATGAAACCAGACCTTATACTTTGGACCAAACTACGCATCTAAGTCCAACATTTTGATGGAGCGTGACACAAGAGGTAAACCGGGCCCAAGCACAGAACTGAACGTTGAGTAAGTTGTAGCTGTGCTTGAGAAAATAATGACATCTTAGCTCCTCTGTCATGTCCAAATAACTGTGTCATGAAGCTTGGATGATTTGGAGCAAACATCTGCACTGAACATGCTTCTGGGAAATTTTATACATGTTTAATGTTGACGTCCTATTTATTTATGTTCAAGTCCCACTGGTAATTATAGATATTCTCAACAATATGTCTTTGCTGGGGTACACCCTACACAGTTGCACAGTTTTTTTTTTCCTGGGATGATATAAATCCAGACCCCTCCACTTCATTCAATCATAACCATGAAGGGTTGCACTCACAGCTCACAGCAAAAAGGAGTTTGCATGTTTCTTCTCGTGTCTCGGTGTGATTTCTCCAGTACACCAGTTTCCTCCAACAACCCAAAACTTTCACAATAGGTAAAAATTCTCCAGTTAAGGTAGGCCTGACCAAACCTAGCTCAAAGTCACAGGGATGGGTCTTTGGGTGTTGCATTGCTCCACTGCTCCTACAACAGTAACTAGGTAGTATATATACAGTTATTTAACATAAATAAGTAATGTATTGTTTTGTAAAATATGTTTATGTTAAGTCCATTGCAGAATGATTGTAATTAAACATAGGCAGATGATTAAGATACTGATAATACTATTTTGATTATGTTGTTTTCTTATTTTGAAGATACTACAAAAATAGCTGATAAAGAAAATCAAAAACAAATGTATTTTGGACACATTTAATTTAACTTAATTTTTTTGTCTGATATTTAAACACATGTTTTAATGCATTTTGTTGGATTTTGAAAATACTGTCTGAAAATTGTTATTGGGAAACATAACATTTTTTTTATTGTTTCAAGTTAGCTTACTACTATGTATGAAAGCTTCAGCTAACAAAAAGAGTAGTCATCACTGGTTTTACTTCAAGAAACAAATAAGGCTGTTGTTATCTGCATGAAATTAGGCAAATTTGTGTTTACGGCAATAATGACTGGTAGATAGAGATGAAAAGCCCATTTTATTGGTTTTATTAGTTGTTTTAAAGAATTTTCCCAAGATTTCAGTAGAGCAATCAAGCGAGCCATTTAAGAATCTGTCTGGGTAGAAAACAAGTACCATCTCACAGTTAAAATTCTTTTTCAAATGCCTGTCAAGAATGAAGGACTTAAACTAACAACTGAAACAACCCAGTGTATGATAGAGGCAAGCATTCATTGTTTGTATTATTTATTCACTGTATGATGTTACCCACGAGTCCATATGATACTACAGGATAATAGTCCAATAGGTGACCTCTGGGTACCACCACATAAAGATAAGACACCAGGTTGTTTCTGCATCAAGACCATCTCAGGGTCATCCATGCCAAATACACACAAATCCTGAAATTATTGTCTTTGTGAAAAAAAGCAATTTCAGCAAAAGTTTAGATCACCACATTGGCCATTGTTCAAGTACAACATGATGTTGAATTTTCAAGCTTCAATGCTAACTGGTTTAACATCTGTTGGTTTGAGGGACTTGTGTCTCAGCTATGTGATCACTGCTGCCATCTTAATCATACGTGCATGTGTGACTGGAGTAAAGATGGCATTTCAAAGTCCTGTATTCCCCAAAAATATTCATGTGAGCTGTAAGCCATATTATAATGCTGTTACTTCCTCAAAAACTTACCTGGAGTTGTGTTTTGTTTTATACACATGTTGGAGTAATTCTGCATTTTTAGTCTGTCTACATCTCCAAAGCTCAATATGCTCTGTTCCACTTGTGATGTCATGAAGAGGTAGTTTTGAAGTTAACAGCTCCTTTTACCTTTTGTTCAGTGGAGATTGACAATTCTGAGAGGGATCTGACTGCAGAGACCCTCATATAACTAACCTATATCCACAGGTCCCTAAAAATAAACAAACATTGCCCATGCCAAAAGACTGCCAAAGTCCACTGTTTCCTGCCTGCTGAACACTTTTATTGTATTGTATTAACTTGTATGGCCATATGGCATCACAATGAGAAGAGAGAGAAGAGAAGAACACAGCCTAAATATGCAGTGAACACGTGTGAATGAAACAAAACTTCTGGACTGAGATGTCTGTTTTTTTCCTGGTATCAGCTGTAGCCACTCCTCCAGTTTGGGGGTTACAGCCCTGACTGCGCTGATCACCACAGGCACCACTGGTGCCTTCACCTTCCAGGCCTTCTCCAGCTCTTCCTTGAGCCCCTGGTATTTCTCTAGTTTCTCATGTTCCTTTTTCCTATATTGCCATTGTCTGGTATTGCAATGTCCACCACGACAGCCTTGTTCTGTTGCTTATCCACCACCACTATGTCTGATTGGTTCGCCCTAACCATTCTGTCGGTCTTTATCTGGAAGTCTCACAGGACCTTGGCCCGGTCATTGTCCACAAACTTTGGAGGTGTTTTCCACCTTGACCTTAGGGTCTCCAGCCTGTACTCTCTCTCTCTCTCTCTCTCTCTCTCTCTCTCTCTCTCTCTCTCTCTCTCTCTCTCTCTCTATATATATATATATATATATATATATATATATATATATATATATAATTTATTTATGCAATTTTAAACATCTTTATATATGATCTATTCACAGGACAGAATCCCCTGAATCTGTATTTTCCCTATGCTTAGTCTATAAAAAGCTTAGTCTATAAAAAGCTTAGTCTATAAAAAGCAAACCCTCCTGATAGGGTCTGCATAATTTCAGCTAAGACCAGATTTGCCAAAGCAATGACACCACAAATCATACTAATTAATACAAGCCTGTCACAGCACCGAAACACAGTAAAGTAAAATAATTAAATGTTAACCTGTTTTTCATTGTGACTGTCATCCTAGTAACATATAACATAGTAACACATTTATATAAGAAATACAAATCAAAACCATTTTTGTTTGTTTTGTTTTCTGGGTGCCTGGACTGGAGGATATACTTCAAAAATAAATTACAGTGTTGTTTTATCACAGCTCCCATGGAACCGATAAACGTCTCTCGAGTCAGACATAGCCTATTATGGACAATGTCACAGTATCCATTATGTGGAGATCTGGCTTTGTTCAATGTAACGACGCAGAGAGTACAGCGTCTCTTGCATCCTCTAGCTTTTACTTTTTTTTTCAGGCGCCTCTTGGTCGCCTCAGTGGAATTGCTCAGGACCCCTGTCAAAGCATCATGGCGGCCTCTAAGTCGGTCTTGTTCGTTTGTCTGGGTAAGAAACAGTGATATCAAACCACGTAATCTATGACAAGTCTCAAACTTGCAAATGTACGGGTTACTGTTTAGCTCATGTATAACTGATGTATACAGTTTCGTTTATCTCCTAAAAAGAGTGAAGCTTCTTTACAAATTAATGACAGCGCACCATTTTTATCCGGGTGTTGGTGGCGCCATTCAGTGTTGTACTTCTACGTACCTTCATTAAAAATGAATCAAAAGATGTTTGAATGACAAATCCACACGCTGAAATAGCCAAGTTTTTATTCTGGGAGGCATTTCATGGTGTGAGAGAGGTCAAGGGCCTCGGGTATCTCTACCTCCGGTATCTCTGTTAATAATAAATAACTTTTACTGTACGTGAAGGCCTACTTTCCTCCTTTGTGTTGTCATTACCAGTAGAGTGTTGTATCCACTTGATGAACAACCTGAGTAGCTTTGCCATCGTTATTAAAGGCTGATAGGTACATTTCCTCATCATAAGTCACTGATAATAAACATGTATGCCTTACACACTCCATGCAGTATAAAATCAGATTTATTAAACTTTGCTCTGGTATCACAGGGAACATATGTCGATCCCCAATTGCTGAAGCAGTGTTCAGGAAGATGGCCACGGATGCTGGAGTGGTTGATAAGGTACTATTTTCATAATTCTATTCATGTAATACTTTAAAGCAGTTTAGTTTTGATTTCAGATGCCTCATCTAAAAACTACAGCTTTTATCAGTCATACAGTTATAATGTGGTTTCTTAACATGTGCACAGTTTATCGTTTTGTTGTTCTGGATGCTTCTTTCTTCTGTGTAGTGGAGAATAGACAGTGCTGCCACCTCCACATATGAGATAGGAAGCCCTCCGGATCACCGTGGGCAGGCCTGCATGAAACGCCATGATGTGCCCATGAGGCACATAGCCAGACAGGTACGACTCCTGACTTACCTTTAGCTAGCCCCTCTTTTGTTTTGTGTTGTTACAGTGGGTCATAGACAGTGGTGCCACTTCTGACTGGAATACAGGCAGCTCCCCAGATTCCCGAGGCCTGGCTTGTCTAAGGAATCATGGCATTGAGACCAGCCATAGGGCGCGACAGGTATAAAATGACAGGTGCAGTAAGAGAGAGAAATATTCATGTTCAGTCTCTGTCTCTTATCATTGTGTATATGCTGTCCAAATTGATCCTGGCATATAATCCACTCTGTAAATTTTGGGTCAGAGGACAGTTCTTTTTGATCCCTGTTTTGTCTGAAATGGATATAACCATGAACAGTACAATTCTTGTCTGCACCTGTCTGCTTTAGCAAGACTGGAATAAAAGCTCATTCCTGTTACCTTTTTTATCATGCAAATCAGATTTCTAACAAATAGACAACATTGGTTTTACGTTTTTGGCTAAATAACTTGTATGAAACATATAAATTACATGTACTGTATTTAAATTTACAACAATTGTACCAAATCTGATGTCTGAAGTTCTGAAGAATTTCTGTTGATAGTATATCAGTACTGCATTTTCAAGCCACTGTTAATAAAAAAGTGTATTCCATGTGTTTTCAATGTTATAGTCAACACTGTTATGTGTAAATAAATACAAAACTAAAGCACTTTAAATATCTTCTATATACATAGATGGATATAAATGTATTGAATTATTTTACTTTTAGTGTTTTTACAGAACAAATCTATCACCTTGCTGCATATTAGGGTCATCAAAAAAAACTTTTTTTTTAGATTCTCTAGATTAGAACCCTGCATTTGGTTCCATATCTGGCCATAAATATTTAAGTCCAAATGTAATACATTTTTATACATTTTATTTATTAAATTTATTCATATTTAGAGGTTGCTCAAGACACTTGAAAATTGCATAATTTGAATAATTTGTCATTTTATTCCACAAACACAAACTGAAACTTGCATAAAAATTACTAGAAAGTCCATAAAAGTTCAGTCCGCTGTTTGATTTTTTTTTGGCAGTTCAAGAACTTCGAAGAAACGCATCATGCTGATGGTGACAAAATCACAATCTGCTTCCCTTCGTGATCTGCTTGATTAAAGGCATCTCATCGCTTTGGTGGAACCTCTGAACTTTCCTTTTCCATAATATTGTGAGCCATTAGCTTCTTCTGTTCTTCTGTCACTCTGGAGTTGAAGAATGCCAGGCCAACCATTTCTTCACTCAAGTACCAAAGATGTCGACCGAAAGCTCTTAAAGCTGCTTTCTTGACAACCGAATTGACTTTGACAGCTTCTTAAGGATTATCAAATCATTTGCAGGAACTTCAAAACTTTATGCAGCTTGAGCAACCTCTAAAACATCCTTTTTCTTCCAAATTTCTTCCTAAATCATCTTTTGGATGCAAAAACCTAATGCAGGGTTCTAATCGAGGTTATCTGAAACTTTATTTTTTACCATGGTTTTTGATGGACCACCCTACTCCATGTTTCAAACCTTGATCTAGCCTCAAATTACATGTTTGACCGTGTTGGGCCTTGAGGCCTTTGGAGCTTTTTCTTTCTGTTACTCCTATTCCCTAGTTCCCTAAAACTCTTGAGTGGATTGAGTGGTTTTCCTCATTTGTATAAAGCTCATTGCTCAGGTAGGGTAGTCATAGTGTAGATCTATTTTTCTAGTCTTTTCAAAGGCAAGTCAACTTTTCTTTGGCTAAATAATCAATAAGCTCTGACAAGCTTGTTCCATTTTCTCACATTTGTTTAATCACTATCTTTTGCTCCTCCCATTCCTATTCTCTTTATTTTCCTTGTACATTGGTAGGCTTTAAATATGCCAGTGTCCACCTTGGGCAGGCGTTGACATATTAATAACACAATAAATAAACTTGTTTGCTTAGTGAAGAAAACGTGATCCAAAGCATTTGAAGTGCCTTACACCTTATCAGAAGTCAAGCAAGGACATTTAATTTATTGCTGGGCACCAAAAGAATGAGAATTACTTGCAGCCGAATAAAACATCATGTGTTTGAAATCATAATTGCACTTTTCATTTGTTTTTGATGCTTCAGAAGTTGTCACAGTTGTCACATATAGACTTTGTGTGAGTAACCATAGAGTTGAGAGAGATTTCAAAACATGTATAATATTGCAGTTGTTATGGAGACATAACATTTTAGAGTGTTGAGCATGTAGTCTATAATAAAATATATTTTACAATTTAAAAAATACAATTAACTTGATCTATGAAATGAGTCATCTAGTAAAAAAGCAGTGTATTTGCAATCTTGTAGTTAATTTGTTGGTGGTTTATTTGATTGTATTGTATTGTGTTCAGATTATTTTTTGCTCTGAACTGGTGCTTTCATATCCGGTGATTCTTGGAAAAATTGGCTCCGGTTTTTATTTATTATTGAGAGGAGTCTTTGGTGATCAAATTTTTTTTTTAAAAATCTGTTGTGGGAACATGGAGACTTTAAAAGTCCTGCTTAATAACTCTTCAGTAATGTGATTGAGCAGAGAATGTCATAACATCTGGATCGATACTGTTTTTTGTACCTTGTTTGTCTTCTACCTACCCTTTCCACCTTAAAATCTTTCATACAGATCTGTCCAAATCTGTTCAAACTATTTAGGGTACTGCTTATTCTATTGGTGCTAAATCATCCAAAGTGGCACAATCGGGGTGAACACTTTCTCTACAAAACATTCCTCCTAACAGATGTGCAGCTCCCTTTCATAATCATATTTTTCAAATAGCTTTTACAAAAACATTTTTGATAAAGTATAAAATTTTACAGGAAACGATGGATCCCTATCTGACTCCTTTGCTGCACATGGTCAAAAGTAAATTTTTTTTGTTCTGTGTTTCCCTCAGGTGACCAAGGAAGATTTCCAGACCTTTGAGTATATTCTCTGTATGGACGAGAGCAATTTAAGGTATTTTTTTAGTCAAGTCAGTGGCAGTATTATTATTATTATTTTATTTTTAGAAATCACAGTTTAATGAAGTTGTCATGTGTTTTCATTTTTTATATAGTAGTTTTTATACTATTTGTTTGCCTCAGGGTCAAATTAGGCTACGCGTCAAAGTGAACCACTACCATTAGCACTCAGACCAAAGCCATGGTAACATCGAGCTGAAAGTAACGTATAGGAGAAGGCCTCTGTTTAATGAGCAATATCCTTTCTTAAGCTCTTTCCAAGGTCAGGGGGGAGGGATATTTTTTGCTACTTTGAACGTTTAGGGATCATTTTGAGATCACATGCTCACGGCAGATCTTGATCTGTAAGCAGCTTACTGAGTTCCTTAGATGCCTTGTCTTTGCTCTTTGGGCAGTTTTTCTCTTACACATTTTTCTCCCCACAAAGATGACCAGAATCAGAATGAGGAATCAAATCTTGTTTGAGACAAAAGACAACATTTTCTGTTTTATTTCCTTTTGCAAAAAATAAACTATTTGAAATATTGTTTGTAAATATTTATGACCTGGTTTGAATTTGCAGTGGTGAGGATGTTGTAGTTACATTGGCAAATGTTTGAGTGGAATGTCAGACCATGTGTTTAATAAGATGACATCTTCTGTATTTTGTAGTGATTTGAAAAGGAAGGCCAACTCTGTGAAAAATGCCACAGCCAGGATTGAGCTTCTAGGTTCATATGACCCTCAAAAGCAGCTGATCATCAAAGACCCATATTATGTAAGTTCAGTTTTTTGTATTTTTGTGCTTTTTTTGTTTTTTGCTTACTTTCTGTATGAATTGAAGACTATTGTAGATGCGTTTTTAACTACTTAAACCGCTTATGTCATGTAAAATGGGCTTTTAACCATGTCATAGCACTGTTCCCTCTTTTCGTATTCAATTGTATTTCAATTGATTCATGCATATGTGAGTAATCCTGTATTGTAGGGCTGTGGGCCCTTAATTGTTTAGTCAGTTAATCGGTCAATGGTGTCTTGGTCAACCAAAATTTGTATTAGTTGACTAATAATTTTATTTGCATTATATAGAATTTATGTGAAACAACAGCAGAAAGCTGCTGAAACATGCTACACAGGTCTCCAGGAAGAACAGTTCATAGCTAAGGTCAATTAAATAGAATCAATCAGTTACCCTGCCGAGGGACTACAGGTGGAAATTAGCACTGGTGCTACAACCTAGTACAATGCATCTCTCCTGTTAAGGTTCATGTATATTGTGCACTGTCCCTGTCTTATTAAATGAAAAAATAAATAAAGGACAAGTGAGTGAATGAGTGAATGAATGAAGATTAGCTTAGATTTTGGTTTTATATGTAAAAAGGCAAATTAAACTTATGATTCACACATTCATCTTTATACAAATACTTTGTTTCCTGGTACTTTTTTTTTGCATAAATAGTTATTTTTACATGAACTCCCATGCAGGTGTGGTCTTGTGAGTGCAGTTTGTCAAATGTGACTTTGAGGGTGGTTTGTCACACTAGAAATAACGTGTTATTTTAAAACAGCATGAATGAACACTGACATGTCATCATTTTGAGGAATTCAGTCTTGGAAGTCTGGCTAACACTGCGCCTGGGGGAAGAGTTTTTGGGTGCCTTTTTGTGGTGTTGTGTTGCATTACTTTGTGGGTTGAGGATAGTGGTAGAAAACAGGCACCATGTTATTAGTTATGTGGCTTTAGGAAGCTGTGGTGGACCACAGGTTATGTGACTGTAGTCAGTCATATTAATTTGTCTCAGAGTTTGGCATAGAACAATGTGTTTCTGTGTATGACATTCAGCCGGAATGACTGCCCTCAGTTTGCCTGAAGAAGAGGTGAACGAATGCTCTTTACAGTCAGGGCAGTCTGCTTATCATGAATAGGACACTTGGCTGCAGACACAGTTGCTGTCAACATGTCTAGAAATGTCTAATCAGAAACTCTGAGCCCTGTGGTGAAGTAGTCTCTGTGTCAATAAAATATCAAAGCAGCGTGACTAAAGCTACAGCCTTCAAAACTGTGATCAGATCCGGCTAAAACCAGGGACTGGAGGAACGCTGAAAACTCTTATTAGCTGTGTTTCCTCTTTAACACACTGCCACTGGCCTTCCTACTTTTATTAAACTGTTTGCTAGAAACATTGAAATATCTGCTTTTTGCATGCTATTCTTTTATTTATTTATTTATTTTTTATTTAGTTTTTCTAACAAAAACTTTTAAAGTCATTACAAACTAATAATTCTGCTGACCATTTTTATGGTCAGTTTGCTCCTGATTATTGTTTGTACAGAGCAGAGGTTGGCTAAATCTTTTTTTTTTTTAAACAATTATGGTGTGCAGAGATAAATTAAATGTTTTTGCCCACCTATGAGAGATCCTAGAAACTGTACTCTAGTTATATAATATTTATTATATAGATCTGAATCATTTGTTTGTTGTTTTTTGGAAAACTTTAAAACTTTTTTTCTCCTTTTTAGGGAAGTGACAAAGACTTTGAAACGGTGTACGAACAGTGTGTGCGGTGCTGCAAAGCTTTCCTGGAGGCTAACTCTTGATCTGAACAACTTCTCAAGTGTTATTGTCAACAAATCTGTAATGTAAAAAAAATAGATATCACTGTTTGCACATCAAATGCTTTGGTTTGGTCTGATCTGTAAAGTAGCAGTAGTTGGAATACAATTAAATAGTCTTTGAAGATATTGCTTGAGCTTCACGCTTTCTTCTTTCTTACACTTGGGGATTTCCAACAAACTACTACATCTACTATCATTTGTAAGTTATTGTATACTTTATGAATTTAAAAGTTAAACTAAATCATTCAGTTGTACCTACGTGGGAAACATAACATCCAACACTGTTATTTGTAACAACCTTATAATTTATTTTAAATATAATTTTTCTTTTTAAGACACATTTGATAAATGCCAGTCATTTAACTTACAATATGTAAATATTCTCTCTTTGTTTAAACGGTCATGTCTATATTATGTACAGTGTGGACCATAAATATAGACTTTACCAATACAACCAAGATCCACAGGTAAATGACGTACCACTGTCTTCTTTCTCTTAAGACATCCAAGTTTGTGTTAATAAATTAAGAATTAGTCCTCAATAGTACTTTTGCGGCACGCACAACTTCATTCATCTTTAGTAGTGCATTCGATGGGCACATTCAAACTGCGCACATGGTCAGTCAACCCATACCATGCTGATGGTCTTTTTGTCAGAGAAATTGGCAAAATAAAAAATATGCAATCCCTTTTTGTTTTAGGAACATCTTTTTGAATGGCAGCAGTAACAGCAGCAGAAAAAACTTATCACAACCACTCCTGCCTCTGTCTTCCTCTTGGTGCTTGCTCCATGTCTTGTTTTGGTGATGTTGCCTGGATGTGCCCATGTGATCACATCTGACCAATGAAGTGCTCAGAGAGTAGACAGTAATCCATGTCCATGAAGGACTCTTCAGAGGGCCAATGTGGAGCCTAAAATCAGTCAGGAATAGACAGTCCATATTTTAGGCTGCCCCCTTCCTGCAGTCAAAGGCACTTCTTTACCAAAGGTTTTCTTTCTTCTGACCGATTCAAATGATTGCACCTCCTAACCTATGACAGAGAAGTGCCACAATATTAAACCAAGCTGCGGTTTTGGGCTTGGTAGCTCCTGTCCAGGAAAGAATGCTGACTTAGAACTCTAATAAATACATTAGGCCAAGATGTATGAGCCTGTTTTAAACCGTGTGAAAATGTGTTTAGGCAGAAGGCATATGATTCAAGATGACAAAAGGCAGTACACTAGTATTGTCTTTTGTAGCATACAACTCTGCAATAACACTGGAAGGAGCTGTGCCACAGTTTAACTTTTGAAATCTGTCTTAAAGCACTAATGACCAAAGTACATACTAATTACCTTGTGCTTGTTATCCCTCCATGCACTGTGGGCTGCCTGCTAACCGTGTGAGAAGTCGTGCACATCTTTTAAAATCTGGAAATGGTAAAAAGTTACTGCCGTTAACAAATGCCAAAGGTTGCTGAAAGACAATCTCTTGTTTGTGGCTTACATGCTGGAATTGTGCAGTCTCTTGTTTGGTGGTAAAGTCTGTAAGCATGCTTTCTGCACTTTTGACTGAAATAGAGCGGACCTAAAAAAGAGACAAACAAGATTTCAACCATTCCCTATCTGCTTAGGCTTCACAACAGTTTTCACAGATGTAAAAATAGCCCTTACCCGCTATGTGCTGGAGGAATTTCCCCTTCTGTTTGGGATTTCGGAGGGACACTACAAATGAGAAAATAAAATATTGTAGAGCTATATGAACTTCAGTGTTTGTACTTTTATTTTTTTTTAAGTCAAGAGACACTCCTGTCAGGGGAATAGGTAGCACAATAACTTCAGCCCTTTCTATAATAACTCTCGGTTAATAACACATAGGAGTGTATAGGCTGTAATCGTTTTACCAGTTGGAATGTACTGTATTGGCAATGCATTTAGCTTCTTTTCTCTCTTATTAACAATTAGACCTACTTACTGTGTGTGTCAAAGATTGTGGTGTCTTGAATAAATCCTATCCTTCAAATTCACATTTTACTAGTGTCCGCACATGAGCATCCGGCACCGCTGTACACTCACCTGCCACCTGCTCTCCTCTGCCTGTCCGGGAGCTTCGTAAATCCCTCGTCTCCAGAACTGAAACTCTACTTCGCGATGAGAACGCCGTTTCTCTCCTGGTACTTGCCCTTCCCCGGCTCTCATCCACGTGCCTAACAGCTTCCACCAGCCGCCTATAGTCCTCTCTCTCCTTCTCCTCCTGCTGCGCGCGCCCCGCTGGCGAGGCTCCTGAGGGCGCGCTCACGCTGCGGCCCGTTAGTGCGCACACGAGGAGCACCAGTCCCATGGCAAAGTGCGTGCGCGGTCCTCTCATAGCTCCCATCCACCACGGTACACTTAAGTGAGCAACTATTACGAGTTTGCGTTAAGTGAACAGAATATCCAATTACCTGGAAAAAATAAAAATAAAAATGAAGCAACACTGAAACAAGTACAATACAGTTTGTCAAAATTAGGATTATTGTTCCAAAAATACGATATAGAGGAAACACAGGATTTCAGAGACGGATTTATTGACAGGCTTTTCAATCAAGATGTAACGAATGGGAATGCAACTTCATCTGGTGTACATGAATGGCTCTGGCTCCTGCTTGACTCCAGGTCGTCTTCTGTTTTACTCAGAAGAACTCTGTGTGTAGGCCTGATGTGAAGAGAATTTCACCAGATTTCTTCAGCCGTAATTAGGTACAACATCACATGATGTGTCATTCAATCAAACCACACTCTTAACTGTAAAAGCCAACTATGTAGAATTACCTTTGAAAGTCCAGATGGTAAAAAAACATCTGCCAGAAAGTCCGGTAACCAAGGGAAGAGCGGGGTCTCCAGTGTGTAACACAAGCTTAGTTACAACTTATTGTAGCAGTAGTATCCTCTGAATGATGGCTGCGCGTAAAACGCTTCTCATGTGCCTCCTCCAGCCCGCTGCGCGTCCAGTGCCCCCTGCAAGTGCCGCTCACTTTTTATGACACCGCTGCGATGATGACCTGTCCCAGGAGGCTTACGCAGCTCCCCCAATAATAATATGACACATTATTTGCAGATCTGTTCCAGCTCCGCGCGGCTGAGTCCACTTTAGTTGACTATCACTTGACCGCTGCTGATCTTTCTCTTCTGGAGCCCCCTCCTTTCCTTTACTCCATTTGTTGGTGCGATTACAGGAAACGTTTCTCCTGCTAATACTTCCAGAGAATTTTCCTCTCAGTTACAATGTAGACACCAGCATCTTTGGTCCTATAGAAGATTCCCATATCTCTTGCAATTTCATTGTAAATCTACTATTCACACTTATTCGGTCCATTTGTCGGGTGATTTAACGAAAATAGCCTAATTTAAGCGCAACTCTCTCAAAGTCCATGTGGTAAGTTCTGGTCAGCCGCTCCACAGAAAACAGAAGTTCACAGAGGGATTGGTGTGATTTGTGCGATTGGTATAGCTCCCAGTAAGGGCGTGTAATTGGCCCCTTCCTCACTCCCCCACCCCCCAAACGGGACTTGAGACTAGTGGACAACTTTGGAACAAAATGAATTCGGTGTTGACGCTCAAGATTTTGATGCCGTAATTTCAGACAACATGACTGGAGAGTCCCCATAAAAACACTACACACACACAAATGTTTAACCTTAGTATTTGTTATGAATTCGTTCCAGTAATTACTGAGAAATTAACCATTAATTAAATAAACAAATGTACAATTGGCAATTAAACAAAGCAAATTCCCCCACAGAATATTGATCTGTCCTCCCGCATAGTTTTAAAATACAGGCAAAGCTTTGAATGTTGTGATGTCACCTGTACGCAACCAGATATTGTCTCAAAATTTCAGATAGGTTACATATCAAAAAAAGTCCCCTCGGCCGCACTGGGGCCAAACGCAGACTTGGTTTCTTTGCTATAGAGACCAAATCAGAGTGGGTCATTTAAATAAGGGCACCTGTTCTGCTATCAGGTCAATTTGTGAGGTTAATCCTGTTTTTAAGACCATCATTTGTTAAAACGAGCAGATTGGATTAGGTCTGTATTTCTGTTCTTTTTAAGAGCACTGTACCATAGTTAAAAAAAAAAAAAATACATCTTAGGTCATGAGCCAGCAGCATTTGGACTACAATTGTTTCAGTAGGGGGCATCATGCAGTCACAATGAAATGGCTCAATAACATGTCATCTCTTAACTCCTAAAGAAAGGCACCAGTGTCTATAAGGGGCTAGAAGTAAACATTCAAAATAGAAGTATTGTTGCGTTAACACGATTTTACTTTTTTCAAACTAGTTACACTATATTAGATCTCATCTGCAGAAGATAGTAGAGATAAAAGCTCTGTGAGGAGGGCACAATGAAATATGCACAAAAAGGTGATATAGGCTACCAACAAAGTCATTTAGTCATTAGGACAAATTTACAGTAGAGTCAAATGGAGCACGCTGGAGACTCAAATGGGTGTATCCTGTGACCCTTTATATTGTGCTCATTTGTAAATGAAAATGCTGCACAAAAGACTCGCCACGCAATATAGTCTTCATCCTATGACCTTATATATTTTTAAAAACTTGTTCCAAACAAAGTAGTTATGATCTATTAATACCAAATTTAGCTTTTTTATGTAGATTGCACCTTATTGTTATTGCATCTATATTCATGAAGTTTATGAGTCTGCACCCTTAAAGCACATGTGAAAGTATGATGTTTAGTAAGAGTTAAGCCAGTGACTCATGTTCATATGACCAAAAGCCCATATGGTTAGACATCCTGAACGGCTAAGCACATTCACATCTTCCGTACCATCAATGGTTGTCAGAGGGGATGCTTGTATATGTGTGTTGATCATCCCAGTCCGAGCCAAAATTCCACTTTCTAAAGGTGTTATTTGAGGGCATCGGGTGAGCTTCGCCTGAGGCAGGTCTTTACAGCATAAACACAGTCATCAACAATCAACAATTCTGAAAATATGTTCATCTGACTGAATCAAACGGACAGGCACTCAGAGGAAAATGACTCTTGAGTGTAATGATTATAGGGCTGATAAAGATTTGGCTGTGGACATAACCTATTCAAATTGTGCAAATAGGAAACGTGTCCATTCTTGGACTCAGTCTTTATCTCCATACACACAATATTTTTTGACCCACAGGAAGGAATCTTGTTCTTGTAACACAATTCTTTTTTTTTTAGTCATTTTCCATAAACACACCAGAAGGGTCAGAGAGACAGCCAATAATTATGCCACGTCTTTATTATTTTTATATCTAACCCTCGAAATTTGGAATCCATGGGTTCTGCTTAAAGGCAAAGGCTACGGTTCAAATGTGTTATCACTGTAAATATAATCCTCAGAGACATTTTTCTACACATCATACATTTTCAGTGTTCATAAAAAAAAGTTCTGTGCCTATAGTCCAATGAGGCATGTCGGCTGAAAGTACACTAAAGCAGTTCCAAGTGTAATCCAGTACATTGTTATAGAGATTTAGTAGGTAGTCTGTACAGTGCGAGCCAAAATCAAATGTGTTTCTAATACTGTCAATGGGCGTAAAGCCCACCAAGAAACAACAAAACTTCAGTGTTCATCCTGGCTTTTATGCTAGAAGTATAATTGTTTATTTTAGTGGAAGAGCCAAAGTGCATACATTTACTCACCACTTTCAGTGTAGTGGGTTTGTGACTCAAAAACTATGAATGTACCAAACTACAGCATTCTCCTGTTCATGGGTGGGCACCAATACTAAGTGAGACTAAGTGAGACTCAGCCAGGATCATTGCAGATGTCGGAGCTGTCCATTACTTCTGGTTTTGATTTTACTCCCTTTTTTGAAACAGTCCTCCTGTACACTGATACGGTATTTAATTAATTTCATATCCATGCATAAATCCTTTGTTCTACTGATACTTTGCAGTGAGTTTATGATGAGGATGTATTACATGTATCTGTAGAATGTTAATGCATCAGTTTTATATGACGCTTTTCTGGACACTCAAAAATGCTTTACAGAGCATTATTCATTTACTTCACACTCGGTGGTGGTAAGTTACTACTGTAGCCACAGCTGCCCTGGGGCAGACTGACGAAAGTGAGGCTACCAATCTGCACCATGGCCTTGCTTAACTTCTAAGATGTGATGGGATCAGGCTTTGTCAAGCTGGTATGGCAACAATGTTCAGCAGTTGCCATGGTGACAGTGCCAAAAAAGTTTTTAAAATCTCTGAAAACTCAAGAAAAAATACAAAATGGATTTAAACAGCACATTTTCAGGATCAGTAAGAGTGTACATGGTCCTGTTTAGGTGTTTGATTTTCATCAAAAAGATGAGAGTGCTTAAGTGAAAAACTGTTAGCTAATGCTAGCTATCTTGTGAATGTAATTTTATGTGTGAGAGACTTGTCGAACTGTACAAAGCAGCTCACCCGATGTAGTTCCAACTCAGCTCAGATTAAGTTCAAGCTTCAGATAGAGCAGTGCTTACAGTTAGCATCACACCCCCAGAGAATGTTGATGACATCAGCTGTGTGACTAATAATATTATGTTTTGTTATCACATCATACGTCAGTATTAGTTGGTGTGGGGCTGCACCCTGGTGGTGGGTGGTCCATGGTTGGCACAGCTCATCTTGCCCCAGGCCTGAGCTATACTGCGCTACGTGGGAACCACGAGATCACGTCACTGCATGCACATGAATGTCACTGGTCATTAGGACTCCTCTTGTGAAAATGCCTTTGCTATAAATCTGCATAAATCGCTGCTACATGTCTTATATTTGTACCCAGTGGAGGGAAGAACTTTGTGGTCTATTCCAGCGTCATCACATAACTCTTCTCTAGATAGGATCTGTATCTGCATGCTTGAAATCATTGTTCTTCAGTGGGACGCTGCAGGACAATATAAAAACAGAACCAAAACTAACTCTGTTCTTGATTGAAGTTTATTTAGCTGCTTGTTGTTCAAAATCTTAAAACTGATTGTGTGGTATGAGGTGCAGCATTTTTTTGCCAACTGAAGATAATCTCAAAAATTAAATACATCCCTGTAGATTAGACAATATATAAAAGAATCTGATGGTACATGTTTATTACAGTATTGTGGTGTAGAAATGCAAACTGATAAGGCACCCATGATTCGTATTTCAAAAGGAGGCTGCACTATTCAAAAAATAGTGGTCAATGTTTTTGCCAAAACAATGTATTTTATGGAGCTATAGTTAATTTTTTTGTAAAATTTCAGAATTATATCGTGATACTTTTGACATCGCATATTATCACAATATTAAATTCTTGTCTATCACCGTTTTTTTGTTGAAAGTGACTAATGGGGAGTCTAATAAATAAACAAAACAATACAAGAGTTGTATTTCTGTCCAGCTTATTGCTAAATGTTCCTTATTGGAAAAAAACTTGCAAACATTGAATTTCTCTCAGGATCAATAAAGTATCTCTCTCTATTGCATAAGTCAAATTATTAAAATTTTATGATTGGCTTGTAAAGGTCTATCCTTCCTTGCAGCTTTAAAAAAATCATTGGCAAATCCCCTTAGCTCAAGCTTGTGACAGTCATGATTTTGGCTTCCTGCTTTTCCCATAGTTGGTAAAAACTTCTTGTCTTCATCAATAATAATCCCATTTAACTGGGGTTTTAAGGCAAGATTACAACGTGCCTTTATGGCATAAGAAATAATAAGTATACAAGCTAATTAGACCTCACTGCATCCTGTATATGATATTATTTTATTCATACAATTAAAATCCATATTAAACATATTTAGATGGGAAACTAAGGCTAAATTTGCTGCATGCATATCAGGAGATCAAGTAATTGGACAATAAAAACAAAAGTTTAAGTTTCATAAATGTTCATAAGTCAAAACACATTTGACTGCTTAATCAATGAAAGTAGTGTTTTCTAAAAATACAGATGGGTTAATTTAGCTTTGGATCAGAGTGTACTGCAAATAAGGAGGTTATTATTATTCTAAGCAGAAAACAACTGTAAGCATATGATTTCAGTGATTTTAAGCTGAGAACAATCAAGGATCCACAAAAAAAACCTGTCTTTCATTATTTCAGTATGAAAGGAGATCGTCTTAATGTGCCTTAAGCAAAGTTCACCCTGAACAATGAACTGTTGGCCTACAGTGACATCCAGGACCAGATCTTTGAAACCAGCACCCACACATTCTTTCACTGTCTAATTTACTTTTTTTTTTCTTTGACCAATACCAAAAAACAATATTTGTGTTGGTGCCGTTGCAGATACCAATATTACTGTAAAATTTTAAAATCCATAGCAAGGCCCATATATTTGTAAAGTTATAGTGATAAAGTAAATTTTAACAAACAAATTGTGTTTATCTGGGCCTGGGATATAAAATAATTCATTTTATGGTTGTGTAAACGTTGCCTTATTTTTAGCCCAAGTGCTCTTCTGTTTCCATTTTTACTCATTAGTCTGTTGTACGAGACAAATCTGATGCACATGGGCACACATAGACTGGGGCATCTTAGATATTGAAACTGATATATATATATATATATATATATATATATATATATATATATATATATATATATATATATATATATATATATATATGCCCATGCCTATTTTATCAGTTGTCTTTTTCTGTTGTGTTCTTCCTTGTAAGTTGGAGCTCTCTTGTCTGTGCTTGTGTCAGGGTAATGATGGATATGTAGCCTCCCTAACCCTTTTCCTACGGGGTATGAACAGTTCACACTCCTGACATGGGACCTCAAGTGGACTGGGGCAAGAAAGGAGCGGGCCAGAGAGAGAGAGGGAAATGTTATTGCGTCAGCGTTCTGTTTGTAAATGTTGGAGACAGAGACAGCATTGTAATTGGAATTTCCCTTGAGCAAATAAATGTTATATGGTCTTGTATTCAATTTGGTTTAGAAAGAGCTCTACTTTTATTCCCTGATACCCTGCTCAAAATGATAAATATTTACTTTATATCACCAGTATACATACTGTATTAAATTACTTTCTGCTTCTCATAAATGCATGGGTACAAATGTAGGTTTCGCTAGAACATGCTCAACATTGCTCTGTGGAAAAAGCACTCAAGCCAATCATTGTTTCTGGGGAAGGACACTGCATCAGCCATTATCTTTTGCTACCACTGTTACACTGTTCCTCCCATACACAAAAGTGAGGAGCATTTAAAATGAATAGTCTCTAACTGATTCCAAAAGTAAAATTACAGCCCATATTATTGACCACATCGTTCTGATGTTGTGCCCTGACAGTGTAGCTGCAGCCATGTGACGGATCACAGATGGATTGCTAAATGTAAGTTATTTGTGGCCTAGATTCAGACATTAAGTAAGAGCTGTTTCCCAATGCATAGGAAAGTGGATTTGGATTAATGTGTCCAGGTTTACAGGAACTCAAGCAAAACAATGGCACTTAATAGCTTTTTCTTTTTCTTTCTTTTTTTTTTTTTTTTTTTTTTGGTGATTAACTTGAATAGTCTAAGCCCATTGTCTCCGATGTTGTGTTATGTCTTTTTGACCCTACAATGTATGGATTGTAGATGTTTTTGAGTCCAAAATGGAGGCCACATTTTTCTCATTGTGCTCGAAATAAAAATGGACTCACAAACATAATTAGGCTTTATAATTAATATGCATATTTTCTTACAGGTCTATATGGTTATAGTGTTTATGGCTTCTGTTGTGGTCAGTTGTATATTTATTTTAGTAACTACTACTGCTACTTGAGCAATGTAACAGTAATGTACTATCAAAAAAACTCCCTTACTAGTGACTAATGTCCAACCTAACTTAAAGGTGCACTATGTAACTTTTTGGTTGGGGGTCTGTCACCTGATTGTTTTTGTGGATATGTCATTGCTCTGCCTGGAATGTTCCACAGTATGACATTAAAAAGCTCTACCTTAAATTTACTTCATTTATAACAGGTAGTTTTCAAGCTCTATAGCATGCTGACTGTGAGCGGGGTCTCCACAGGTCTGATCTGTAACTCGGTCTGGTTTGGTCTCCATGAAGATAGAAAGGTTCAATACTGCACTGTAAAACATTCCAGACAAAGTAATAACAGCATGGAGAAAAGCATTTCACAGACTCTCCACTAGAAAAGTTACACCTTTAACAGATCACATTGCATCCTCACTATTATATCCTATGTGCAAACAGTGATGTAAGTTTTTATTTAAGCAGTGATGTAAAATGGCTCTCCTCATCTTCTTGGGAACCATTGTCATTAGTCACAAGCCTGGGTTCCCGTTAGTTCTCACAGCATTGATGACAAAGCCAAAGAAACCTGACCTCTACATAACACACATACTGCTGCAGGCTGGAACACACATAACACTGGCACTTCCCCTGTGACCAACTCTTAAGACGAACTCATGCCTTATATGCCTAATTTGACAGCATACAGTAATAGCCAATATAAGTACACAAAAATGTGATGAGAGACCAAGAAATAACAACTGGGAGAACACAAATGTTAAGGGGGAAAACTGAAGATTAGGATCATTGATTTCGCAACATGATAAGAACGCTCAGCTTAGGAATGTACAGAGTTCAATACTGTGTGTTTAATTTGCATGCAGACATACATTATACTAAAGCTCAAAATGGCCCTAAATGTTCGGGCACACTTAATAAAAGACAATTTATACACAGTTTATTAATATACAAAAATGTTGCACAGTTTTTCTGAACATGAAACTCTTTGCAGTTTTCTGTTAAATAGAGTATGATAACTGATAAATAACATAGAGAGCAGAACACAATATTTACAGACAGTAATTGTGCCTATTTATTCTTAGGGGTGAGCAATGGTAACAAAAACGTTGATGGAGATATTATGACTGTCCATCAAGAATGTACTAAAATGGGCCAGGAAATGTCTTGGCTGAGATTCAAGTATTGCATAAAAAATGAATGGATTGTAAATTTTGACACACAGAAAATCACTTTAAAGGACCTAGATTACACTATTTTCTGGTCTATGTTATATTATTGTTTCTTTTTTGTTTCATTTATACATGTTTAACACACAAACCCTGCATATTTAGGCTGTTTTCTCCTCTCAAACTGAACTTAAACTGCATATACCTTTACTAAAGATAAATGGTATCTGTTAACTTGAAAACTACTGCTTCATGACATCACAAGGTGGATCAGAGCATTTTGAGCTTTGGAGGTGTAGGCAGACTAATAAAAGTTTACCCAAACGTGTGTAAATGAAACAAACCACAACACCAGATTTGTTTTTGATGACTTAACAACATATAGGGCCTTTAAATTTTTTATTAGAAAGATAACACTGTATATTTGTTTTAGTTTTAATAAATTCTTCTCAAAACAGTTGTGATACTATCTATTTTTTTTAACATTTCATTGTAGAAATATTTTGGAAACAAATATTTATATCTATCAAGCTTCTCAGTATTTCCTGTTTTATGAATGCCCTTTTTGTTGTTTAATTTGTGTTTTGTAATAGTCTCTCATTATATGACTACAAAGGCTATATCTGGGAAGAGACAATATGCACATGTACATGTCATAAATTGACACTGTCAGAGAACATTGCAGTGGCGTAGGTGTTCCATTCATAGCACTTCAAAAGGTTAGATCGAACATGGGACTGAGTAATTATCCAAGGGAGTTGACCAAAAGAAACGCAGTGATATGTGGGGATTTTTTGAGAGGGAGTGTGGCTATTTATTTTGGTTGACTCTTCGTTTAGATGTCACCATTATCAAAACTTAAGCTAATTTTGTTCTTGTTTGAGTCCTAGGAGAACATATAAAGATATTAGTAACATATTCCAATAAAGCTCGATGGTCCACTGTGACACTTTTCTGGTGGAGGGTCTGAAATCAGCTTCTCTCCATGGAGATACTGCCTGGCATGTTCCACAGTATGCCATTACACTTATTTATCTCTACGGAGACAGCAGGTGACACCACAGGGCCAAGTTACATGTCAGATCTGTGGAGAGGCGAGCTCACACTCACAATGATAATGCAAGTTTCAAGGTCAATAAAAACCCATATTATTGAGTAAATGCAAGATGGATACATTTAATGCCATACCAGAACATTCTAAACAAAACCATAACATCTCCATGGAGACAAACAGGTGGCTGACTTTCAAACAGACAAGTTACACAGTGCACCTTTAAGTATTAACATTCATAAGATACTGCTGTTTGATTTGTTAGGGTTGTAAAGTAACAACAAGGATGTCAAATTATTATTATTATTATTATTATTTATTTTTTTTTTTTACCAAAACAGAGCCCCTAGGAATATTCAGTCAATGTCTGCATTATTGACTGAAGGAAATCTACATTATTAATCTTTTAGATGGTACTTCAAGGGGGCTACTGTTAGCAGAAAATGTTGCAGAATATAAAGTCAGTGACTCATAATCTCAGACTGAAATGTCCTTTTATGTACACATTTCTTGCTCTGATGTATGGCCCAAATAAACATTCATAAATAAAAATAGTCTATAAAATTTACAATTTAAGTAGTAAATCTAGTCAGATGAAAACTATGTTTTATTTTTTTGCTCAGTGCCCTAATGTTTCTACTATAGACAGTTCAACTTCCCCTAAAAACTCCCAAATCACACCTGAAAGTACTTTTTTCTTTCCACTTCCTGAAAAAAAGGAATAAAACACAGGAATATTGTGGGGAAGCTGGCCCATTGTGGTTGAGGAAGCAGACTGCAACAAAAAAGTGTCACATGTATTAAAGTAAACTTATATTGTATTTATTTGACCTCCATTAGCTGTGCTTCCACACAGCTATTCTTCCTGAAGTCAATGACCTATGGTGCATATTTTTTGGGTTGATGGGGAAAACAGGAGAGCCTAGACGAAACCCACCCAGACACGGTAAGTAATAAATAACTTAAAACAAATACAACACAACAACAACATGCATCCAACTGCACTGAAGTCTTTTCCTCCTCTAATTGACAAAACCTGCTTGCTTTTATTTCCCCAGCAGAAAGTACCTCCCCCAGGTAAGTATTTCCTTTACAGGTAACTTCTAAAAGTCAAAAAGTGAGCCATAAGGGACCTAAGTCAGCTTAAACAGTGTGTTGAAAATAAACTATGAAAAACCAAATACACAAAACAATGAAACAAAACTTAAACCAGTTCTTCCTCCACATGGGCCCATGACCTCCTCCCAAAGGTTTAAAAATGGACGACAAGGGTACAGCTGATCATTTGTCTGGACCATGTGGAGCTGCAGGTAAGTATAGTGAATATGGATGGAACTCAAATTAATTAACAAATAATGTATATTACTGTTTAGTTGGATATGGAAATGAAATTAATATGTGCGTGAAATTAAAGAAATGCTTGTTTAATGGCCCACTTTGTCACAAATACCATGTATGTAGGCCTGTCCTGCCACGATAATTACTACATCGACTTATTGTTCATTAGACTGATAGTTGGTAATTGTGGGGATTTATTTGTTATTCTTCTGTTCTATAATAAGATTTGAGCTGTAGAGGGTCAAATAAACACTTCTTTGACTTAAAGACACAAAATAGTAGCGTTTCCTTTGTCTATTTATTTACAGTGGTTTGTGTTTTCTTTAATCACATTGTAAATTTAGAATAGTTTTTTGGAGCTATTTCTACTTTAGCGTTATCGTGTCAATGCATATTTCAATATTATAATTTAGTCTATATTTTCTTCAGCAATATATCATACTTCAGAACTTGTTATCATGACAGTCCCACATAAATGTTTACCAAAGAAGTCATGTGACAAGTGTTATGTCAATATGAATAATTTTAGAGCTATTGCATGGCACCACAAATATGCAGGATTCTTCTATTGGCCAAGTCCTCTTTCAGTCACGTTTAGGCAGATAAAAGGGAAGCACAGAGGCGATCTCCTGTCATGGAGTCAAGCTGTTGCTCTGACAACCTGTTGCCTAATGCTCTCACAAAGCCCACACTCACATCATTCAGATCATAACAATAAACATGTAGTGCTCATGGAGATCTACAGGCACATTTCTCAGTCTGAGAGCAGAGTTACGAGGTGAGACGAGACAAAGGAAAGGCAGGGTCTAAACCAGAACACAAAAGAGGTATGACACCATCAATTAGCTCAAAAATCAAGAGTAGGACCAATCACAACTTTTCTGTAATGAGTGTTGATGATGTGTTTTGAGATCTTCGATACACAGTGTATTACTCAGACAGAAATAGACACTTTGCAGAGTTCAGTTGACTTTAGCAAAATATAAATACCAGATGCTTGGAATTGTTTATTGTTTAACCAGAGGTGAGCAATACATCACAATATGTAAAATTCGCTGTCACCCATTGCAAGCAAAAATGACATTTTATCACTAGACTGTTAAAGTCTGTAGGAGACTCCAGTATATGGCAGGGAGAGGGGAGAGGAAGGGCCTCTGATGTAAAATCCTTAATCACTGCAGAGGGTTTGTTGAGTCAGCATAAGACAACTCTTTTCTGTAATAGATCAGCATCAGCCCAGAAAACACAAACATGCTATTTGTCAATGGTTCATTTGTCAAAGCTGTAGGTTATGGGTTTGGGGTGGCATGTTCTCTCATTATCAAGCAGGAAAATACACAGTGTGTATTTGGTAACAACAAATTGGTTTTAACTCAATTAACTTTTTGCCAGTTTACATACCTTATAGCTCAAATGTAACTTGACTTAGATGAACTGTATTGATTCACAATGGGAATTATATGGACACAGTAGCGCACACATCACAATATATTATAATAACAAAGAGCAAAAATGTAAATGGTAATAATTAAGGATGTAACAATAACCAAAATATTGTATCGTCAAAGTTCTCACAATAATATCGTGGACCACCACAATATATCAATTTACAAGTCTCTTTGGTTAAATTAAGAGTTATGGGGCAGCAAAAGACAGAGGCAAAAGACAGAGGGAACTACATAGACCATGAAACTTTGTTCCATTTCAGTGTAGACTACATAAAGAAATAATAGTTCTAAGCACTTTTAAGTCTTAGTTCTTTGGATTAAGTCTTGTCAAGGCATTTTAAGTGGAAAAAGTAGCATATTAACTAGGGGTGTCAAATTATCGCGTTAATTGCGATTAATTAATTACAGTCATAGTTAGCGCGTTATGTTTTTTCATCGCGTTAATCTCATTTTTAATCTCTAACTTTACTGTTTCTGTATGCGAGTTGCTTTATTATAAAATCTGTTTTTATGTGTCGTTGGGACAACAACACACACACAAAAAAAACACATTTGTAAATTTTTTTATTTCGATAATTCCACTCATTGCCGGAAACCCACACAAAACGCGCGCAGTAAGAGCGATGTAAACATCATGTTAATGTTGGCGGCGTCAGTCGCACAACAGACGAGGTCGAAGAGCCAGTAGAACAGAGGCAGCAGTGCACAGGTAAAAACGCATTCGTGTCTTGGAAATTCTTCTCCTGACGTGAAATATAAAAGAAAATAACAAATATAAAATCGCCTACAACTTAAATGTCACTGGTGAAAACAACCTGCATAGGCTCATGATGTCTGCACTACTGTCCTATAGTGACCTGCCACATGAGGGGACACGCACACAAACACACACAAACACAAACACACACAAACACAAACACAAACACAAACACACACCTTCATCATCGTCATTAACCTGAGAACACGCGGACCACGTTTCCTTCCGTAGTTACTGCGCGGACACCGCTGTCCTCCCGTGCGCTGCGTACGTTTTCTCGCGTACGCTGCGTAAACCGAACAGAACTAACACCAAGACTAAAACCGGGACTAACCCAGTCCAGGACTAAACCAGGACTAAACCAGGTCTAAACCAGGACTAAACCAGGTAAACCAGGACTAAACGGTAAACTAAACCAGGACTAAAACCAGTGATCTCATATATAAAGCATTTCTCTATCAATAATATTTTTAATATGGTTAAGGAAAGACTGGACTTTTTATTGTCTTTAAGTAGACAAAAGTTATTATGTTCAGATTTCCTGGTCTTTGCTACTTTACAGCAAACAGTTTCTTATTCATGGAGACTTGGGCTCAACAGCCAATTTGAAGAGAACAAACAAGAACAACATTTGCAGGATGCGGTTGCTACATTCATGTAGTTTTAAAAAGCATGACAATATCAAGTAATCCAAAGTATTCAAATTAAGTTACTCACTTTAAGTAATTAAATGAATTAAGTTACAAACTACATTTTGGGATATGTAATCTGTAATCTGTAGGAGAATACATTTTAAAAGTAACCTTCCCAACACTGCAGATTAGTAATAGTAATAATAATGATGATACTGTGGAATGTAAGTGACTGCATCTGTTAAAGTTTGTTAAACAATAAATGACTTTATAAAGTCACTTTTTTTTGTTCTATATCAGTCTTTTGATCTGCCACAATAATGTAATAATGAATTTAAATGAAAATACCTCAAATTGAAGGCTTTTCTCAGCAATTTTTAGGTGAGATTAAAAAGAGATTAATTAGATTAATCAATTACAGATCATAAATAATTAATCTCTCAATTTTTTTAATCGCATGACAGCACTAATATTAACAGTTTAACCTAAAACAAAATGTCACAATAAATTAACTGCGAGATGTATATCGTGAAAATATTGTACCAATAGATTTGGATATTGTTACATCCCTGATCATGAGCCTCTCCACCATATCATGAGCTTTCCCACGATATCGCAATAAATATCATACGTGAGGTTCATGCCGTGACAATATCGTATTGTAAAACTTGGATATCGTTACACCCCTAGTAATAATACATTCAAAATACACATACAGTAAACCTTATAGGTTGATATCAACAACAATTTTGTATAATCAGAATGATTATACATCCACCCATCCATCCATTTTCTTCCACTCATTCGGGGCCGGGTTGCGGGGGCAACATTCTATGAAAGGACTCCTTCTCCCCAGACACTTAAAAAATGAAAACTCATCATTTTGTCTTTAGATGTTGTTAGAAGTATGTGACAAGCTAAATAAACAAGCCAGCTACACTGAGTCATAGCCATAGAGAGCTTCTCCTCATTCTACTATGAAAACGTTTACTATGTGAAGGCTTTGGTCAGCACAATGATTGTATGGGCCTTATTTTCAATCTTTTTCTGCTTTTAAAACATCTCTCACTCCAGAGAAAATTAATAAACCATAAGAAGTTGGGGCACCAGGTAAAAAGGTAGAAGTTAAACAGGCTCAGGTCCCAGTATGGCTCTCCCTCAGATGAAGCTCTGTTAGCTAAATGTAATACTAATCCTCACCAGATAGTTAATAGCTCCTCCTTTCTTGTGAGTCAGACTTTACATATAGTTTGACATTCACTAATCCAGACTACAATGTTTTATTACATTAACAATTGTATCTTCCTGTCCCCTGTTATCTCTTTAATTAGAACAAATGCCTCTAGATGTTCACAAATGCTATTACCTTTCAATTTTATTACACTTGAGTTTGATTTCCTTTTTAAATCAATGACTAGGAATATCCAGCATTTTGTGCAAGTGCCCCAGACAGGCCTGTGTGCGCCTCATTCGTCAGTGTGCGTGTGATGGATGGTTATCTTTAGACTTAGACGTTATCTCATCATTGAATAGTGGGTCTAATTTTTCTTATGGGAAAAACATTGTTGTGGTATTTTCTGCTTGAACTTCTGGGTCGCAACATCCCTCTCATTTCTCTCTCGTGACTTTCTAAAGCTGAGCACACCCTCATTCTTGTCTGGAGGTTACATAGCTGTTTGCAGTGGTGTGTGTAGCTGGAAATTACCCTGGTGTAGAGTCCCCTCATCTCCTGACGGAAACCCCAGCAAACAAGAACTGGCTACAAAGGGAAAGTAAATGAATGAAAAATGTTTGATCATACAAAATTTAGGCAGAGGATATGGACCTGCATTTGTGGCTAAACAAAGGACCTCCCCATGCCCAGACACCACCCAGACGTGTGGGTGTGACATCGTCCATCTCACAGCTGTGATGGACTGGCAAAGTGGCAAAGTTTAGGCCTACTTGGTCACATAGTATGGGTGACCCTAAAAGAAAAACTAACAAACACAAAGCAACACCAAGAGACCAGTATTCATTCTAGTCAAAGAGTATGTTAAAGGGACAGTTCAGAATTTTGGACATAGGGCTTCATTTCCTAGTGAGCCAGAGTGTTGGAGATGTGTGGAGACAGTTTTTAAAATATTCCATCCAGTCCTTGTATTTGCAGAAGTCGCTGGTGCTAGGCTAGTGCATGTCAAAGGCCATAGTTAGCCTGACACTAAAACTAGTCTTACCCACAAAGCACCTGAAGCAAATCTATTATTATGCCAGACTATCGATGTAAATGTCTGTGTTGATAGAATAATGTTTGAAATAAAACTAACCTTGCATCACATGAATCGTCGCATATTGCATGAATCATTGCACGTTGAGGAACTATTTTCTCATATATCAGTCCACCACTGCCAAGCTTTCTATCAGGAAGTACAACTCGCTGCTGCTCAGACATAAATCCTTCAAATGCAAGGTTGGTTTTACTTCTAAATTTATTCTATCAACACCGACATTCACATGGGCAGTCTGGCGTTATAATTGTTTTGTTTTGTTTTGCCTCGGTGACATGCGTTAGTCTAGCACTAGCGACCTCTGCAAATAAAAGGACTGGATGGAATATTTTAAAAAGTGTCTCCACACATCTCACAACACTCTGGCTCATTAATTGGCTCAAAATTCCAAACTGTCCCTTTAAAAACCCTATGTGGTGGGTGGTCAGCCACTTGCTTGTCTCCATGGAGATGTTATAGTATTGTCTATAATGTTTCATTGTATGGCATTAAACTTATTTATCCTCATGGAGACAAGCAGATGACATTTGTTTTTAAGGTGTATTGGAGCAACACCTGCAAAAGTTAAAAGCAAGATTTTTTTTTTAAGACCACCTACTTACAGAGACCAATCTTTTATTGTAACTACTTTTGAAACTTTATTGTGTGATAATTACACTAATCCCTTAAAGCAAGGACATTCCTAAAAAATGATATCATTATAATTAAACTACATTTAAACAGTATTTATTTAGTTTTAAAACAGTGAATATTAATACATAAGAACTGATTAAAGAGGTTTACCTCATAAATCCTTATTTAAAATTCTTAAATATCTAATCCTAATTTGTGCCAGCAACCCTTTGCAGCCTTGTAAACAAGTTATGACAGGAAAAGTAAGAGGAAATGTCATCCTTCACTTCTTCTGAGTGACATTTGTGTTTTGCATGAATGGTACTGTAAACTGTCCACACTGTTAACTGTAGCGTGGATGTTGTCCCCTGTTCCTTCAGAGCCCCGTCAGGCTGGCGCTCATCAGCCACAGCGTGAGGCCTCTTCTGTACCACAGGCAGCTTGAGGCTACCCTCAGGTCTATGAAAGAGCAATGCTTTTTCTGCTCTTCACGCCAAGCGCTGTTCTTAATCTGCAGGACTCAAGCTGGATGCGCTCTACAGGTGCCTATAGCTGACAGGAACTATTACGTATGGTCCTCCCACACATATGGAATAAACCTGCTCCAAATCAACCAGCACTCATTTATAGAAACTGGCCTTAACAAAATATTAAACTGTTCTACGGAGACATTTGACTTTTTTTCCTCCCTGGAGAGATGCATTTAAAAAAAGACCGTTTGATGTTATTAAAAAGGTCCCAAGACTATACAAGCTTAGATTTGTATGCCTCACCAGGCATAATGGGAATAAACGATAAGGTCAACTGGTCAGCAATTGATATTTCTAAAAATGTTCAGTATAAAAAAACTGCAGTTTCTAGTATTGTATTTCACTTGAAAGTTAATGTATGTGTTTTGTGGACAAACAACTTACAAGATTGAGCAAGCTTGATCAAGATAACTTGCACATACTGTTTATTTTTGCCAGGAAACTTGTGTGCTTAAACACACTGTTAAAAAGATTGAATGAGGTGATTATTAGCTGGGGTTATCTGGTGCTCTATCATGCGTGACACTAGTTCAGAGCTTGATGTATTTTACATGTCTAATGTCAATACTCACTTCACATTTCCAGTGTGAGAGTGCTCATATCCATTGTCCCGCTGTCTTCAAAGAAACACTGGCAACATCTGCTAGGCTTGCCGTGATATGAATAAAAATTAATTGCAATGCATAAAACATAGGAGTTGTAAAAAAAAAAATCACATCCTTGGATTAGGGACTAAAACAGCCATACATCAACTCAATCTCAGAAAGCTCTGATCTATAATGAAACACAGAAATTCAGACACAGTGAGATGGAAATCCATTAAAATGCAAGCTGTTTGAGTCTATATGTGACTACTGAGGTGTGAGACAAGTGAAAATGTGCTGGTTGAAGATTGATCTGATAAATTTGGATTCAGGACATGAAGATGGTGAGTCATGGCTCCTCAAGAACTTAGAGAAATGGATTCACATTCAAGGCCAAATTTGACCCTCAGCAACTTCCATCATTTGGTATCTTCTACTGTCCAGATGTGAACCTTTACACCCCAATCAGCCTCCTCAAACAACATCTTTTAATCTTTCCAAATTTCCACTATTGTGCGAGTGTGTTCTTTGGCATATGCTGCAGATAAAGCTAATAGAAGGTATTTGAACAATTTAAGACTTTGGAGGGCAGCCACACAGCATTCTCAGGACACATTAAACCTGACAGCTGATCTGCTTTTCACAGAAGGCCTAATTATAATCCAATTCAGTTGGTGATGAAAGAACTAACATTTTCACACACAAATGCAGAGAAAATAAATAATATAACCACCAAATTACCTTATTTTAACCAGATAAATAAATGAATAAATACATCTTTATTTAATTACATTTACTCTTTTGCATTTTCTCTGAGGTGTCTCTTAAATTATAAATCCAGATAAGATGATAATATTGGCTTACAAATGTGCTGTTTTATCAGATTTATGATGATATGAAAGTGTATTCCAGTCAGTTCAGTGGAAATAAAGTACAATAATTCCAGTCATGTAACACTTTATAAGTAAAAAAAGAAAGTTGAAGCCATATTTAAGAAGATTCTCCACATTTCCATGGAGAGAAGTGATAATGTCAGTTTAGTTTTCTTGTTACAACATGATACAGATTATTTATACTCAAAAAGGCAATAAATTTAATAATAAAGTAGTTAAATCTTGGAGCTTTGGTATGCTACACCTGCTAACTTATCTTTGTGCATTCACCACATCAAAATATGCTACAAACTAAATCTTGACTAAACTAGCACCAAACCAAGGGACAGGAAACTTTACTTCCTAAAATGATTATGTATTGGATTACACATAAAATATGCATCTGGTACATGGTAAGTAAAGTGAGATTCTTGTGTCCACAATAAAAATAAATAACAGCTAACTTAAATAAAAAGTTTGAAGATGATTAAAGATGCTGTATGACATTATATGGCTTGTTAAAGTGGTCTGTGTCTGGAGCAGGGTAATTATCATGAATAGGTCACACAGATCTTAATGAAGGTCCTCACTCGGAGCTGTTGAGGTGAGGATAATGGTGACATTACACATTTCAGCACATGTCAGGGCTCAATATTGAAACAATACGGCCAACCTGCCGCACCTTCTCATTCTCAATTATCACTAATGGAAGATCAGTGCTGACATAAAACCTGCTCATTAAACAAAATAGTTTCCATTCAAAATGCACCACCTCTCTATATTTAGAAAGAATTTGTAACATAGAAGGAACATTTTCTTTAAAAATCAGAAAGAGGAGAAATGCCTTGGTGTGACAAGGCTTGATCAGGGCTCACATTAATGCTATGATTCATGCGTTTCAAATAGAGGCTCCAAATTGGCATAAGTGACGATGGAGACAGTGTCCCAGGGGCACGTTGTCCAGACAGTCGGATATGTGTGAGAATGAACATTAACAAGCTTTCTTTCATTCTGCAGATCCTCCATACACCCACCAACTTTTATGCATCTTATATTCTTTCATATTTTAACCAAAGACTTCCATTTTTCCCAGATGATAAACAGCTCTTAATGACCTCAGATATTTTTGTATGTTTACTCAAGTGTGTTAGTATCCACCCCAATAGATTTATGGCATTGCTTTGGGAGTCTTGGCAGCACAACAGTTTCAACAAACCACTGACTTGCCTGCTTGATTAACAGGAGGTGAAAGGGTCTCTTTTCCTTGATAACCTTCACATCCCAACTTTAACATCTTACATTTTTCAGATAACACATGCTGGGCTCAATAATGCTTCAAACCTGGTTTCACCAGGATTTCACCACTGCACTTTGTGATGGACCCCTTCATCTTCACTCAGGTCTGCTGGACTCTTCATCACTATACTTCATCACCTGAACATTCTGGCGTTTTGGCTTAGTCTTGTTATTGCATCTCTCCTTTCACTTTTGCCAAAGGAGTATTACACTTAAGAGCTTCTCATCAAGTTGCCAGATCATTTCATCACCAAACTGTAGGAAATCATTTCAGACAAATAATGTGGAGAAGATATTCAGTAATGTAACAAACTAAATCTGAAACCACAATCTTTATTGATCACAGGCTTCACTGGGTACCTACTACAATGCCATCATTTCCCACAATGCAACTGGAGACTAAGATCAATATTGTGACGCTGCATTGCTGAAACACAGGTCAATAAGGTGAGTTTGGAAGGATAGAGTGATGATCTCACATAAAGCAAGAATAACAAATATGCAAACATATTATACGTGCATCAGCATCAGTAAGTGTTCAAATACACAGATGCAAGTACCACCCAGCAGGTACAACACACTACAAGTTTACTTTAGAAGTAGACTAAAAAACAAAACTATACCTTTAAACAAAAAAGAATGATAAAGTTAATCATAACCTTAAAGATAAATTTAATGCTGTACTATGGGATATTCTAGCCATATTATATTTTCAAAAACATAAGATTACACATATTACAAGGTGAAGACTACATTTAGTTTAAGTTGAAAAGTATGTATGTATTTAGTTGAAGCAAGAAGAAACGTAATGAATCCTTGGATTCCTCTAATCTTGACAAATATAGTGTAGGTCATGCTTGAGTGGTCAGACACGCTCAGACTTAAATGATGATTTCCTTTGTATTAGACCATCATCGACATTAAAGATTACCTGTGCAGAATGTAACCTCTAGTCTTCTCTACCTAATCTATTTAGTTATAATAGTATGCTGTTCATGACTCATTCATAGCCAGTGACTCATCTGTCAGTCCTGACCCTCATACCTCCTCCTCTACCTCAACTCCTTATTGCATTACAGAACATGGCCACTGATTCAAGATGCTACTGCTGTGATCAGACATCGGTGCAAGGTTAAAAGTTGTAGCTTCCCAAACCAAATATTATGTTAAGAGAAGATGAAAAAAGCAACGGGATGTAACAGTTTATCCTTTAGATTATTTTAGAGGATGTTAGAAATTTAGAGAATAAACTGAGAGGAAATGCATTTACGTTTATGCAATGTCAGTCGAGGAATTCCAATCTACGTTCCAAAGATCACTATAATGATATATTTTTTTAAATTGCAGAATTGGCTTGAAATGGTAACAAACAGTCCAGACATTGGGTTTACCATCCACAGATGTTAGGAGCTGAGATAAGGGCCAATATAAACTGTATAGAGAGTGTGAGTGAACGCGGTCACAGAAAAGCAAATAGACTGCCATAAATGAAGATCCTCATTTCCTCTTTGCTGCTGTTGCAGATGTAAACTCCATATCGCTCCAGTGACAACTGACACAACATCTGCTTGTTCTCATTCTTTCAAAAGCACACATCAAAACACATTTCAGATCGAGTTCATTCACCGCCTGACATGCAATGGCCCAATCACAAACAGATGCACCACAATATTATGTTCATTTACATTGGAAGGAATGCTGCATGCAGAAAAAGTACTTTCCTGAGTCACATTGTTTAGTTACTTACATAATATTTAAAGATGGAAGGCTAGGCTACCTATGCAATTTTTGTAGTATTGATAGTAGGAGAGATTGTTTCAGGAAGTATTTTCTACTTTAATATACATTTACAGTGATATTTAGACTGCTAAGAGTGATGATATATGCTGTAGTTGTGGTAGTGACTCTAGTGTCTTTGCTAATTTGTTTTTAAACATATATGTTAAGATTTGTTCATTAGTTTATTCTTGTAGTTTATTATTTACTTACATTTCTTACACGTATACTGCATGCAAACTGTCACTCTGATATAAAAGTTATATAAAAACTGAGCTTCATTAAAAAAAAATAATAAATAAATAAATAAATAAATATATATATATATATATATATACATACACACACATATATATATATATATATACATACACACACACACACACACACACACACACACACACACACACACACACACACATATATATATATATATATATATATATATATATATATATATATATATATATATATATATATATATAATAGATAGATAATAGATAAAGCATTATAATAATTTGTGGCACATAGAAACACTTTGGACTTGGCCAGTGGTTGGGAACCTTTTGAAGACAGTTGGAGTGTATTAGAGGGAGTAATCCCTAATAACTGTGTCAGTTTCTTGGCCAGTGTCTTTTAGGTGTGTTCCACTTAAATTCATTAATCTTACTCAAAGTGTTGGAAAACCTTTGAGGTTAGGGGTCAAAGAGGGTACATCGCAAGACAACGTTTAACACATTCAACTACGTCCTTATCTTAAAAAGTGCACAGAAATAATATAATATTTTCTTAGGTCGTAGTTTTCCCTTGTGGTAAATGTTGTTGTTCAAGCATTTTTGGACTCTCTGTTTTGAGCACGTACACAGTTCCCAGCCCCTTCGTGTTCTCTTTAAAACAATATCGTCATCTTCTCAGACCTCCAACAGGTGTTCCTTCGACAGTCCAAAGTGGTTTCACCCTTAGGATTACATCTGCTTTTCCCAGCTTGTTGCAAAATTGAAAGTGAGAATGACAGACTACAGGCTTATCTTTTAAGAAGCATGACTTGGTGAATTTGGCAAACCAGTTAAAGCCAATATTTTTTAAAGATAATTTGAGTTAAATTGAAGATAATGTCTTAAGTAGTTTGTTTTGACTTTAATCTCAGATACCATTAAGCATGCTTTAATACTTATTCCCCATAGAGGTGGTCTAATACTGTTACTAACTGAGCCTGGCAAAAAACCTTATTTCCTTTTCCACACATTAATAACCATCAAACCAGCTACTCATGTACCTCAGCTACTACAAACAGCATAATAAAGACTGTGGAGTGTCATATTTGGATGAAATCTGAAAAATAAAGAGAGATTGATATGAAATGATCCTTACAAGTGCTAACTTGGAGGTATTGGCTGAATAAAAATATCACTAATAACATTTGATCTAACCTATTGAATCCATTGTGCCATCTAGTGGAAGAAACAAGAAACTAGATCTTGTTTAGATCGATATTTTTAGTTGATATCTGTAGAAGTTGTAAATCTTTGAAAAGGGGATATGCTCTAATTAAAGTTATGTTTTTTGTGGATGCAGTTTGTTATTTAACCGCTAGATACCAAAATAATTAAACATGTGATTTGGGATGCTCGAGGCAAAACGTAACTTCCCCTTTTGCACACAGGATCTAGCAAAAACATGGAACAAAATGTAATACGCATGACAAACAGTGACTGATCAATCTTCTGAAATGTTCTGGATATTTTCCCACTGGGGATAAATCTGACAAAGTAACAGCCTCCTAAGCTTTACAGTGACAGGTGGGGGGCTCTACAGTGAGGTTAAGTGGTCTGTGAGCTTAAGCTGCTACCGACAGTGGTACCTTCTGCAGACTGGCTGGTAGAAAGACCCCCTCAGGCTGGCCCCACAACAGGTCACAGGACTTGTAAATGTACCGCTGGAAGTGGTCAGAGGGTTGTTCTCATTTTGGAATGTGAAGTATTCCCCTAATTAAATGGCACGATATTTTGTGATTAAACTGGCTTTGGCTGTTTCTAATTTGTTTATTTTCCATTAGTAGCACAAGGGGAAACTCATGATCAGTCCAAATTTACAAATTACACCACGTACTGCTATTCAGCTATTATCATTGTGAATATTGTACTGACTTTTTGGAGATAATAAAAATGGCTTCAAAATAATATATAAACAATGGCACTCAAAAAGTTTAATGTCCTTTCAAGTTTCAATAAAACACATATAGTTACATACAGCATATACAAAAATTACCCTTTATGGCCCCTTTCTGCTCTTTCATAAGTCCTTTTGCAGTAACCAAAAAACATTTCTTCATTCCAACATTTGGGATTAGGATTAAGGATTCGTTTTGATCAAATCCATTTCAGGAAATAAATAGGTCAGTCAGTCTTTTCACGCTTTTGTCTGTGCATCTTCCTTTTAAGCTGCAGAGTTTTCAGCTCAGTCATAGCGGAAAATGTCCTGTAGACCCACACCATCTAGACAGCAAAAGCACAGGTTAAATGTGTTATAATTAATGGACAAAGATGTTGGCATCTACTATTAAAATTAACTTTTCAGATGGGGTCCATCACCTGCTTGTTTCTGTGGATATGTCATTGCTCTGCCTTATACATTAAACAGCACTACCTTACATTTATTCAATTACAGATGGTTTTATAGCCCAAAAATACATGAAAAAACATGCATTCCAACTGTGCCTCTCCTCAGATCTGACCTGTAACTTAGTCTGGTTTGTTCTCCATGGAAACAGAAATATTTAATGCCATACTGTGAAACATTCCTGACAAATACACAAACAATATGTCCATGGAAAAAAGCATTTGACAGACCATCCACCAAAAATTTACACAATGTACCTTTAAGGAATATTACTTACAACAATAATGACTGTGTTCATCAAAAGAGGAATGGAGAATACCAAAGATATGAACATGCCCTTGGAATCAAAGTATTGAAAATTAGAAAAGGACCTGAAAAACAAAAAACATGTAATTATAACCTGGTGAATGTACTTCATACACTGCCTAATAACAATATTACTATTACCTCCAGTTCATAGCAGCCAACTCGTTCAAATACTCTGCACTGTACACTAAACCGGCTGTAAGAAAAGTACATATCAATTATGAATTGGTTAGCACAATAAATAAAATAAAATAATATAAAAACCTACCCATGAGCACGAAGTGACATATCTGTGCTTTGTAGAATTTGCATGTCACCAGAGTCACAAATAAACACACAACATGAAAGCTAACCAGCCCTATGAGCCAGGGCTCCGACCACTGCACCTATGATAATAAAAGAATACATAATAATCCAGTAAGAAAATCCATGATTTGTACTGAATCCCGTGACACACCACAATATATGCACGCACGATTTACTGTGAAATAAAATGAAGAAGTGTACTTACAGACATGAGAAAAGTCCATATTGATGTAATTCTTAAATTGCTAAAGCCATCTATTGGAATCGAGCTAATATTTTGTGCCTTTGGGTCTGCCATCACACAAAAACACGACAATTACAAAATTAAAGTTAGCTTAGCTATGGCGCTAATCAGTAAACAGACGAATGCGGAAGAAACTGTAAGTCGCATGAAAATTACGTCAGCGAAGGACCTCTCGTAGAAAAATTATTCTTTTTTTAAAATAACAAATGTATTATACATTTGTACTGAGACGTATAAATAGTGATATAAAGTAACTGAATACACTTACCAGGAATACGTATTCAGATTACTAATTCTTTCAGTAGTGAATACAAGAGTGATTTTTTCTTCTCCATTCAGTGATATGAAATGCATAACAGTGAAACAAATATAAAGCTGTTTCTAATGCATTGTTGCATCTTTATTCTATTATTTAAATACAATTCAATGCAAAAGTATTAAAATTTTTAACTGGTCCATGTATCGGGATAAGTTTGAAAATATTTTAATGCAGGTATTCAGTATTCTGTAACTAAATACATTTTCAAATTATTCTTTCCATCACTGCATACAATACACCTGTAATTATCTGGACAATAATCACTAATAAAAACACACAAAAAAAAACAACTCATAGGGAAGAATTATGAAAACATTAGTTTATTTACACCTGACAGCTTATTTAGCTCTACAACACCATGTTTTGCACCTTCTGTACTAAGGTGGACCCTACTTGCTGAAAGTTCCACTCAAACAACTCTACAATTTAATTACCACCAACAGTTTTCCAGTTATAAATTCCTCTCTGAACTTACCATTTCAGTCTTAAAAGATGGAAATTAATACAATAGGCCTAACATATACAATAACATAATATATGATATTGCCACTGTATACACAATACTGTAAATACATCGACCTCTCTGTTGTTCCAGTTGATGCTTGTTTTGATGGAACTGATTGAAATGTTACAAAGGAGTTTCATGCAGATATCTTGGTCACTCAAAAGCAGCACCATGTACAAAATATAGCATACAGTCCAAGTTGCTTTAATCTTTATGGCCAGTTTTGTCCTTGATGAAAATCAGGTGAAAATGTAGTAACCACTGACATAGGGGTTGAATATCCCAGAGCAAAATTGTACAAGCCAAGCATCAGACATCTCCAGGTGCATTTTAGGGCTTTCCTCACATTCTGAAAAAACAAAAAACAGTTTGACCAAACATTTTCATAGTATAAACCTTCTCTGGATGTTGGGTCTGTACATGGAGATCTGTTGAGCTGGAGAGGCACAAATCATTTGTACACAATGGAACACTCAGGAGAACTGTATGAGAAGTTTGCTCCGGTTATAAATAAACATCAGGCCTCTATTGTCTGGACTTGAAGCAAGGAGGAAATGGGCTGAGCATCTGAAGCGGATGGAAGTGGCCGGATATCTTTAAACATTTTTTCAATTTTAAAAGTGTACTGTGTAATAAACATTTTTACTGATTATTAAATATGTAAATTGGGCTTCCAGCTATATCCTTAAATTGTATTGTATCATTACAAGAAAAGAATGCAGAATTCCACATGACAATTACTCTGTTGATGTTGTTGCACAGAACTCACCTTTCTCACTTTTTTGTATTTTTCCTTCTTCCTTTTCTTCTTCTCTTCTCGTACTTTCTCTCGCTCCTCATCATATACCATCAAAGGTTGATAATTTGCTGGTAAGAAGGCTAAATGCACCTCTTTGCGGCACCTGGCATTGGGGGTCCCAGCGTTGTTGATCCCATTCTCCAACTCAGGCTGACTGTCAGTGGAGGAAGAGTCTTCTGCACTGTCCACACAATTCAAATGGCGCTCATACCTGGGCCCAGTTATGTTGTCCCGCACTAAATTTCTTTCAAATAGTTGTGAGGCAAGAAAATTGGTCTTCATCTTGTAATACCTAGTGGTAAAACAGATTTAGTCTTCAGAAAGAGGTCAGGTAGGGTGTCAACAAACGTTTTGTGCCTGAGTGGAAGTACATTCCAGTGGACCGCCTTCTATGAGGATTTGGCACTGAGCCTTTAAAGGTATAAATCCTTCCTTCTCACAAGACCACCCTTAATGGGTTTTTAGGCTTTAATCTCAGATCCTTTTAAATCAAAACAAATCAAAATGACATTATTAACAGGAAAGAAAGAAAGACTAACATCACAAAACATACACCATGAAGCATAAGTAAATCAAGACCTATTTATTTTTAGTATAAATGTATAATTACGTAAAATATAACCATTACAATAACATAAAATTCTTCCTGAACATCAACAGTGCATTAAAACCTTTTTAGCAAAACCTCAAAACATGAAGTATAGAACGAAATTAAGCCAAACCGCCTCCTGTTAGCTGTGAAGCCACCTGCTGGAGGTGAACACACAAAATGCTACTGGTTTTTATGGTTGGCTGGTCCCAATGCAGCGCTCTGGCCACGGTCTGGATCTTTGAGGCGCAGGACACGAATGATTTTGCTCACCGGAAGAGATCTGGGGCAAAAACAAACATCATAAATTTCACTGTCAACAGGCAATTTGTAGATAAATGCACTGATGCCCTTTCCCACAGAATCTTAAGCACACATTTACAAGACCTTTACTGCTCCCCAAACACACAGCCATTTCTCAAAAGTTATGTTGTCATATAAGAACTAAAAAAACAATTGCCGTTTTCTTTGGGGTGGTCTAGTTGCTTTGATAATATAATCAAAATAAAGAATGTACTCTTACCCCATGTTCTGAGGAGTGAGGAAAATGAACTGTCTGTAAAGCTGGCCAGCAGCAACCTTCAGCATCATGTCCATAGAAATCCTCCTATTCACCATGTCCTTAACAACATACATACAAATTAATACAGTGGCAGGTGGTGAGGGAGTCAAGAAAACAAAATTTAAATCTTTACCATATAGACATCAAACTCATCAAGGCAGCGAAAAGGTGCCTCGGTGATGGCCCAAAGAGACAGAACGAAGCAGACAGTGGAGAAGGACCGCTCGCCTCCGGACAGTGAGCGCATGTCACTGAGGTCACCCTTGTTCCCTGAACCCGGCTGAACCTACAGATACACACACACACAACTGTAGCCTCTATTTGCTGTTGTTTGTTTTTTATGTTATATTTTAAACCCATCAAGTTTGTTTCTAACTTTTTTATGCTTACAGAGATGGAGAGGGTTTCATCCTTGTGGTTGAAGGTCATCGTTCCTGTGTAGCCTCTTTGAGCCAGCATGCTATCAAAGTAGTATTTACAGCGAGCTGAAAGAAATCTATCAAAAGGAAAAAACATTTTAAAATATATTTAAATTATAAACTAATTGAAATAACCAGTGTAATTAAATTAAACATACCTTCTGAGCTCAGCATAAACCTGCAGTCTGTGGTTCAGAACATTATCAAGGCTTTTGATAAAGCTGTTGAGGTTCTTCATCTGCTGTGCCATGTTTTTATAGTTCTCCAGAGCTTCCTGGTACTGCCTGCACCACAGTGTGTCAGTTAATGGCTTGTGTTAATAGGCTAATGTCAGAAGGAGTATTACAATTCCATAAAATATTAATTGCTAACAAACAACATGTTTAGATCACCATGTAACATGGTATCGTTTTGAAAACGCTATATTAGCCGAAAACAACATATTTACTGTTTATTAAGCATTTACTGTTTTTTAGTTACATTTTTACCCACTCTCCTTGCTCTCTGCACCAAGTCACTCCCCCTTCTATTACACCACTGTGCGCCTTCCACTAAGTGTTTTGTATCCTGCTTTTGTCTATTTTTGAAAAATTGCTCTGCGGGAGCATGGGTGACGTAGGCATTAGTGCTTGACAGAGATCACAATATCACATGTAAAAACTCTTGGCATGTTTTTGGTGAGGGAACATCCACATTTTGCATAATACCCCCTCTCTTTAAATGCGTATGCTATAGAACTTATCCATACCTTACAATTTCTTCACGATCGCCTTGTTGCTCCTGTTGAGTGCTAATCTTGACTTTGAGGCGGTTGATCTCACTATCCAAACTGCGGGCTGTCCGGCGCACCTCTAGACGCTCTGCGCAGATCTCTGAAGCTTTGGCAATTGAAGCCTGAGCAGATATGGATACAGTATTTGAGCATTTTTCTATCAAGTATAGCAATAATATCGCAGTTAAATAATAAAAAACAGCATATACTTCTAGCTCTTTCTCTTTGTTGTTGAGATTATTTTCCTGAGTTTGGATGTTCTTCAGGTGAGCAGCATGTTTGTCATCATAGTGTTTTTTATGATGTTTGCACTTCATCACTTCCTCATCTGTTTTACTCAGTTCATCCTGTAAAATCAAATATTACATGATATGGTTAAATATAAAGAAATGGTCATAATATTGCCCAGTGGTCATAATATTGCCCAGTGGTCATAATATTCATGCTTATGTTTACCTTGACAGAGTCTGCTTCCTCAGCAATAGTGTTGATATGGTCTTTGTGCTGCTTGTATTCCCGCTCTGCCTTGTCATACGATGCCTTCAGGTCAGCCATTTGAATCTTTGCTTCTTCATACTCTGTGCGTTTGGAAGTGATTTTAGAAACTATGTCCTGAAGATCTTCCTCCTGTAAATAAAGCCCGCAGTAAACATTACTTTTCTTATATTGTCAAAATACATTTCTGTTAATGCTATTTATAATCAATATATTTTACCAAAGGATTAAGATCTTCTGACTGGGGCTCTTCCACATTTTTCAGGTCAGTCAGCTCAAGCTGCAACTTAGTGACCTTGTCCTATAACAAACAAATAATGCATTAATGCATTTTGCACAAGAATAAAAATAAAACACTGAGTAAAAAATGTTTACTTGGACATTTTTCTGCTCTGCATGTGCTCTTCTCAGCAAAGAATCATTTTGTCTTATATCATCATCCATCTTCCTCAACTGTCGGTTAAAGCGAGACGACTGGCCACTCTGGTTTTCCAGCTCTCTCTGCAGGTGTCTGACAAAAATAATTACTAACACTCTCTCATATATATTCTGGTAGGCATCTCTTTTGTCTTACATACCTTATTTCTTCCTCCACATCCCCAGACAAGTAGTTGGCCCTGGTCTGGTCTGCGGCATAACTGCGGTTAGGGAAGACCTGGTCACCATCTTTAGAAAAAGCCTGGGTGCAGTTTTGAGGAGGGTTTCGGCCTTGCATCACTCTTCGTGCTTCTGTGCGATTCTGCACACGTCACCGGCCCAATGTAAATGTAAAACAAATACAGACAGTAGGAATACAGAACCAGTTATATTTTACTTACATGCACATGTATAAATGTATGGCTTCTTACCTTAATAAGAAGAACAGTTTCGATGCCCCTTTGGTCAATAAGGCAGTTGGCTACAGCTGGATCCTCAATCTCCAGCGCTTGAAGCACAGAGGGATACTCTGGATGATTCACACCTCTGATAAAGCGGCGGTATTGGAGTTACAATCTTTGAAACTGTGACAGTACAATGCATTCAGTACTAGTGAAAAAACTTGTTCACACCTCCTCGATGTGTCATGGATGTGAGGCAAAAAGGCACTGGTTATTATGGCGGGCCTTCGTCCTGATGGGAACACTCGAGCCATGAGCCCTTGCAGTACTTTCTCATCATAGTGGTTATCACATATGAAAGCTAGCAAAAGGTTTTTAAGACACAACTCCACTGCCAAAGCGTGCTCTGGGTCCTTCAAACTGATGAGAAAACCTACAAAAGAAGTGATAGAAGACTGATTTAAGATACTTTTTTCTGTAATGTTTATCGTTTAGTCTGGGGAGGAGTGTACCTAATGGTCCACGAGGAATGTGTCTGAACTGGCCTCTGCGGTGAGCCTCCTGTATGGCATTAAGAAGTGCAGGCATGTGCTCTCCAAAGCGGCGCAGGCGGTTGGAACGACTGCTCTCCAATGTTTGAAGGTTTCTTCTGTTGGCTACCATGGACCTCATAAGAGTATCATTTTCTCGCCTGTAAGCAGATACAATGTTCTCATACAGCATTTGAGCCGAAAATAAAGTGTATAAAAAGGTATGTTTATGGTAAATTAAGAATTTCATTTGAAAATAATCAATTCATTAGGCACAAAAAAATGTAGACACTATTCATTTACATATATAACAACCTTTATCATGTTTGTAGTTCTACCTCAACTTAGCTTGCTCTTCTTTAGCCCGGCTGCAGGCATGTTGGTACTGATCAATCTGCTGGCCCAGAGTAGAGATTTGGTGCCTCAGGTTGTCAAGCTCGGTCTCAATTTGTTGTATTTGCTCCATCCTGGCCTGGCTCTCAGCTCCTGTGGTCTGACTAATGCTACACACAATCAATCATGTTAAAGGAGTTAATATGGATGATGATGTTAAAGGGTCAGTATAAGGAGGATCATACCTCAGCTTCAGATCGTTTATTCTTGTTGAGAGTTGAACTTTGTCCTTTTCTAGATCTCTTAGATTTGCCCTGCATCTGTGAACAGTGACCTAAAGAAGAAATAATCAAGAAAAAAGACTTTTCAAACATGTAGTAAAAAAATAAGTGCATATGGCAGGTTTTAATGTAGTAAACATCATTATATTCATAATTTCACTATCACTGTCTAGTTTCCCGCAGTTTGACAATTCTGATTTACAATCTTACCTATGAAAAGTCCCATCAAATGAAGTAATCATTAGAAAAAACATGAAAACCTGCCATATGCACTTTAATGTTTGCACAAATGTGTGAGTATTTCTGACCTCGCTGGATTTTAGTAGAGAATTGCGCCTCTGAGCTTCAGCTTTCAGCTCAACACATTTAGGCTGGAGCTCTTGGACCTGCAGAGTGATCTTTTCTAACTGTTCTTGGGTCTGTTTGTACTTTTTCTCTGCCTCTTCAATCTTAAACTGAAGAAAATAACACACCCATTAGATTAGTGATGTTTACTTTTGACCCAAAGGACAGATCATGTAAACAACAATGGTGACCTAACAAAGATTGAGACATCCAGACAAATTAATTATAGTATCCAAAAATTTTAAAAATAAATAAAAATGCATCTCAATTTATTTTGACATTTTATAATGATGGTGAGATTTCAGAAACCCACCTTCCATTCTTCTACTTTCTCATCATATTTCTTTGTTGACTTCTTGTCAGCCTCAAGTTTCTCTTTTAATGGTTCCAGCTCCTTCTCCATTTCCAGCACCTGCCCCAAGAGAAAATCACACAGTTACTGTACTGAAAAAGGCAAAGGACGAGGGATCCAGTATGTGTTTTCACCAAAGCCCAGGCCATTTGTTTCTGCAGCTCCTCCAGTTTGGTGTGCATTTCGTCTAGAGATGCCAGGCTTTTGTAGCGGTCCTCTTTTTCAAGATATTTACGCTTTAAGTCCTTCAGCAACTGTCAAAAACACATGCTTGCAGGAAATCTCTAATATCTATACAGCTATTCAAAATACAAGACAGGTATGATGCAGGCATTTACTTCACCGTGTTGTTCCACTTTATCTTCTGTAATACGCTTTGTTGATTTGATGTGAACAAAATCTTCTCTCAGCTGCTCCAGTTGAGTAGCTTTCATGAAAAACTACACAAAAGAAAATGATTATTTAGATTTTCAACTATTAAAACAAACATAAAACAAAACACCTTAAAAATTAACCTGGTATTTGTCCCCTTCTCCTTTGGAATGAAGGAAATATTTGCTCATTTCTTGTGTGAGAATGGACACAGGGTTATTAACCTTTGGAAAAATACAACTGGCATTTAGTTAAGAGACATTAATGCCATATGGTCTGAATTAAAAAAATAATAATAATAATACATGATGAAATGTGCCTTTACAAGAACTGTACAAAAAACAAGGGAACGTGTATTAATTTCTAACACAACAACAACAACAACAACACTACACACTATTGACTGAACTATACTGACTGCAAACACAAATGACACAAATAAGCTTACCTGGATATTGAAGTTATCCAAGATACATAAAAGCTCATCCTTTTTGGTGGTAACAATTTGACCTGTTTAAAAGAAACATCTCAGTGTCAGTTAAACCAGTGCTAACATATTTATCTTACAATGTGAATCTACCTGTTTTGCTTTTTAATTTATAGGTTCTCAGCCCATCACATGATATTCTCATGTCTATTGTGATGGATGAGCCATACACTTCAGATTTATAAGCATCTCTTCCTTTGTTACGCAGGGTAATAGACACTTCTGCCGAGCTAAAAACAAAACACAATGAAACAAGCAATAGCAAAACTGAACAAAACCTTTAAAAAATGACTCCTTACCTTTCGCCTTCCTTGACAAAGCCCTTGAGTGCTACCCCTCTGTTTGTAGCTTGTGCATTTCCACCAAGGGCAACAATAAGAGCTGTTAGAATAGCACTTTTCCCACCTGACAAGAAAACATTTAAAACACAAAAAAATTTAAATATGTAACTTACAATATCATTATATTTTCAACCTACTTCTTTTTTTCAACTGTGACTTTTATTGCATGATCCATTTTTTCTTGAATAGTATATGATGATTAATTTGAATATGTCCAGTTATGTACATTTTTGACACTTGTATGACTAATATTTATTCAATATATATTAAATTTTTATATGCACATTGTTTTAATTTAATTTGAATCTACAGTTTTCTCCAGCTGTAACATTTTTAATAGCACTGTGCAGTTTCTCTGTTGAGAGGTCCACCACATGCTTGTCTCCATGGAGAGGTTATTTTAATTGCCTGAAATGAGTCTACTCGCACACTTAGACAAAAATGTGTAGAAGAGCAGAAAGAAAATGGAAAAAGGACAGACTTTATGTATCTTATGGAATACTTAAATCTTCCTTAAAGTGCTATCAGAAAGCGGTACAGTCTGCGAAAATGAATATTTTCCAACATCACTGAATCAAATGCTCATAAAATTCAAATCCTTTTCCAGACTCTAAACTCCCGACTACATCCTCCGTCCTCACATGCCTGCCTCACCAACTCAGTGGACTGCTGTGAACTAATCATGGATTTCTTTATGAATAAAGTATTCAATATTAGAGCACATATATTCACCCCCCCAATGCCCCCCTATGCTACCCACCATCTCACTGAATTCAGGCAAGTATTTCTCCCAGAACTAACTGAGGCACTTGCACATCTGAAACCCACTAGCTGCCACCTGGACATTTTACCTGCGACCTTCATTCATCTCCATGTAGTGGTGCTGTTCCTACATTCTTTAAACAATCTATTGCGCACCCACTCATTAAAAAGGCAAATTTGGACAGTGAAGATGTATCAAATTGTAGGCCCATATCCAAATTACCATTCTTGGCAAAAATTTGGGAAAAAATTGTGTTTGGTCAAGTTTCAGCTCATGTCAACAGCCTACACATCCTCGACAAGTTCCGGTCTGGTTTTCCAGTCTGCGCCCCTTTTATTTTCTACGTGCTCCCCCTGGGTTCAATCCTAGAGAAACATCAGGTTAAGTACCATCTCTATGCTGACGACACCCAGCTGTATTTTTCTGTTTCCCCAAAAAATGTCTCATCCTTTGCCACCCTACATGCCTGCTTTAATAATAAAAACACTGGATGTCCTTTAACTTTCTCCAGCTAAATGAAAATAAGACTGAAGTTATTCTATTTGGACCTTACACTGACACCCTCACATCTGACCTTGGGCCTCTTGCAACAAATATGCACAGTTCTGCAAAGAACTTTGGTGTCTTTATGGACTCTCTTTTAAACTTTGAGAAACAGATTTCAAATGTTGTTAAAACTAGCTTTTTTCAGCTAAGACAAATTGCCAAATTAAAACCAATCCCAACACACAATAACTTTGAAACAATCATACACGCTTTTGTAACAAATAGACTGGACTACTGCAACGCACTATATTCAGGCTTCCCACAGTCCTTCCTAAATAGGTTACAGTTAGTCCAAAATGTTGCTGCCAGACTGCTCACCAGGTCCAAAAAGAGAGACCATATTACACCCATCCTAGCCCAACTCCACTGGTTACTTATTAAATACAGAATTGATTTAAAATTGTTATTATTTGTTTTTAAATCACTTAACTCACTCAGGCCACAGTACATCACTGATCTTTTAACCCCCGACACTGCTCCCGGGACTTTCAAGTCAAACTCTCTCAACCTACTGTCTGTCCCACCATCCCGCCTCAAAACCAAGGGAGGCTGAGCTTTCTCTGTTGTTGCCCCCAAGCTTTGGAATGCCCTCCCTTTTCACCTGAGATCTTGCTCCTCCCTACCTCACAAATCCCTCCTAAAATCTAATTTTTTCAAGACGGCATTTAACAGCCCATGAGCTCTACCTCAGACTATTATCTTTGTGCATCAAGTAACTTTTTAAAAATATTTTATATTTGCGTTATTGTTTCACTATGTTGTGTTTCATGCTGTAAAGCACTTTGGTGCAACTTGTTATGGTTGTTTTTAAATGTGCTATATAAATAACACAACTTGACTTGAAATGTATCTTGCAAACCTAAACAGCATACATTCATACTGTGAGTGTGCCACTTCACAGATCTGACCTGTAATTTGACCTGGTGGACCTACATGCTCATCTCCATAGAGATAAAGAAATTAAGTGCTATACTGTTAAACATTGTAGGCAAAACTATAACATCTCCAAGCAGAGAGACAAGCAGGTGGCAGACTCTCCACCAGAAAAGTTACCCACACATCACATGTGCATTAGAAGAGTAGCTGTATTGAACTTACTTCCATTATTTCCAACAACAAAGTTTACATTGGAGCCAAATGCAAAAGGGCCGAGCAGCGAATGGCACATGAAGTTCTTCAAGGTGATGCTCTCCACGATCCCAACATCACTGACCACTTCACCCGCAGACAGCATCTACACACACGGGGATTCATTACAAATGCTAACACACAACCAATTTAGACTCATGTCAACAACACTGTACCGGTCCTGTCAGAAGGGGATCGTGCACTTCACTGTTGTCAACATTTTCGTCTCGCTCCTCTTCCTCCCCCGCCGGTTTGACTCGTTTGCTGGGGTTGTCATTTAGCGTGCTGTTTCGCCGCTTGGACATTGTGGATTAAAGATTTCCCTCAGCCTACCCTGGCAGAGAACAAAACGAAACCGGAAAAGTAAACAGACATGAAATTATACAGTTAAATAAATGGTCGCTTACAGATAATTTACGGATTAACCTACTTCCTTTTAGGAAAGTAAAGTTAAAGTAACTTAAAGTTAAAGCAACACGTCTGCATTCTGTCATTCCTAAAGTAACAATTAACCTTAGCAACGCATGGGGTAGTTCTGGCAGTTGGGATAGCTCCACAGGCTAAACAGTCAAACGCTTGTTAAAATAAAAGACAAGAACATAATTTCTTGTATCGATGCATGTAGTTTGGTATCGGGATTTAAATTGTGTTGGAGGTTGGGGCTTACCTGACTTAGCATAAAAACTCTAACCCCTCTCATGTGTTTTATTCGCGCCCTCCGCTCTTTCACCAGGCTGCAGAAACGTCTTCTTCTGCTGCTCTTGTGCTGATCACACGCCTCCCTCCGGTATACTTAGGTATTACAAAAACACTATGGCCCTCAGGACCTGAACGTCATACTTACTTACAACTTACTAAAAATGTAATTATATTGATAACACATCGTATTGTAATAATATCTATAATTAATATGCCAAGCCTACGTTGGTTCAGTCAAAGTTGTGTTAAAAGCATCCATCTAAATGGCCCATTGCATTGACCCCAAGCTGTGGTCCCTGCTTCCAGTATGTTTCAATATACGGTACTTGAAAGGAACGTGTACACTATGATTGTAGTACATTATATTAACTTTCCAGTGAGCATGGGCAACAAAAATCTATATCTTGATATTCAGTCTTTATTTAAGCTCTTGATATAACTTTCTACCTTTGTGAATGTGAAATAGGAAACAAAGTTAAACATTTTTTCTTTGTTTGTCCTCCAAAGCCAGAAACTTGTTGAGTTTGAATTCAAAGTCTATGGGGTGTGCACTCAGAGGCTTGTAATCTCCCTGCATGGTTGTAATCAGATAGGGAATAAGTGCACAATTCTCTTCAAACAAAGCCAACTTCTTCTTGTACTTCTGCCGAACGTAGTCTGTGCTCCGAGGGTTGAATGCTACAACACACAAAATGAAGCATGTTTCAGGGTTTAAGGTTGTTTTGCTCAGCTCAACAGCCTTATTTTGCTTACCTTTCAGATAGTAGGCCACATATAGGAGGGCAGACTTTTGTACACTGAGAAATGGATACTTTGGTTTAAGACACCCTACAGCAGTCACAGCCTTGATGACTGATACAGCAACCCCCTGCAGGTGTAAATTTTTTTTTCTTTTAAAATGACCTATACACAATAGGGACCTTTATATGTCAGGGACAAATTACCTGTTCCAAATAGCCCAAATTTGGAAAGGAGCTGACAGGTACAGGCTCACAGAGAGGAGGAATTTTCTCAGGCAGCCTCTGGTCCCAGTACATTTCAGGAGTCCTTCAGTTAAAATAGGACAATATAGTACAACTACAGTAACAAACATATAAACAATCAAGATTACAGAAATGGTCACCTTAAAAACTTTCCCTGTTTCTGCTGAGTCTCAAAGACATAGATCCGTTCACGATATTCAACGGCATATTCAGCATTTCCATGAACTAAAGCTTCATAACTGAAAATATAGTGTAAAGAGCATTTCTTATGTGGAAGAAAATGTAAATGAAGAATGTACCTTTGTTTTCCATCACGATAGGTGACAGGACAGAAACCCCTCAATTCTATTTGTTGTGGGAACTTGTTTTTCACTTGTATCCCATTAAGTTTTTTTGGCAGAAGGTGCGGAGGTGGGAGTGTGTAACGACTGTCCAGTGCTGCAAACTGCTCTGGAGTTTCTAGGAACATCTTAGAAAACAAACAAAAGAATCAGCACATTGTTATTATTTACAGTATCTTTTTTAACAGTGACTAAGACACTAACTTCCAAATGCTTTTCTTCACACATGGTGTAGTAATGCCCTCTGTATTCAGCAGCATCATGAGTCAAGTCTGTCGTGTCAGAGCAGTCCACTAGGTGATTCTCTAGGACCAGACAGACCGGACAGTAATATCCAAACCTCCCTATCTGACGCTGCAGCTCCTCTGGGGTGATGCACATCCTATTTATGCTGGCAGCTTGCCCTGGGAAATAAAACATTTAGGTGTCACTGAAAGTAAAAAAAAAACCATAACCTCAGATGTGAGTCTTACCACTGTGTGTCCTTTGCAGGTAGTTGTGAATATTTTTCACACATTTGCTAACTTCCTTTAAAATGTTTTTCCAGATCCACCATTTGCTCTTCGTAGCATCCAGTGGTATCCAGTTTTTGTGCTGTTGCTGGAAATATTTTCGAATTAACTCAGCTTCTTGTTTGAAACAGGAGTTACGGATGAGGAGGATCTCAGCACTGTTGTGCATCAAATATGGTTTAGGCTTCATCTTATCTCTTAGGCCTCTTTTTGAAACTTCCAGTGTGTCTAACTTAAGCTCTGCAACAACCATAGGAATGATGCTTCGAGATGCCATTAGCTGTGCTTGCTTAATGGTCATTGGGAATCCATCCAAGACATACCTACAAACAAGTATGATATATATGATGGTTTCATTGAGTGCATTTGTGAGGCTCAAAGTGTACGCTTACCCCTGAACATTGTAGACTGAGCACATTAGAACAGTTTCTAAAGCTTGAATGGCCAGTTCATCAGGCACAATCTGGCCTTGGTTGAGATAATTTTTTATTTGAACACCAAGGTCTGTGTGTTCATGTGTCTCCAGCATCATGCGAAGAGCACAGCCAATTGAAAGTCTAGTCAAACCATACTTTCGGGCAAACATCTCTGCAACTGATGAAACAAACCACCAAAAAAAAAAAAACATATTATACCAACCATAAGAATTTGATGAGTGAACATTTCAGAACATACCTGTAGTTTTACCGGATTTTGGAGGTCCAATGACAGCTAATCTAATGGGAAGCGATGGGGTGGGTTTGGGCTGGCGTATGTATTTCAAGGGGTTCAGGATAAATGTGTTGCGGTTCTCTTTAGATTCAAAGAAATAGACAAAATGGTTGAAGATCAATGGATATGAACGATCAAAAGGCCATAGCTGTGGATGTATTATGTCTCTTTCATTATACAGCTGCAGAAAGAATAATACCATTGTAAATGCACAGTTTATTATTTTTTATGCATCTTATATATTTTAATATGAAACACCCACCTGAACTGGATCCCAAAAGCCAAACGCACTGCAATATTTGTAGGAGGAGGACAGCAATTTGTGGGCTTGGAGACATGTAACTGGTTGACATTTTTGAAAGAGTGATTCTCTATTGTTTAAAAGTGGCTGTACATGGTTGAGTAACTGATGCCGCGCTTTTTTGGGCTTGCCTCCTGCATTAATAGAAATTATTGGTATGTTCTGCTCACTTAACAGTTCCTGTGTTAATGGAAAATAACTATTAGAATAAAAATATTAAATTTATAAGATAAGCACAGGTTAATATTAACTATGTCATACCATCATAACACTAATGCCGTTTTCATCTTTTGCAAATCGTCTGGCTATGTCCATCTGCAGGCGTTCGGTGGCCACTTCCTCTGTTTCTTCATTGTCCAAGTCGTCACTGTGCTCCTCTGGGGGGAACTCCTCCTCTAGCATAGCCTCAATATCGTCCTCTGGGTTTTTTTCATCTTCGTCCTCGTCTTCATCATCATCCTCATTATGACCTGTCACCTGTAGACCAGTGTCAGTGAGGACAAGTTTTCATAGAATAAGTTTCATCTATTGATACTTTGTAGCTGATGTCAAAAACATTGCCTGGGACACACAATCCAAGTCAAGACATTACACAGTCTGACCATAAAGAAATTACTTCTCTGAACCTACAACAGGTGAGCTGATTTCTGCTGTTAAACAAGTCTCTTATACATACATTTACAGTAATACAATAGCATTAGCCAGTAGTTTTTTAGTGTGATGCACCAAAAAACACCTAAACATGACCATAGGCGCATGAGTTTTGAGACTGTCTTAAAACTTTTTTAGCAGCATTTGCTAATGTGTGCATTGTGTCTCCATGGTAACAGCTGAACATTTGACCATAGAGATACAATTAGGTGGAACCCCCAACATGATGTCACTGCAAATTATCAAAATTAATCATACCTTTGTATTAGGGAGCATCTCTGCCATTAGTTCAGCCCTTCTTGCGGCAATGCCTTCTTCCTGTGCACAAAATGTCATATAACTATTTTTTTTTAAATTACCAACATCTTTTACCAAATAATTTTGAAAAACGTACTCGATTTTTCTGACGAAGTTCCCGCAGTAGTTTCAGCTGAGCTTGCCGATGTCTGCATTGCTCCCGCCAGTTCTCAAGATATTTTGGCAACAGACGTACTTGTATCTCACTGAAATCCACCCCCAACGTGACCACAGCATCAGGGAAGAGCTGCTGCTGTGCAAGGTAGTCCACTTCATCAGAATTAGAAGGAAAACCCTCCAAAATAAACCCTGTAGACCTTGGTCATATAGGACAACCGATGGAAAAAAAATTTATTTGATTTCAGATGTGTAAATTTCAGGAAAACTACAGTGGAACAAGAAAAAATATATGAAACTACAGTATAATAATTAATACTTACATGTATGGCTCCAGTTTCCAATAAGGGATGAGGACCATATCCAGTATATGTGGACTAAGTGGTTCTCCGTCAGACAGGTAAGATACTATTTGCTTTTCGTCATCTGTCAATTCGACTTCCTTCTGTCAAAAGCAATCAAAAGGAACAGAATATATGTCTTTGTGGTTAAATATGTGTAATATAAAGTTAGAGAGGTGAATGAGCAATTTGCCATTGCCTCTTGTATATGGTCAGTGTCCCCTTCACTATCCATCTCTCCTCTGGCTTCTTTGATCAGTGCATCCAAGTCTTCAGTTGGTTCTTCAGAAGGCTCCTCTTCATCAGAGTAGGTCACTGCCTTTTTGGTCTTTTCCATGATGAGCATCTGCAATATCTCCCTGAATTCAATGTAAAACAGGCCAAGCTGTTGGGCCAACCACTTTCCATTAGTGGTCTTCCCCGATCCTCGAGTGCCAAGCATGAGCACCCTTAAAGCTGGAGGCTAAACAGAATAATATGTTTACTGTATCTACATCGTATGCTAAATATAATCAAATTGACATGGTCCTTTATTATTATTACCTCCAGTAGATCAGTCTGTGCCACATACTGTTCAGGATTTTCAATAAAATAGTCCTTAGCCTCAGGACTGGAAAAGTAGTAGATTCTTTCCTTGAACTTGGCTGCGTTTTCATCATTACAGGGGACAAGGACATTGTGGTTTTTCAAAGCCACAGGACAAAAATGATAAGTGTCACCAAATAATCTTGTGATTGAAATCTTCCCCTAAAAAAATACAGTTGGAAATTAATGTTACAAAAAAACAAAAAACAAAACAAAACACATAACTGCAAAACAACCCACAATATTACTACATGCATGTGTGGTAAATTAATTAAAGTATGTTCATATATTATAATTGCTGGGTTTCAGATGATGCCACAACATTCTATAGGCCAATATTATTTAATACAAATGGGGGCAGCTAAAATTTATATTGTTCAACTGCAGATTTTTGTTGTAATATAGAATGGTCTTTGGTCTGGTCAATAATAGAAATGATCAGCTAATTTGGGAATATATGCTTCTGATATATCATTGCAAAGTACAATGTAATTAATAGGAAAAACCCATCTACGAGTATGACATCATCTCATTCTAGCATCTGAAAACCACCAATACACAGAATCACATTATTTAATTATGCCTATTGATGGGTCAGGAACCAGATTAAATACCTTTACCTAAATGGGAATAATATCAACACAAACATTTCACATCTGCAGCACATTAATGCTTACAAATACAAAACAACTTACTTCACCCTCCTCCTCTGCCTCCTCTTCATCATCACCTTCCTCTTCTCTCTGCAGTTCGGCCATGTCCTCCGCCTCTTCATCCAGGTCTGCCCCTGTCAGCTCGCTGGCCACATACTTGAACGGTTCTGGTGAAAGGCATGACAAGAAGTGGTGAAAGTATTCAAAAAGTATTCAATTTTGTTACTTAAGTAAAAGTACAGATACCAGAGCAGAAAAATTCTCTAAGTAAAAGTATTAAGGTACCTGTTTAAAAATGTACTTAAAGAGTAAAAAGTAAATGTATTTCACTCAGATTCTGAGGTCTTGTAAGGCTTCAAAAGTACTGATTCTGATAATCAATTATGAATGATTCTGATCAGTTATGAATGTATAAAAAATAAAACCCCTCAGCCTTTTCAGCAGGTCTCAAACTATAATATACTAAAAATACTTTTACTTTTCAGTTCAGTTAAAAAAAAATGTAGTGGAGTAGAAAGTACAGATACCTCTCCAATGTAGTGAAGTAAAAGTAAAAAGTATCCACTGGAAAATGTACTTAAGTAAAGTAAAGATACCTAAAAATTTTACTTAAGTACAGTACTTTAATTTTTACGTCATTACCTTCCACCACTGACAACACTGATTGTATTAATGTGTTGCCATAAACACTTTACATTTGTTTAAAGAAAAAAAAAAAAAAAAAAGACTAACTTTCCATTTCAGAGACCGCTTCCTCCAGTAGTTCTCCAGGTTTCTTTCCACTTAAATCCAGAAGTATGTAGGTGACATTTGAAATAACCTGCATTTGATCCCAGTCATGCATAAACTGTTGAAGATGCTTTTTGTGCACATTCATCTCAGGGACATCTGGATAACCAAGCTCCCAATGATCAGGGAGTTCAACTGGAGAAACACACATAAGTCTCAGCTTTCAGAACACTGTTTAAAGATGTGATGTTATATAGAGGAGTTTAAGTCATCTTTACCTTCTTTGGTTTTAGATAGGACATAGGTGTTTATATCATTTAGAGGAGAACCATCTGGAAAGCACATAATCAATAGAAAAGTTACCCATAATTTGAAATATTATGATTAATCATTAATATAATTTAAAATGTCTTACCATGCTGATACTCCTCTATCCTCTCTTTAGTATTAGAACTGTCAGCAACAGGCTGCTGAGAGATTTCTGAGGAGACAAGATTTACAATAAAAAAAACTAAACAAAAAACACTAAACTATGCAAACGAATTAAAAACTAAATTCACACCCAGTTTTTCAGAAGGCCCTGAGCTTTCTGTTATCTAATTTTTTTCTAGACAATAGAAAAAAATAACATCATAAACCCTTTAAAACATTAACACCTAAATGACATACAGCACAGCTCACCTTCTGCTATTGCATTGGCTGCAGAATGATCAGACTCCAATTGCTCAGGCACCTCTATAAAAAGTAAAAAAAATAATAATAATAAAAATTACACCTTGTTTGAGGATAAGCCCCTCAAGATGTTTTGCCATCTAATTTTTTATGGTGTCCTCTTCTGTTAATTTCCAAACAATTAAGCAATGAAATATCACACCTTCTTCTTCAATTATTTCTGAAAGTGTGTCTTGGCCTGCATCAGATTGCTCCAGAGATTCTGCATAAGAAAACCCAATTTCTTTATCAGTAGGCATATACACAATTACAAGACAATGCACACATAATACAATCAAAATTATCATACCTTTTTGCTGGTTATTTATTTTTTGTGTTTCAGAGCTATCTATGTCTATGTCTGTCACTGGATTTTCTATACAAAATATGCAAAAGCCACCATTACAAATAAATTATATCATTATTAAAACATGACAAACATACCCTCAGTTTCTTCTTTCTCATCAACAGACTCTAGATTTGACAATACTTCTGCAACTTTGGCTTTTTCCTCCTCCTTTATTTTCCATCTTTTAAATTGAGGACATCAACAATAAAGGTAAATAAAAAATAAATAAATATTTAAAAAATACTCACAACGCCTCTTTTTTTTCCTTCTCCAGATGTTCTTTCTGTAGTCTGGTCTTTATAGCTTCATCCACATTGTCCTTGTGCTTCTCATATAGTCTTTTCAGTACTACTCAACACAACAGTTACACGATAAATAAGTGATACAAAAACTTAGGGATTCCTATGAGACAGAGTTACATACAGATGTTTTCTTCACCATCTTGAAGACAAAACAGGACATCGGGCAAGATTCCAGCCTGATGTAGCACCTCCATTTCTGTAACATTTCTAGGAAAGTTGTCCAGTACCCAGCCACTAGGGACATCTGCACCAGTGTTCATCTTTTCTATCTGAAAACAAAACTTTATAAGCAACCTTTTCAAGTTCAAGTTATTTTAAGTGCTACACATACATACCTCCTTTATGCGTTTCTCCAGTACCAGTATGTACTTGTCAAGCTGTGATAAAGTGACCTGCTGGGCTTCTTCTACGGCTGTATGCACCAATGCCTGTACTTCTGGGTGGTCGGCTGTCACTGTACATATTGAATGTAATCCTTAGCATAATATTTATTACACTTGCACACCAAGCATGTATGCAGTTTAATTTGTGGTAATAATAGTATGGCCATTGTTTTACTACTCTTGCCTATTTTATCTGTGTTAAATGTTTGATGTATAGCTGATGTAGTAGTACCTTGAATATGCTGGGCTTCATCTGTAGGAGAAAAATGCAATCACTATAGTCAACTTCAATTATAATAATATGGGATGAAAAGTATAGGTTACACTTGCCTGTACCTTCTCCATCATCTGCAGATAGCATGGCCTGTATTTTTTCAATAGCTGAAACGGTAGTCTCCTGTTTGATTCTCTCCAACCTCTCTTGTTCAGCTTGTTGGAGCAATGTCTGTACCAACGTGTCCACATCTAACACTTGTGCATTATAATGTTGGGCCACAAGGTTACACAGCGTGCTCTTCCCTGATAGAGAGGGACCAATAATGCAAACTCGACATGGAGGTCTTGGCATTGGAGGGGCTAAATATTTTCTTGGATTTACAATGAACTTCTCATATGCCTCTGCATTGGAAAGGATGTACATTTTGTCCTGGAAACTGCACAGTAAAAGTTCATTTTAAACAGACCAATTCTCTCTTATAATGTTAATACATTAACTACAAATATTTATAATGTATTGTAAGCCATGTAAAGGGCCGTTCACACCAAGGCGTCAAAGCGTCCACTTTCAATGTAAAGTTGATGTGGACGTGCGACTAGAGCGTCCTGCGTTTTTGCGGCGCGTTTTCGGCGTCAGCGCTGCGCGAATCTGGCGTTGACGCGGCGCGTCTTGAGCGTTTTGACGTCAGCGGTCTAGACGCGCGTCCAAGGCGTCAGCGTCAAGAAGTTGAAAATGCTGAACTTTTCGCGTCAGACACGCGGCGTCAACCAATCAGAGACGAGTATCCAGTGACGCAGCGACGTTATTATCAGGAAGCAAGACCCGAGAACCAGAGCGAGAACCACAAACATGAGCGGAGCATAAATATATACACCACAATACACCAGGACCGGACCAGGACTAAACCAGGACTAGACCGGGACTAAACAAGGACTAGACCGGGAGTAGACCGAGACTAGACCGAGACTAAACAAGGACTAGACCCTGAATAGATTAAACCACGACTAGACCGGGACTAGATCGTGATTAGACCAGGACTAGACCGGTATTAGACCAGGATTAGACCGGTATTAGACCAGGACTAGACCGGGACTGATCCAGTGTCATTAGCGGAGTATAAATATATATACGCCCCAGTCGTCGACCCGATCTCCTCCGCTGATTTTTTATGTCATAAAAACACTCTCTCAGTCTGGTCTGACATTGTTTCGGGAAAAGACCGGGACCGGGCTCTTGTTTCCAGGGTAACGGACGCGCGTCAAGTATTTTTGTCCTGTTCGTCCACGGCGTCAAAGACGCGCCTCGGGGGCGTCTAAACTCAAATGCAAAGGCCTCCAAATAGAGGCGTCAAGGCGTTTTTTGACGCTTTGGTGTGAACGGCTTACTCTGTAGTCTAATTAGAGGACCTTGGTTCACGTATATTTCTTAATTTATTGTGGATTGATACAAAAAAATGTGGTACATTAATAAATTCTATTTTGTGGCTAAAAAGTGTTAAAATTAATATTAGTTTGCACAATGACGCTTACCCCACACAAAAATCAGGCACGCCTGGGACAACTTTGCCCTCTTTCAAAGCTACAGGACAGGCTCTTCCCCAGCGACTTCTTCTCCATCTGAAACCTGGGGCTACAACTTTTGAGGAAGACATTGTTCTCATAAGGTCTTCCTGTGTGTGAAACATTTAAGCTACAGGATAGACTTTTTCAAATTGATGTTCACTCATTACATTTTATTTAAAAGTCAAACCGTATCAGTGTCCTCTGGAAGATTATCATCTTCATTGCTGAGAAGAACAGGAAGTGGTGCATGGTGAATGGCCATAGCTCCAAGTCGAGACATTACATGCTAGAAAATAAACAATTTTCAGGACTATAGACTTTAGTTTTCTTCTTTTCTTGTGGAAAACAATAGAATAGTATTTATTGCCTCCTGCTGAGCAGGGATTTGCATTATAATATGACATATTTAAATGCTAAGATATAATTTTGTAGACATGTGATTTGTGTAGTTGTGTCCTCAGTTGGATGATTATGGTTGGATTATGTGGCATGTTTCTTACCAAGTGTAGATCATCAGGTTTATCATTTCCATCCAGCTCCAGTAGATGTAGAGGATTGTGTCGAGTGATATAGTCCTGACAGGTTAAAGTTACTTAAAATAAAAAGTATATATATTTATTTTATTTTATTTTAATCATGGTGTACCTCTAAAGGTTTAAGCATAATTTCTTTGTAGGTGTTAATTCTATGGTCCATATTATCTTTTAGGTGTTCTGGTCTCCACACCATCTGATCGATCATTTCTTTTTTAATCTCTTCTTCCACCACCTACATAAAATAACATAAATCAGGCATAAGTGAATTCACTCAAGTTAAGGTGTTTTTTCTCAGCCAGACTTCATCTTCTTCCTCTTCATCTTCATCTGTGCTTTCTTTTTCCTTCTTTGAATTGGAAACAACATCGTCACGCATCCATTCATCTCTTCGGTAAAATTGTCCTGTCTCTGGGTACTGCCTCAGACCTGAAAGCCTATCTGCTAAATCACTGTCAGAACACTATTGAAAACAAGACAGAAATATTACAAACTTTATATTTGACTACTTTAACATAAATAATAGTTTGAATTACATTAGTAGTTAGGGAATGTTACCTTAATGTTTATGATGAAATCAGGAGGTAATTTAAGGTTTTTTAATAATTCAATCTGTTCCTTAATGTTCAGACAGCGCTCAGACATAGAGGGCAAACAGCTCACAACATAACCTGTAACATAAAATGATCAGTAAAACATAAATATATAAATAATGGTATCATCAAGTGCAAATGATTGATTTACCATAGTGCTCTACTTCAGGTGAGTTCAGTTTTTCAAGAATTAGCTGAAGCATGATGTCTTCAGGTATGCTTTGTCCATGATATAAGATTTCCAAGAGCTACAATAAATACACCAACAGTATTGCCAGCATTAAAGAAAAAAAAAAGCATGAATGAACAAAATAACCCATACCTCTAAACCAACTTTTGTTCTGCGTGTGATTTGAGTATTGAGGACATCTGTATCTAAAATGTAAAAACATGTTACAATTTACGATTTCAAAGACCTAAGATAATGCAAAGGCTATTGCTATAATAACTAACAAACCATCTACGAGGATGCATTTCCAGGAGTCTGCAATTTTCCTTGCCAAAGTTGATTTACCAACACCCTGACAAATAGATATAATAAATATATGTCCCCAAGGTTAATAACACATTAAAGGAATGGACAGTTCACTTACCGGTCTACCCACTATGAGAAAGCAAGGTGGTTTAGAAAGTAGCCTTTCTCTTTCCGCTTCATCTTCAATTAAAATATCTGCCAGAGGGTCTAAGATACAAACATATGCAGTTGTAAATATCTTTCATAAATAGTGAAACAATTAGAATATTAGAAATCGATGTGTCTAACTCAAAGTCTGTATAATAGAATGAGCTATATATTCTACGAAGGCAACTTTAGGCTATGCCTTATTTGTCATTGTTTGTTAGTTAAAGTAGTTAGTTGAATTTGACTTACCGCGTTCAGGCATGTTTAATGACACGATATGAAAATAATGAAACTTAAGCCATCGGCTTTGTTAATGGGTATAGTAAATTTACGGTTTAGTACGATTAGTTTATGCTGACTCAAACAACGCTTGACTCATTTCATCGAGTTAAAAAAAAAACACGGTAACCATGACAACAGGCAAACTTTAGCAACAATGCTTTAAAAAAACTTTTCAATTTTTTAGATATATATTTCACAAATGTATGTATTTATAACCACAATATATTAACTAAAGTAACATCTACAATAACTCCATAACATTTCCCCAAACATAATTTCTGCGGCTTTTTGACTCTGTGAGCCACCGTACGTAACTCCGCTGTGTCTGTAGTGGATTGTCACCTGACCACCACAACAAACCAGCAATCGCTTACTAAATCAGGATCTGTGCTTGCCGGGAAACTGCTTTTGCAGAAATGAAATACGACAAAAATAATAAATGATTTGTAGACAAATGAAGACCAGCATATCAACACGGGCTGACAGTTAAAACGAGTAAGTAAGTCGATAAACTAGCATGAAAGCTATGATAGGTCATGTGATGTGGGAGATTTCTTTCTGTTTAATATTATTAAAATCCCTGTTATAGCGCTTGTGTTACCTCATGTGTTACTTGTGGATCGTCAGGCTACCTGCGTAAAAGAAGCAAAATGCCCCAATCAGCGGCTATCATCAGTGGTATTCAACGAATGGTCCTGTATGAAACAAGAGCAGTGAGTCTGTCAATCATAATCATCTCATGTATGGGGATATCTCTGCTGTAAACGTCCTTAGTGAACACTAGGTATTATGCACAAACAGATCCATATGACAAGTTCATATTAGAGTGTTAAATTACTTTTATTATTATTATTATTATTATTAATTTCAATAGAAAATCACTAGATGGCACTATAACAGAGATATATGCTTATGAAAAGTGCACAAACGACAACAAGGGCATCAAAAAGCACAACTCATGAGTAGATGGCTAACCTTAAAGGAGTTTTAGAAAAGTGCATAATTCTCCCATTTCTCATCCCATCTGGCATGATGTGGTTGAATAGATTTTGCTCCTGTACTAGAATCTGAGATCATTTCAGATGGAGGGCACTGTTTGTTTTTTAAATCTCTCTATGATCAACAAATGCTGAACCTAATCTTTATTTGTTAGAGGTCGGTATGACAAGCTTGCCGTATTAATATTGTGGCTTAAAGTAAATTCAGCTGACAACTAACCTGTCATCATTTTCTGAAGTATTATTGAAAAATAATTTAACTTTTGTTTGTATATCCTGACAGAGGACACATCAAAGCAGAGAAAATTCTCCATAGAATTCTGATCTGTTCTGCACCTCTGTTTTAAACTAGAATTTGGTGAATCAAACATATTGCACTATAAAATAGGGCTGCAAGCTTTATCTCTATTGTATCTAAATTTGCTATTTTAGTGGTCACAATTACCAAAATACAAATACATGGCACATAACATAACTAACTAACAAGCTAAATAACTAGCTTCATAAATAAATAAATAAATAAATAAGATGCAGTTGAAACAAGATAAAGCATAAAACTTACAATGCATTCAGAACAAATGAAATCACAGAATGTGTCCCGTACAAATAGCCTTTATATTTTGTCCTGCCTGACAGCCAGAAAACTTAATAGACAGTGGAAAATGGGAACATCTTGTATCCCTGTTCTAAACCATGTTGTCCTGTTCTACACAACTCCTGAAGGTTTTTCTTTTCTTTTGTGTTGTACTGCTTGCTCCTTTTTTAAATAATAGTGGGAGGAATGTAATTAATTTTATTTAATATTTCAGAGGTATTTTCTGGTGGGAAGCAATCAAGCACAGACAAGGCACCGAGTCTTAAAGATAGACCGTACTGAACCTAAGGACCTGGTCATAATTGATGATAAGGTGAGATTGGAGTTTCCCTCAGAGCTGCTACAGTGCTAATGTATATGCTTATGTAATACTCTAGAGAAATGCCCGGAGTAAATTGTACAGTCAGTTACTCCAACTGCCCCTAGAGTATTGTTGATCAAATTTACATGTTATTTTGCCTTGGTACTCATTACTAAGATCTATGTGTTTCAACTTTAGCAGTCTGGTTGTTACATTTGTGGTTTAAAAATTAATCATATTTTTCCAATCTCTTATTTAGCATGTTTATAACCAGCAAGAAGTACGCGAGTTATTGGGAAGGCTGGACCTAGGGAATCGCACTAAGATCTCTCAGAAGGGTTCTTCAGGCCTGTCCCGGGCTGTCTCTGCATATGGTATTGTAGGTAAGCATAAAAATAAAATAATTTGTTGTCCATAATTCACTGCTCATATGCATTTATGGGATTTTTGGGAAGAGAAGCCTAATTTAAAGGAGTGGACTTTTTATGAGTTGCTTGAATCCTTACATTTAAAAAAAAATCCTCATTTATATCAAATTGCAGTATTTGATATGATTAAAATGACATCTTGCATAAGAGTCAAATGGGACGGTCACATCGACACAGACATTTGGATGTGAGTTTGTCTGCTCAAATTAAGGAAATCAAATTATCAAATTTTCCAGGTGCTCAGTGCCTCCTCCATTCACAAACAGCTATTTACAATGTCAATGGGTCATATGTTCTTAAAGAGTGCAGTCTGCTCTGAGAGCACCACTGACTGATACTTTTTACATTACACCTTGTAATGATTGCCATTATCTTAAGTATATTCTTACCTGCTTTCATGCACACTGGCTCAGACTTTGTCAGGCTGACCCCTTCTCTGACAGGAAGAAGATAAATTAACTTTTTTTTTTTTTATCAATGGATGAGTCTGTTTTGAAGCCACATGAGTATAACTGGATCATAAATGGAGTTTGAATATTTGCTTGTTTATCCTTCAGTCTAGACACCCTGTACTATGTTTATACCATAGACTGTATATATAAATAGACATTGCTAACCCACTAGCCCCATGTTCCAAATAGGAAGTATACATGGAGACTCTTCTGGCTTCTTCGACTCTGTTTTCCATTGACTTTACATTGAGAAACTGTCACCCTTTTTCTGTAACCACTGCAGTGAGCCTTATCATTTTGGTCTTAAAATGCTCACATTGTGAACTTAATTTAACTGGAGCTGAACACAATGTGTGACGTTACTCTCCTTTTGTCCACTTCTTTATACAGTGTATGGTTCATACCCTCACACACTTGAACACATTTATTGTCATCACTTTCTTATTTCTCTTTGTTAATTGTCTTCACAGGCTTTGTGCGATTCCTTGAGGGCCATTATATTGTCTTGATCACAAAGCGCAGAAAGATGGCTGACATTGGTGGTCACTCTATTTACAAAATTGAAGACACCAGCATGATCTATATTCCCAATGACTCGGTCAGGGTCACCCATCCTGATGAAGCAAGGTGCTGCAAACTTCCACACAATTTGCCTTATTTTATTTTGATCTTAAATACATAGTTTCAAAACCCATCGCACACTCCAGTCACAGTAATAAGGGTGGTTGCAGCAGAAAGAACATCTGTCTTAAAATCATATATATCATGTTTTTACATTTTTCCTTTTAGATATGTGCGAATCTTCCACAATGTGGATCTTTCTAGCAACTTCTACTTCAGGTAATTTTTAAAATGTATATTTACAAATAGAAAGCTGGTATTTTCTTTTTAAAACACACTGTCAGTTGTTGGAGCTTGACTTCCTCCTTTGTTACATGAGTGGCATTGGAGGAAAAAAGGTTTGTTTATTCTAATAAATGTTTCTGTCACGTGTCCTGTGTACTTGCAGCTACAGTTATGACCTGAGCCACTCTCTACAGTATAATCTGACTTTACTGCAAAGACCTTATGAACTGTGGTCATCCTTGCCTGTGACATCTGATGATGAGTTACATACAAAAAGCAAACAGGACTGCTTTGATATCTTTGAAGATGAAGGTCTGCCCACACAAGGTGAGTAGAGCCGGAGTCAATTATAAGATTTCTCTGTATTTTCCACTAGTCAAAGTGACTGCACTGTCACATGGACATCGTTTAATGACCACATGGTTCAGAGTGGTAAGTACTGGACTGGTGACATGGGCCCAGCTAATTTTGAAATGTGATGGGAATAAAATACACCTACATTTAACACCTAGAAGGAGAGGAGAGAATGATGGACAGTCTGCATGTGAGAAAATGTGGAGAGCGTAAATTTAAATGAACCATTGACTGAGTAATATGTATGCAACTGTGTAATTGGGTGCATGTTTTTATGTTTCTCTGTAGCATAAAAAATGCAAGATGGCGTAGAAATAATCCAATTAAAATTAAATAAGTAGACTGAAAAAAGGTTTTTGTTTTTAATGTTTCATCCACTTTGCCACTTCACCTTTTTCCATTACTTGATTGACAATTGAGACTGATGCCATTTAAGTAATCCATTGGTTTTAAGTGTGCCCTGCTCTTCCGCCACAGTGGTTTATGGCGTCCGGAACGAGCCGTACCACAAGTACGTTTGGAATGGCAAGCTGCTCGAGCGCATCAAGGACATTGTTCATCCGGACTGGCTCATGTACATAATCCACGGCTTCTGTGGCCAGTCCAGTATCCTTTCTGACTCCAGTGTGACATGTATAAAGTTCAACATTGTTTTGATGTGCACTTGTCTAATGGACTAATGAGTTAGTACTCTACTTGAAACATTTACTTGCATGTAACAAATGTCTAGGGACAATTATTTAGTTTCTTAGTTCAATAATCTAGAGAATTCAAGATGGTGGCAAAAAATTGAATTATCTTCAGTTCAGTTCTTCAGCAAAGTAATATTTTTTTGTTTGTATTTTGGATTGGTGTCATCAGGTTTTTTTTGTCCTCACTGTGCCTCATTTCCCTCGAAAAGTTTTGCACTATTGATGCATGAGCTGCTGATCATGATGCCTTTGGCTGGACTGGAGATGATTTATGACATTAGAAGTGACTTTGCTTCCATTAGTTTCTTTTTTTTTCTTTTTCTTTCACGTTAGTCATTACACAAAGAACTTGTTTTTTTGTGGTACTTGTAATTTTCTCTAAACTGTGAAACAACACTTCCAGTCAACAGTGCCATCAATGTTGTTGTTGCCACTCTTCCCACTGCGTGGGTGCTTTGAATTCAGACAGTTCCTGGAAACTGAGCTTTATTTCTGGTGAAAATCTGTGCATCAGTGGGTAACATAAAGAGATAAATATGGCATTCTGTAAGCGAAAAATCACGAGTCCTCTTTAATGGCTTAAATATAGGTTACGTTACTGACTTTCTATTTATTTGATTCTGTTTATTTATTTTTTTATTTTTGCCTTTGTCTTTAACTTAGCACTTCAGAGCTTTTGATCTATGGCCATCCAGTTTACATTACTCTCATTGCAAGACGATCAAGTAAATTTGCTGGGACCCGTTTCCTTAAAAGAGGAGCCAACTGTGAGGTACACTGGTTGTTGCCTTGGTAACGGTAGGACCAAGGGCCCGTAGAAGGACTGCAGTGATAGAGAGAGATAAATACAGTCGGGTGTTTATTTTTGACAAATTGCCTTATTCCTCTTATTTGATCTCTTTTATGCATGCATGCATGCATGCATGTACATTTGTATTCAAATTAGTTTGTAAGACTTGGATGTTTGTTTCTGTAGGGGGATGTTGCAAATGAGGTGGAGACAGAGCAGATTGTCCATGATGCCTCAGTCATGTCATTTACTGCTGGAAGTTACTCCTCATATGTGCAGGTGCGAGGGTCTGTCCCCTTGTACTGGTCACAGGACATCTCTACCATGATGCCCAAACCTCCTATACGATGTAAGACCACCCACCTTTTCACAATTATTATTACACTTTGGGCCTCAGTTACCAAGCCATGTGCTAAACTGCAAGTATAAACTGAACAATAGCCTGTGCCGAAACATGTCAACAAAGTAAACACACTTTACTGCATTGTCTTTAAAAAGAACCCAAGAAGTTAATAGCCTGTGCATTTTGTGGGCTTGTTGCATGTAATTTACCATTGGTAAGTACACGTATTATTTTTGACGGAAGCTTTCCTGTGCAAAAAAGTTTACACTTGTCTCTCAAAGGTACTATATTATCATGCAGTTTTTGCTTTCATAGTTGTAATGAATCTGGTCCAGTAAACAACTATATTTGCATTTCTCTGCCACAGATTTTGCTGAAAACGCCTCGTTTTGTATATTCATTTACTCATATGAGCAAGTTTAGCCGTTTATCACATGAGCAAATGTTTCATAAATGAGACCCTATATGTGCAAGCTATTTTCATTTGATAGCATATTTTTATTTGATAACTGAATTCATATGACCATAGTCACTTAAGGCAACACATGACAAATAAGATCTGCTAGGAATTCTGAAGCATACAATGTCACTGTAGGTAGTCGATACAGTCTATACAATAGGTTTATGATGCACAGGTATAATAACAAGTCTTTATGTGGTCATAAATAACTTAGACATTGCCAAAGGTAATGGCTTCTTTTCAAATCCTATTTATCCTAATCATTTGGATCACACAAAAAAAAAAATAGGTGAAGCCAGGACGCCCCCTGCCAATTCCTATCTCTGAATCTCCTTTGACTGTGATTCACAGCGAAGCAGCAGAAGACCTTATCCCCTCTGATAAATGTTTCCCCTTTAATTTGTCTCCAGATGACATTTTGATGCCCTTGCATCATCTTTTTTACCTCTGACATTACAATCAGATAATTTTGCAGAACACAGACATGTACTTGAGCAGTCTCCACGCTGACAATGTTTTTTTGTATTTGCTTAGATAAGGTAAACACTAAGTTGTGTTCACATGACTTCCTAACATTTTAGAATGCTTATAGTTTCAAAATGAGTTGGAGGGCAAGTCAGAATTCTATAGTAGCATCCATAATTACAAAAGCAATCACAAATATGGTTCAGCATTTGTGGATCATAAATTCATTGTCATGTTTGCAAGTATAATCAAGGAAATGTAATCAAAAAAAGGAAATGCTTTCCAACATGCCAGTGCTGCCATGTTTGGTATGAATTATTTTTTCTTACTTTGAGAAGGCATGCTATTCTTTAATAATATTTTTTCTAGAATATAAATTATATAGTTACAAAGGTCCTTTCCCTCAGTCTAAAATGATGATACCATCAAATTCTTATCACACTTTGTCGCTTTACCACTGTTTTTGTCCCTTAACCATTTTGGATTTACTGACCACTATTCCAGTTTTGCTCTGACCTAGTTTTCCACCCATTTTTCCCCTTTAAAGCTGCCTGTGCTTTGTCTACATGACCTTAACTGACAATTTAACCATACCAACTTCATATTTTACTCTAGAAGTACAACTAGAAATTTAATATTCACCCCTTTAGAAAAGGTTTTCCTTAAATAAAATGCAATTATATATAATAAAATATATTTTCACTTTGACACAAATGTTGCAGAAGCAGAGTGTAGTAAAAAAAACGTGAAAATGAGTGGGAAAGTGTACATAGTAGCACTGACCCACTTTTTCTAATCGACCCCTTGCTTTCTTGGATTTGTTTAGTGCCAGCAGGTGCATGGGCTGTGCATGAGGGCAAATCAAAAGCCAACTAAATGGAGACTGAAAGCTGTGATGTTGAGTGAATTTAAATTCAAAGTTATAGATTTTTCATCCATTTGTCATTTACAGAACAATGTCGGCCATGCATTATTGTTTTGATGCTTTGAATTTAAAGAATGTTCTGTTCTTCTGTTCTGATGCCTCCCAGATGGATGGGTTCTGTTCTACCTAATCTTACTGAGGAGGGATCTTATGTAATTATAAAATGTTCATATTTGTAGTTGGTAAATACTTGTTTGTTTTTTATAGTGGACCAAGCTGACCCATATGCTCATGTAGCTGCACTGCATTTTGACCAGATGCTGCAACGATTTGGTTCACCTATTATTATTCTCAACTTGGTTAAGGTAAATCACACTCTACTCAAGATGGATAACTCATTTAATTGAGGTATAACATATAAGTACATATCATTTTACTGCACTGATTTGAATGACTGCATAGACACTACACAGTGTGTTGTCATCTATACAAATAGGGCATAAAAAGCCAGTGACAAGAATTATGGCACATTTTTCTCAGTGTACTAAATAAAAACAACAACAACAACAAAAATCAATGTGTATCAGAATAGATTAAACAATATGTCTCCTAATAATGCCGTATGTCACTGTACATAATTATATGTACAGTGAAAGAAGAAAGCTCATGAACGATTACTTTAAGAAATTTCCCTGACACTTTTGCTGTCATCTAGAGCGAAACATGGGGATGAAAAATTTTATAATTTGATCTAGTGGTCTCATACATAAACATGCACTGATGCACTTGGGTGCCCAAGCTCCTACACTCACGTTGTCACTCACAAGGCAAGCTCGGAGAGCAGTGACCAATCCCAAACCTCGGTGGTCTGCACAAGCCTAGTCCATGTGATGGAGGGCCAACCGTGGGGAATGGGGAGGGAGGGGACCCCCTGCTCTCACACTCTTGCTCTAACATCACATTTTCAGCCAAACAGGAAGGGAAGGGGCTTTTAACACAAAGAATATTGCTGGTCTATACAAGCATAAAGTGTAGTGTATAATCTGTCAACTGCAGGGGAACAGCATGGTTTGGATATTCCTCTTTTGTATCTCTATTATCCTTTCTGTTATTTAATGTGAGCACATGGTAAGCATGAGAAAAAAAAGGTAAATCAATCAATGTATACAAAAAACAAAACTTGACTAGAATCTAGAACCTCTTAGGAAATGTAGAGTTCTAACTATAAAACTAGTTATGATATGGATTATGATTTTCAGAAAAGGTCTAACATTGTATATTTCTATGTTTAAATGAATCTCATTTTGTTACTAGTTTTAGTATCAATTAATATGTAGGTTTTGATTGATTGATTGATTGATTTTTTGAACAGTTCCAGCCTGAAACACTCATAGTACACTGAAATGCTAGAATAAGTGCAATAAATACAATAATTGTCTTTTTTGTGGCTATTGAAGTTACAGGGTCAAATTCACTGTATGTTTTACGTGGCATCATTTGTGCAGTGGTTTTCACCTGTGTACTGCACGTGCACTACTGTTGCTGTATGTGCATGTGACAGGCGAATCTTTTATGTTGGCCTGAAAAGTCTTGTGTGCTAGACTGTGTGATGTGGTACTGTATGAATGGAGAAAATGCATGGATAATTTGACCAGGTCCTTTTACGTGAGTTGTGTGCTGGTAAATGACATCTTTACACCTGGGAAGTGATAGGAGGAGAGGATAGGAAATGGCATCATTTCAAGAGCAAGAGAGGTCATAAGAGGAACATGCTGTCAGAAAATTTCAATTATATATGCTGGCATTACCTTTTGAGTTTCAAAAATATAAATATTCAAATAAGCAGAAGACCAAATTTACCTTTGGTCAACTCTGTGTTGTATTTTGAGTGATACATGTTTGAGTAATCCAGTATACTCCTGCTTCTGAGGCTTTGTTTCATTCAAAGTTGTTCAGACCTTACAATTATTGATAAAGCATCAAATAAAAAGAAAATGCTACACTTAAATGCTGGTGTGAAGATGTTGAGCCTATTGTACTTTTGAAAAGGATGTCAGTGGATTCATTTATGGTATTATTTTCTTTTTTTAATCATTAATTAAAATATGTAAAATCCTGATTTTCATTATGTTTATTTCCTAATATCCCTTTAGTCAATGTTAACATTTGTTTTGTACAGTCTGATCATTTGTAAGTAAGAAGTAACATTTGGTTTTTCTCCTTGTACATACAACATAATTGTGTATAGACCCTGGATAGTTAATGGAGTTAGTGGAGTTAATGGAGATAGTTAATGGTGCTAGCACACTGAGTGACTGACATGAGCACGAGACCTTCATGCTGTGAGGCATTAAACATTACAAGGGTGTCACAGCATAGGAAAATTGGTTGATGGTGATAGCAAATGTTTTAATGTTGGCAATGTTAAAGATTTGTTGTATAATAGTTTCTTTTGACATTTTCAGTTGGTTATAAGCAGTTGCCCTCATTAATCAAGTGTGAGGCTTCTTTTTTTTGATTGGTATCATAATCTATGAAGTGACATTTCTCATATGGCCTAGTAACCTTTTATTTATACATCTTGGAGACCCACATTCAAAGATGTTATGCAAAGTTTAAGCAAAAAAAGTAACAGTTGACTTTTTAACAAAAATGAATATATTATTATATATAATATTAATATAATTAGGTTTGTGTTTGTTTATGTTTTTTTTTTATAGAAACGTGAAAAAAGGAAACATGAGAAGATCCTGAGTGAAGAGCTTTACCCAGCTGTGATTAACCTGAACCAGTTTCTTCCTCCAGAACATTGCATCGAGTACATCGCATGGGACATGGCCCGCTACACCAAGAGGTCTCAGCCTATCAAATGCTAAAATGCATTCACACGAAGACATTTTATATGACTTGCTGGAAACTCATGTTTATATCAGTTATAAGGTGTAGCCAGGTATAATTTCATTACAGAGTTAACAATAAAAAAAAAATAATTATCTTGTGCCTTTTTCAGTAAATTGTGCAACGTTTTGGACCGCCTGGGTATGATTGCAGAAAATGTGGTTAAAAGGACTGGTTTCTTCATCAACCGCTCCGACTTCTACTGTCACACAATACGGCCAGATGATAGGTGAGATTTTCATTCTCCAATAAGGCATCACAGTATGTGCTGTTTACTATAATAGATCCAGAGGTTGTATTGCCTTTCATAAATACTGTAGTTTTGAGAAAAACACACTTGTGTAATGATGAATTGGATAGTGGTTATTATAAGGAGACACCGTTACTGATGAAATGTTGTTGTTAGATTAATGTTTAATGTAAATAGTTTCTTTAATGTACTTTGTACCTGCTCAAGGACTACAGATGGAAAGAAACTTGTAGCTAAATATGGCACAGAGTTTTCTATGCACTATCTTTGTTTCAAATAATTAAATAAATGAAATGAACAGAAAATCTAAGAGGATCAAGTGCATATAGAAGACTTGTTAATGGGTTAGTGCTTCCTGGGGTAGGAGTTGGAAGACTCAATGAAAAGCAATGCCATAAAAAATACATGGTTACTCAAACAAGCTGACTATAGCTCTTCAGGCAGGTATATTTGGACTGTTTATTTATAATGATTGAAAGCTAAAATGCACAATGTAGTCCCATTAATCCTCCTTGTTTTTACTTTCACCCATCAGAGTCCACTTTTTAATCACACTGCTAATTTGAATATTCTCAACAAATATGAATTCTTAATGTAAATTATGCCAAATATTGTTATGGTTGTTGGCAGTGTTATGTTAATAAGTTAACCAGATTGGCACCCATGTACTTAAAGCATGGCTTCTCTGTCTGCTTGGATTTTGGCCAGTGTTTCTTCTTGTTATGTAATATGACTGCCCAGCCCTGGCAAGTATTTATTAGTATGCGTTAACCAAAGCTTTCTGGCTTTACATGTACGCGAACACACACACACACACAAACTTCATACACTGTTCATTTTAATCAATCCAGGCTTATTGCTTTCCACTGGGATTACATGTGCTTTTGAACAAACAAGCTGGCCAGATTTTGATAAATGTCGCTTGTTAGAATTAATAATTTGAAATAACTGGCCTCTGTCTTATGACATTGCAAGATTGAAATGATTTGTCCTGTGGAGTCACAGAGTTTATGTAAGTAAAACAAGTACAGTAGGTGACAACATAACCTTTTTATCATTACATTACATTACATTACAGTATTAGAGAAAAAGACATATAATTAGTCTGGTTTAATGGTAAACACAAAATAATTTACTTTATTGCTGGCATATATTTGTTAATTTGGTCTGTCCCATTTGTATATGGAAACATTCAGATTGATATCTTAAATTTCAATTTTAAACCAAATCATGTTTTTCAGATGGGACGATGTTGGTGGACATATCACTTCCAGTGGACGGCTTCAGGTATTTAAACATTCTACATACTATACATTATATAATATATTATGTGAGACAGAGAAATACTTTATTAATCCCAAGGAAAATTCAAGTTTTGCTGTAGCAACATCTACATGTCTCAGTTGCCTTTGTGTCTCAGTCAAAGGCCTCAGTACAGTTTAACAGGAAGATTGATGTGGTTGGGTCAGCAGATCCACATGAACATGATAGGACAGGCATCACTTTTACTCAGGTCTGGTGTTTTGTTGGTGATGAAATGGTTCATTCCCTCAAAGTATTTCCTCTGGATGGTCTACTGAAACATTTGGTGCCATATACAGCGTGAAAATCCTTTAGCATCTCTTGTCGCATGTCCATGGCTACTTCCTCAAGATAGCTCCTTAGCCAGCCTCTTACACAGTCTCCATGGATATGGAAGTCTTTTAATCCCTATTTGTGTCCTTTGAACTGCACATGCTGTGCTTCTTAGTTGCTTAAAATTTCATGATGTGATGTGAAGAGCAGATCTAAAAGTACAAAACGTTTCAAAAAACTGCTCAGTGTGTGAGCCAGCCATGGAGTTTTTTTTTTGTTTTAATTATTATTATTGCCATAGAATTTTTAAAATATTATTGCCCGATTCAATTAAGTTCTTGAAAATGTCTTACAGAGTTGACAAAAATCCATCTTTGGCATTTTTGAATATTTAAAGCCCACGAATAGTGCTTTTTTTTTTTTTTTTTTTTTTTTAAACACTCTTTTGAGTAAGTGAACTCTCTGAACCCTGGTGGAGGACACACAAAAATACACTGACTTGAAATTTTCATTTACAATTTTAATTGTCATAAAATATCAGAAATATTTTCAAATCAATTGCTATAGTATACAGATATCTTTTTTAACACTTTTTTAAAGTATGCATAATTATGATTTTGATTTATAAGTATGCCTAATATGAGAAAATATGAAAATATTTTTCAAAAAATTGCTATGTTTTAGACCTGTTTTGTCCCAAGACTCACCAATATATTTATGTATTTATGTATTTATATATTTATATGGTGAAGGTGACAGGAATTACGTGTCGACAAATGGTCAGACTTAACATCTGTTGGATTTTTAGACAGGGGTACTGCGGACTAATTGTGTGGACTGCCTGGATCGGACCAACACGGCACAGTTCATGGTGGGAAAGTGCGCTCTGGCTTATCAGCTTTATGCACTTGGAATGATTGACAAACCCAAACTCCAATTTGATACAGATTGTGTTAGGTATGACAAGACAGTATTCTTATATATTTATTTTTATATTAAATGATGTTTGAACTCTTATCTTTTGTGTGTATTATTGTGTCCCTAGGTTGTTTGAAGAGTTGTATGAGGACCATGGAGACACTCTTTCTCTGCAGTACGGTGGGTCTCAGCTGGTTCACAGAGTGAAGACGTACCGCAAGATTGCCCCTTGGACCCAACATTCCAAAGACATCATGCAGACACTGTCCAGATACTACAGTAATGCTTTTTCAGGTAAATTACTGAAATGAAAGATGTATTCCACAATATAATATACATATACATCATCTTATTGGTCAACCTACTCCTCACAAGGGCAGTAATTTTCATGCATTAACCGCTAAATTACACTTTTGACAATGTTCTGCCACGCTATACTGTATTTGTAACCTCTTAGTCATTCTTAAAATGATGTGCCAAAATTGACATCTAAATGTGTCAGCTAAGTTTTAAATTCTGAAGCTGTCTGTGTTAATATGTGTTCAGTTTCAAAAGATGGCAATTAAAGCCTATTTAAGGAATTTTTTGAAAAAAAAAAAAAAAAAAAAAGTTTTAGCTTCTGTTCATAGTTACAAAATGATGTTTTTTTTGCTCAGGAAATGTTGTGGATAATATTTAATTATTATTATTTTTTTTTTTTTTTTTATTATGAAATTGTATTATTTTTATTATCTTTTATTGACAGTAGGTTTTACATTATACTGTATACTGACTCACTCCTAGTAACAAATATTTAGGAAATACTTTTCAGTTGAGAAAATGGGAAAACCTGCAATAGGCCAGAAACTATTTCTAGGTTAGATTACGGCAAACATGAACTCTCATTTCCAGTAACATTGTACATGATCACATGACAGAGTTTTTCTCTTCTTCATTTCACGTGTTAAGACCTTGAGTGCTTTTCTCTTTGACTAAAGCATATGGCACTCCTCATATTCAGTGATTCTACTCTTAGAATTACACTGACAATAGGTTAGATAATTGGAAACTGATTGAGTTCCAATCAGTTTCCAATTATCTAATTGTAGTCTTGAGGATGGGAGCACGTGGCTTCACAGTGGCTGGATTAAATGGCTCTGAACAGTGCAATGGAGAAACACGTGCTACTCGCTGAGCACACTGAAACAGCTTATCTCCTCACGCTCGCTAAAACAAACACTACACAAAAAACAACATGGCACCAGGCTCTGTGCTCATACATTTACAAACAAGTGTGAACTGGACATCACTGTATTTGTCCCTAATAATAGCTTTTTAATTTTGTTTTCATTATGACATAACATAACATAACATAGATAGTCGCTTTGAAGATTTTGACCACCTGTAGTCGTCAGTTCAAACAAACACTAATCAGTAGATATAACAACAGATTTGCCTGAGCAGCCAGGCCTTCTACATTCTGTTTGAATCCAAAAGGGTCTGGAGGACTGAAAAAATGCCATCTTAACTTGGGACGGTCCAATCAGCTGCTAATTTGTAGCACATGTCTTTCAAATGTGGAAGACATCTCCTTTTTAAAAGTTTCATAATATGCAGAACAAAATATATAACTTATTTTTCCTCAGGTAATATATAAAAGTTTAGTGTTTCACTTGTTGATTCTGCAGAAATCCATGCTGTGTCTTAGTCCTGTGTGTTAGCGTTTACCCCGTTCTTATATGTAAGATGCCATGTTTGTTTTGACACCAGTGGACCATGTGATTGGTTAATCCGCCGGTCAATCAGGCCCAACTTAATCTGGGGAGACAGGACATGATTCCAGACTGACTCGTCTTTGTAAAGCTTTGTCAAAACATGTTGTTCTGGCTGGCTAGGTAAATAACAGATAACAAAAATAAAAGTGTGACTGGCTTTAATCAGGGCAGTTTTGCGTGATGTCACAAAGTACTTAAAAATGCAGGGGACACTGTAGTTTGCGCGCATTCTACAAATATAAATGGCAAAAAAAGGACTGGGAACACCAGACAATACTCCCAAAAAAGTTAATTAAGTGTTTACATCCAAGTTATGAATTGTTTTTAAAGTGGGTCTAAATCACCAGTTTAAGTTTGAATTCATGCTGGTTTTATAACATTGTCTTCTGTTACTAATCAGGTTTTTGCTATTTTTGTGCAAACTAAGTTGATTTGCTGTATGAGGTTTGAAGTGGATGTTAAGATAATCTTTGTTGGTCCAATATCTGCCCCCCTCCTCCTCTGTTGTTATTCCTACTGGAACTGTCTAGCATATAAATCATCAACAATCAACAGGACAAGTAGTAAACCAGGAGATGAGAATGGAGTCATTTGAAGGACTGATGTTAGTTATGGATGAACTGAGATGGTTTAGACATGTACAAAAAAAGAGATAGAGAATATACAGTATTGTAAATGATGTCCAGCACTGCCCAACAACAGGTTTATAGGAAATTCAAATAAAACATTTTAATGGATGTCACATTTTCACTCCCCAGATGCAGACAGACAGGATGCCATCAACTTGTTCCTTCAAGTGTACCAGCCAGAAGAGTCCAAGCCACACCTGTGGGAGCTACCCACTGACTTCTATCTGCACCAGAGCAGCACCATGACCCTCCCCCAAGACAGACGCAGGTACTCAAGTGTCCTCATTTCTGACACACATTTCTTTATTAATCCCTTTCAGCTGTTATATTTATTTTAATGGAGTTCACGCATTTGCAAGTCCAGATTGTTCCTCTTACATAAAGCTAGACCCACTTCTTAATTTACAAGAGGCATGCCATACTTTTTGTCCTCCTATTTCAAATACGTAGTGAATCAGCCCATCAATTACAATAATTCTGACAAAAGTGCTCAGGTGGTACACAGAAAGTGGTCCAGCAGTGACAATACTTTAAGTAGGTTATAGAGAGTGGGATTCAACTGTGAAAGGGGCTGATCTACATGTGCCTATCTTTTGCCCTAGCTACACACTGTGGTGGACTCAAGGTGTTCTGTCCTGTCTTCCTGTGCCGTTTGATGAAGGTAATGTATTTAAGTGATGGTCTCTAAAGAAATTATTATTTGTTTGTGTGTGCATGCGTGTGTGCGTGTGTAGATGGATCAGTTGTATCTCATTTTGCTATCTACTATCTAGTAGCTACTCACATTTTTTTGTCCAGGGACTGCAGATGAGATTAATGTGTTTGCACATGGTCTCTGTTAAAATAAACTAATGAACTAAACCATGCTTAGCCAGCCATATTGTATTGTTCTCCTTTTCCTCTTTTTATTTCTTTGCATATCCTGGCTCAGTGGCTCGGACCATTCATACCAATTACATGTAAGAGGTTGTCATAGTTTGAGTCACACTGTTACCTGATTTCGGTCAGCCTGTTCTGACTGGAAACCAAATATTTCTTTACATAATAAAGTTGTGTATAAAGGCTAATTGTCTAAAATAAATCCTGCTTATTTTTAGTGTATTGTTATTGAGGAAAGAAATATTAAGTTTATATAATGCTTTACCACCAGACCTTTTATCAGTCAAAGGGCAACTGAGCAATAGTTCTTTTTGTGGTTAGGAATAAGGAATAAGGAATAAGGCCATGATGTGCTGTGCAAAAGCTTAGAATGCTTAGTAACATTTAGTTCTATACAGTAAATACTTACATCATCAAATATCTCTACATGCATGCATTTCTAAATCAGTTTATTTGTCTTTTCAGTCCCTTGTGAAGAAACGATGAAGCAAGTTGAAGTAAAGAGAGCGAATCGCTTTGACGAGAGTATTGACATCTACACAGAGTTCTTTAAACCTTACGAAATAACCTCATTTGATGACACCTTCTGCATCGCAATGACTAATTCTGCAAGGTGCATTTGAAACAAAACAACTATACTATTGACTTCATCACAGTACCACGAGTGCCAAACATTCATTATTAAGCCATATTGAATTTCCACTGCAGAAAGTCTAATGAGTTTTCTTGTTGTCTGTGTCCATAAAGAGAATTTATGCCTAAGACTGTTGGCCTAGATCCAAGTCCGTTCACTGTTCGGAAGCCGGAGGAAACTGGGAAGTCACTGCTTCCGTGAGTATTTCAATATGAAGTTTGCTATTGATGTTTTGCTAAAACACTTTAACATCACAACATTAAACATTAACATTCATTTAACCCTGGGTTAATAAGGGACCTTGCCTTTCTTTTCATTCAATTCAAGCTTGTGTCAGACTTACCTTGTTAGCACTATTCTTGACACAAATCTTACCTGAATATTAAAAAAAATTCTAAACATCAAATTAAAATGTAATAGTTTTTATAAATATAAATATGTTTTTATATGCAAGGAAAAATCCTCAAATAAATCATAATTTGACACATAAGATGATTCTGTGCTTGTTACAGCCTTTTACTGTGTGAAGTGATTCATAGTTTTAATCAGCTGAAAATGTCTGTAATTGTTATAATTTTTCCCTCTTTAAGAATACAAGTTTGATTAAGTAGCCACAATTCTCTAAAATTATTTAGTCATCATGAGAAGTAGGTGACTCTACTGTTAGTCATCTTTTGTTTAATGTGTGCAGCTGAGACCAGTTCAACAGTTACAAAAACAAAATCCCTAAAAATATATTTCCCAATAGTATGTATGCCACCAAAGCACATTGACTTTTTATATTTTATTTCCCATGTTTTATTTTTATAGAAACAAGAGTAGTAAGGAGGAGACTGTGATCCAGAGAAAGACTGCTGCCAGTGCCCCCCCTGCGCCGAGTGAGGAGGCCATGTCCAGTTCCTCTGAGGACGACTCAGAGGAGGACAGGGACGATGACGCCTCTGTGTCCCAGCGCTCTACCCCCATCAAACTTCTCACCGAGTCTGTGGAAAGCACCCGCACACTTGAGGTACGTTTAAAGGCCACATACCCACTTCTGAAAAAAACAGTGTCTGTATGGTATTCCAGATATGTTACTTTATTTCATTACATTACCACAAAGAAAGCAATCCATATCCAGAAGGTTAACCTATGTTGTTTTGAATGTTAGTAGTAAGATTGTACATATTGTAACCTAAACAAATTTCCTGTATGTCAACTGAATCCATACAACCAATAAACAGTAATTTGTCTACACATTATGGACACCAAGCGTTAATATTTTTAATGATTGTTTTACAGCTAATGAAAATCTAAATTCACAATACTAGCAGATTTTGTCACATTAACTATGACCTTTATTCACAAGTTTAAACAAGTTTGTGTGTTGGGGTTCAAAATGTCATAAATCTGGATTTTCTCTTATTTTATTTATTTATGCTTTGGACCTGTATCAGTGTATTTAGTGCATTATGAGTTCCAGTTTCAGTCTTTTGCTTTTAATATGTTGGCCTACTTATCAACTGTTTTCATCGTCAGGAGAAGATAGATTGAATTAACCTCATGTGTAAAACCTTCTCTTTAAAAATCTAACAAAAGGAGTGGCTTATGTAATTGGAGAAAAGCCTCAAGTGGTCCATTAATGTCATTATATATTGTACCTACTTTACCAGCCTCTGTCCAATTTTTAAAAAGCTTTTGAAACTTAATGAGTGCTGTCATACCATGAACTGCCAATTTACCAAACCTAAGTAACACATATTTGTATTATCCTCACAATGAAGAAGTACCTCGTATTTATCTGTATTATATCAGATTGTTCAATGTGTTGTATTACTCAATGTATTGAACAAAACTGCCCTATATTCCATTCCATCTTTTCTGACTACAATATTAAGATATGGCTTACAGTTACAGAAGATGGGACATGCCAGTTTCTTTTGCTGCTTGACTTTCATGACACAGCTGGCATTTGTTAATTACTTTTTGTCTTTAAGCTTACAATATTTCTACATTGTTACACAAACCCATACTTGCCAGAGCATGATTTTGTCCAGTCTCCAAAGCTAAGCAGGGTTGGGTCTGTATAGTACTTGTCATTGGGTCCTTAGGCAAGATACTTAACCTGCATTGCCTAGTATGTGAGCATGTATGCGCGTGTGTTCGGTGGTGTTTGAAGGGGCTGATGGTGCAGATTGGCAGCCTCGCTTCAGTCTTCCCCCAGGGCAGCTGTGGCTACAAAGGGAGCTGACAACCACCGAGTATAGAGTGAGTGAACATAGCTACTCAGTGAAAGACATGTCATACAGTCCTGTTATTTTGCCCTACTTTGCTCAGTCACATCTTGCCACATGTCTCACCATCACAATCAGTCGTTCTCATTTATTTCAATACTACGAATGAGACATGAGGCATATGACACACAGACTTTTCATTATACATGCTTTATCACAATTTGTTCCAACTCAGAAAGAGCAGGTTTCACATTTGACCTACATTTGGAGGTGCAATGTGCGTACATTAAACAGAATGTAGATCAGTGTGTCAGGTAAGAAATCACATATCACATAAGACGGTATTGTATGAGCTTCTGCAGATAAAGGTCAATAGGCTTAAAAGGCCAATGATTCAGCTATAGTTTCAAATGGTATTTACAGCTGCAGTGACATCCATAATACACATAGCGAACGTGACTTTTGTCTTTCTTCCATTCTCTGTCGTCCTCTCCATGGGTCCAAAAGGCCCACCAGGTTGGCCACCGTTTGTCCTCAATTGTCCAGACTAGTAATGTAGGTCAACCATTGCTATATTGGCATTAAATTGCATCATTATATCTAGTGGTCATGTGATGATGTATTGAGGTGTCTGAGTAGCAATAAGATCAGGAGTGTCACACCTGCCTCGTTTCTAGGTTAAGAGCTTGGGAACTTTAGACTGTTCATGTGGAAAATACCCAGGTAAATAAACTCAGTCTTACGTCACTACTGAGGGGGAATATTGTGGACTTTCCCATTTCCAAAAACAATGTAAAAATAATCTGGACATGGTAGAAATGTACTTATGGTCTATATCAGTAAAGGTTTTTTTTCTTTAGAATGGTTATAATTGTTTTTTGGTTACAGTGCCAAGAGTAAACACATTGGAGACATTATCTGTCCCATAAAAGTTTGCTAATTAGAGTAGTAAGATAACCCAATAATTGGATTTGATTTTTGTTGAGTGTTTACATGCACACAAGATCATCTGATCATCCAATACAGCTGGTGACGTGTCAATTCAATCAGTGAATTTTATTCCTTCATGGCTGCGAACATAACTGTAGACTAAGTGATTTATTTGAAAGACAAAGTACAGATTAAATGTTTGTCTTTGCTTCATTAGTTTACCATTTTTTGTACAATTTTCTTAGTTCACACCTGTGCAGCCAGAAAGAAATCACACATTAAACACATCAAATGTAACTGTTTACATGGCATTTCAATAATCTGATAACTCCAGAAATCTGATAATGATCCATATATGTTCTGACAGTTCTTCACATCAGTAGCGCTCAGTATTTGTCTAATGTATGAATGAGTGGAGACAGAAATTGAATACTGTGAGATTTAGTCCAAGAGGACTTGAATGAGAACATATATTTCCTCTGTATGCTCCAGCACCTTTTCTAATCATCCTTTGACTATGGACAGTGGCAGGTCGCTCCCTGGAAAGAGAGCTGTTAATAGAAGAACTGACACTTTCATAAAGACGTCACCATTCACGCTCTTCCACCTAGTAATCCATGAGGAGGGACACAGGCACGTGGAAGACAAGCCCATTCGGCATGCACAGCCATGAACCAGACCCCCACTCAGATTAAGCTAACAACTGTTTACCAACCGGATTTTGTGTTACATGTTTTGGTTAGTATCAATTGATTAGTATCAATATAAGTTTATTTTCATATACAGGTTAGCTATCTTTATGCACACCAAACAACAGTTATGCATTGATTAACTGACATACAGTATGTCATCATCAAATGTTTGGCTTATCTGATTGTACTAGCTGTCTGTTTTTTAACTATAATGTTATTTGAAGTTTCAGTGGTAATTCAGTTATATCGTGGTTCTTACAATTCCTTGGTATTAACATATAATAACATGGTATTTAAATGGCTAATCCTGGGTAATTACTAAATGCTTACAAAAACGTAGATATTTAAGGTGGCAGTTCTTATGGACTTTAAAACAGTAACCTGGTAAATTGATTTTAAGTTATGAAGTTTCATGAGGGGAACCAGACATGAAACCACTACACATAATAGACAATAATTTGAGATATTATACTTTTTTCCTTTCAATAATGGCTTTAATTTTACATTTTGTAAGAGTAAATCAGCAAGGGCTAATGTGTCCAGTTCTTTCTAATGGTGTGTGTAGTGTGGCAGCCGCTCATCTCTCATCCTCTAAAGAGAGTTGCTCATGAATATTTGGTGGCGGGCGGGGCAGGTGGACCTCACGTGTAGCGTGCACACTCCTTTGCCTGTGTCTCGTGTCTCTGCCTTCGAGCTCGTCCCTGAGAATGGATCGGCAGAGCGGTGGCGCAACATAAAACTGTTGAAATATTTAAACACTAGATCATTAGCCCGTGCACCATGTAATCACACACTTGTTTCATGTACAGAAGCAGCTGTGTGGGTGTATGTTGTGTGTATATATATTGCACATATTGAACGCAGCTTTCTCCACCTGCATGTTTGTGCGTCTGAGTAGTTTGTGTGCTTTTCAGATTGTCCAGTGCTTTCACAGCTGCTATTTCCTGGATGGCGTCCTGGTACAGCATAATTAGTTATATTCTTCTGATCAATACTAATATGTTTAACAAAAATCCAATGTGTTGTGTTAAGCATATTAGTGCTATGTCAAAAGCCATCAAAATGAACAATGACCTAGTCCCCTTGTAAGCATGCTGTTACATAACACACTGTGAAGCCTGGCTCTCATAAATCTCACTATTATATATTAATTATGGATTTTTAGAGTGGTGATTTATACTGTATTGCATTGCACACTGCTACATAATTTAAAGGCGCACTCTGTAACTTTTCTGGTGAGGAGTCCACCATCTCCATAGAGATGTTATTGCTTTGCCAGGAATGTTTCACAGTATGGCATAAATGCATATCTTGTATTTAATTAATGTGGTGCTGTGTTATATTGCTAACACGTACCTTTTTTAAAAACATGCACTGAGTGGACTTGCTTCTCCACAGATCTGACCTGTACATTTCCATGAAGATGGATAACAATAATGCCATATTGTTCAAAGCAATGGCATCTCCATAGAGACAGAGCACATGGCAGACCCTCTACTAGAAAAGTTACATAGTGCACCTCTAATGTTTTTACCAATTTAGTTACATAAAAAGGAAAAATACCTGTTCATCTAGCCATTTAATTTAAAATAGAAACTGTCTGCTAAAAATACATTGTTTGTCTGTACAATGCAGTTCGCCACAAGGGCAAAAATAAAAAAAAGTCCTCCTTGGTAAATTATGTTTCCATTTTCATCTTTTTAATACTTAGAATTGATTAGCCTTTCTGATGGAGGTTGTTTTGCGATCATACTCTATTAATTGTGTATTATTATTTGGGCATCATGTGAGAACTACAGGAGGGCGTTTGGTTAGAGCATGAGATCATCTAATGTCTGTTATTGTTATGAAGTCACGCGTGCACTGGGCCCCTTCACCACGACATGCACTTAATGTATGAAATAGCTTTTTGATTGACTGTCATATTTCTGATCCATTGCAGCACAGGGTCATAAATACTAACTTTCTCAACATGATTATTAAAATTGTTTCATAGCAAGATATGAACTGGTTTGAACTCATATCTTCTATCCTGTCCAAGGTTACCTATTTTCAGTTTTTGTCATTTCAGGACACGCAGCCTCAGCAGAACAAGGAGCCATATGGACTTAAGCTGTCAGAGTTTCCTGATGAGAAGGACCTACTCATTTATGAAAGGTAAATTGTAATTTGTATTATTTTTCATGATCAATAGTGCCACTGTTTGGAGCTATTAAATACATGTACTGGAAATTACTTTTTCATTTGGTGGTATTCAAAACACAGTTACAGTTAAAATCAAATACACTGTTGTTCTTGATTAAACTGAAACACTGAAACATAAAGCTGTTTGAATCCTATGAATACAGTACTCTGATTAGATCCTGATACAAATTACATTTTAATACACTAATTGGTAACTAAAAAACATTAGTTAGGGCTGCAAGATTTATAGCAATCAAATCGATACTGTAATTTGAATGACGCAATTAACAAATCACAGATCCTGCAGTTTTTGAAGTGCCTTAATTTCACAAAACACTCTTATTCTGCATAAAACTGCTAACCCTGTAGTTTAGATCTGTACAGATATGTTCTGAAATATCATTCTTGTGTTAGCTTGTTAGTTCATATCAGTCTTTTTGTCAGATTTTCTGGCAAGTTTAAATTGTGAACTTTGAACAGAATCCTATTATTAAAATCTAAATCACAAATCTAATCACAATGCTTACCAGAAAAATCGCAATGAGAATTTTGCATCCCCTGCCTAGTCTTAGCAAGAACACCTACAGTGGCTTCATTCAACTATTACAGATTTTGTCCTTCTTTAACATTATCAGTTTCCTTGGGTAACTCGTCTCAGAGGCAGTTTGCGTTACATATCTCATTTTAACTCAGCCAGCTTCTCTCCAGACTGTCCTTCATAGTTTCTATTTAAACCTCTTTGTGTGGAAGAATAGTCAGGCCTGAATAGCCAATACTAACACACAGTGTTGAGTTTTCAAGTCACTGGGTCTGATGGTTAAAAAAAACTGCCTTAGACATCCAGAGTCTCCTACCTCTCTGTATTTATTTTCCCTAATATTTCCCAAACTGTTGAGCCCTAATTTAAGTATTCGCTGTAACACTGGTAATAACACTGGTCCAGCCTTAATGCACACTGTTGCTCACATTTCTTTGTCACGCTGAACTGAACACAAGTCATTTGTAGAGTTGCTGTCTTTGCTTTCCACCTATACTCATTTATCAGTCAAAATGGTTGTATTTATTCTTGTTGAAAATGCACCCAGTGAGCCAGAGTCAGCTAGCGCCTCGGGCCTCTGCCGCTGATGATTTGCAAAAAGGAACATTGTCAACTCCCCCCTTTGTGTGCATCCCAGCTCCGACCTCCACTCTTTGTCCACCGCGACATTCTCTCAACCCAAGGATTCATTTTCAATCTGGACTTTCGATTTCAGCCTGTCCTTTAACTCCTCCCACATTTGCTCTTAACAACTAAACCTGCACACGACTATCTGTTCCATCTGTTATTTGACAGGACAAACTGGTCAAGAATATCTGGTACCATCATTCAAATCATCGTTCCTAGTTTGTTTGAACCTGAAGCTGCCTGGTAAACTCAAATAAAATTCAAATTGTAGTGAAGAATGCAGCTCATATTCTTCATTGTGCAACATAATGAGCCAGGGTTCATTATCGAATGTTGGAACGACGCCAGATGTGTTAGTAGAAGCCAAAGCTAATCAATGCATTAATATTAAAATCATAAGCAACAGCCAGAGGGAACTGTAAACTCTTGTATATTACTGTGTCTTGGTGTGAAATGACCGCTGGGAAAATTTCAGATTGGATCATAAACACTGGGGAAACCTCAACAGTCACGATTAACTTAATGCTTCCTCATTTTATATTCAAAAAAAGGTGTTTACGATTTAGACCTGATTGATATTCTGTGATGAGTTTCCATTCTTCTGTTAGCACTAATTAATGTGCTACACTGTTTCTCGCTCAAAATGGATATTCCCTTTCACTTTAAACAACATTTAAACATTATTTTAAGTGTTATATTTCTTCATGTTGATGTGAGGGTCAGGATGTTGTGCAGGGTACTTCATATTTCACAGTGCATTGCGTAACTTTTTGGTAGGGAGTCTGACACCTGCTTGATTCTATGGATATTCAGCATTGCTTTGCCTAGAATGTTCCACAATATGACAGTAAAGAGCTCTACATAGGTGCTGTTTAGTGTCTAGGTGCTTTTATTGCGTAAAAATACCTAGAAAAACAGGCATTCTGACTGTAAAGGGCTTTGCCTCTCCACAGATCTGACCTGTAACTTGGTCTAGTTTGGTCTCCATGAAGATAGAAAGGTTTAATTAATACCATACTATGAAACATTCCAGACAAAGCAATCACATCTCCATGGAGAAAAGTATTTGACAGACCCTCCATCAGAAAAATTACACAATGCATCTTTAAATTGCATGTAAAATGATACACTAAACAAAAGGGAGTACACTGTTTAAAGGTGAACTATGTAACTTTTCTGGTGGCTTAGGGTTCACCAGAAAAGTCTCCAGGCAGATATTTTTGCTTTGCCGTAAGGATCCTGAGTATGGCATCAGATTTCCTCATCTCCATGGAGACAAGCAATGGTGGAACTCTCTCCAGAAAAGTTGCACACTTCACCTTTAAATAGTGCCACTCATTTTGTTTAGTGTATCATTTTATGTGCTATTAAAATATAAATATAAGTCTACTGTCTTCTTGAGGCCATTACAGACACACATACAGTAATCACTGAATCAACAAAGTATGGTCTTGTCTGTATTCTTCCAGGTTTGCTCATCTTGGTGAGAACCAGCATCAAGTGGAGAGAAATAAAAATGCCAGACTTTCGAGCGTCCTTCCCCTGTGAGTACTAAAAGAAACGTGGCAAAATGAGATGTTTAGTCACGTGGCTTTTTATTTAGAAGCACTTAACATTTGCTCAGGCCTCGGGATGATCGACTGCATTTGTGTTCTCCTAAGTGCTCCCTCGCACTCAAGCTCTCTGAAGGTCTCTGGCTGTGCACTGTTGGATCTTCATTTCTTTTCTCCACTGCTCCTTCCCAGGTTATTTCAGAGCCCACCGAGTCCTTTAGCTCGGTTCGACTGGCTGCACACGCTCCACTCAGTTTGGACCACGTGTACAATGTGACAGCACAGTCTCTCCCTCTATTTCTTCCATTTGTTTTCTTATCTTCAAGGCATGTCACACCTGCTGCTTTTATTATTTATTTATATTGTCATTTTATCACACAGAAGGCGTTGCAATGACAATGAAATGTGAAAAGGTGTGATATGGAATATTTTTGGTGGGGATTCTGCCATCTGCTTATGATGGGATGGCTTTGCCTGGAGTGTTTTACAGTATGGCATTAAACCTGACTCTCTCTCTCTGTATAGATTGCGTGTCTGTTTCAAGCTATAAAACCATATGCAGTGAAGAAAATGTGAGATAAATTAATGCTATATTGTGTAACATTCCAGGCAAATCGGTGATATCTTCTCAACTTACCCAGGCCAACATTGTAATTAAGAATCTGCTGTCAGTGCTTTCCTTGGTATAATGAAGGTAAAATAAAATAAAAACATCAAGATTAAATTCACATGGGAAACAATAAATGCTTAAAATGTTCACAGTTTTATTTGGTTGAGCTGTTGTGCAGGTGAGTTACAAAATGTCTCCCTATTCTGTTCATTACCTGTTATTACTCAAACTTGATTTTCATACTAAGGAGAATGTTCAGTTCTCAGCTAGGCCTGTCACGATAATTACTATATCAACTATCATATTTTAATACATTTTGGGGCTCAGTATTTATCACATACATACATTTGTTGCAGTAGTAGAGAGGTTCTGCTATTTTTATGTAATACAGTAAGATTTGAGCTGTAGGGAGATCCAACATCCAAGTATTTCTGCTATTCATTCATATGCTTGTTAATGATACTGTATTTTAAAATTTACTCAAATCCTCCTTTATTTTAATTGTGTCAGAGGCTTAAAGTAGTTTCAGTATTTATAATTTATTGTGATATTTCTCTGTACCCATATATTGTGCTTCAAAATTTCAAAAAAAGGGATCATGACTGGCCTATACTTAAGACTACACAGATAACAGGAAACACTGTACCACAATAATATAATGTTATTTTCAACATAAATCATTTTTCATGGTTTCTTTGATATTACCGCGTGATCTTAGCAATGTTCTGAATTACAGCTGATCAAATGTAATCTAAAGCTTTTCGAGAAAGGTCAAGGTTTAAATGCATTTGTTATTGTTTCAGTATTGATTCTTGTTCAAATTGATATTTCAGTGCTAATTTTAGTATCAATATCTGTTGTCTCTGTTGGTATAGATCTCTTCTCCTGTCTCCTTCTGTTAATTCATTAGTTTCTTTCATCACCTCCTTCCTCATGTTGGGTTCACGAGGGGCTGCAGGTGTCTACAGTTGTGCAATAGAGCTATTCTCAGACTCTGTTATATGTGCCTGTAATCTGGGGAGGTCTACAGTTCATGGCTCCCTCTATCTCAAACAAAAAGCTTTTCCATGAATCACTTTCACAAAAAATACTGATATTAATGGTGTCTTTCTGTACCTATGCATTGTTAACATTTTCTGATCACTTGCGCAACTAACATCGTAATACTCACCACTTTCCCATATAACCCTTAGTTCACCCCTTGGTACATTTTTTACTTCACAACTTTTCTTTTTCGTATAACTTTGGCTATATATTTTATGTACATTTTCCACTATTTGCTTGCAGCTGATGTTATTACTTAGACTAGAATTTTCCACTGTATGGCTTTACACATTTAAACTTTTCATGTTTTGTTTTTATGGGTTTTTTTTAGCAATAAAAGCCTGTAATTGAACTGCAACTTTTTCATACTGTCAAAAATTTTAATAATATCCCTCCACCCATATAATTACATAGTGCATCTGTAAAAGAAAACTGTTTTCATATTTAGATGTAATTGTCACTTTGATGTAAAGCCTCAGAGAAAGCAATGTTTACTTCCTAGAACCTGTTGACATGTCTTCATATCCTTTGTCCTGGTAATAATTTGGACTTGTGATCCTTACCAGTTTTATTGATTTTGTCTTTCAGAGAAACGGTGTCCTGTTTCCCAGAAGACAGTGTGTTTGAGGTGCTGGCTCCGCAGGTGGACACAGACAGTCAAGATGTGTTTGAGCGCCATGTGCTGACGGGACAGGGCCAGCTGAGGGCGCTGTGTCGAGAGGACATGCTGATGTACCGCGAGTATGTTAAGAATCGATACATGTGAGAGAAGAAGAGCAGGAATTGTTGACCATATGTTTTACCAGTTTAAATGACTTTAGTTCTGTTTTTTAACTGTTTTAGAATGATATTGTACATACTAATTTGAGTGAAATTGTCGTATGCTTTTTTGTTGTATATTTATGCTTTTATCTTATAATTTATGTGCCTTTTAGATTTTTACTTTATTATTAAGACATTATTTGGATTTCATGTATAAATCATAACTGGATAATAAACAAATAATGCTGTAGATTCCATTAAAATTATGTCTAAATGCCTCGATGAGGTATTGCAACTTATTTCCCCTTTTCTCTGCGTTAATCTGTTATGTCAAAGTAAAACATACCTGTTCCTGCCCTCTCTAATTCTTCTTCCTTTGCTCTCTTTTGTTCTTTCTATCATGCAGCCGTTATGAAATGTCCACTTTTTTTCTTCCTTTCTTTCTCTCTCTCCCTTTCATTTTCACACCTTCTGTCTAATACTCGAATTTCAAATGCAGGTGCCACACAAGATGTCTATATGTGTAATCCACGCACTGGGAAGTGGTGTACGCCTGAGCCTCGTGAGCTTGTTCACACATGATGCATGTGAGCAAAACTGGCAGCTGACAGAGCTTTTATTTTTATTTCTAGTTCAAACTCAATTGCCAAGTGTTTTGCAGAGAGCTTTTTTTTCACATAGTCAAAAAAGAAACCGTTTTCATCAAAGGAAAGGTAAACGACAGTCTTTTTTAACCTCTCTTGTCTGTTGTTTGCTACATTTTTGTTTCAAATCAACAAACACAAAGCACATCGCCCCTAGAAAGATGGGTGGTGTTCAAATGTAGTGCATATGGTAATATGTTATAGTTGGTTATCCCTCACAATTAGTCATCTCATGCAAAATATAAAACATTTTTAAATACCAACAACTTGAAAATGTCTGCTCTTTTCTTATCTGGGAAGCTAAGCGAAGTACGTGGATGGGGACTACTGGGGATATCAAATTCCACAGTGTGGTTATGGTGGAAGTGGCCAGAGTTGATGCAGATTGGCAGCCTTACTTCCTTTAGTCTGCCCCAGATAATGTACCATTATTACTACATGTCACTTGAGCTACAGCTAGAGTCTGGCCTCAGACCTTTCACATTTTGCCCAAAAAATGCTAAATATTCTGCAAACTATTTAACAATTTGATCTAAAATTACACATAAATACTTTTAAAGTTCAATAAAGCACTGATTACACAATGTTCTTTCATTGACCCAGTGGCCTAAAGCACTATTATCAGGCACATAGTTGTTACCATATTAAATCTTGCATTGAATTTTTTTTTTCCAACACCAGAAATCACTAAAATTAAGGTCATGGTGACATCTTCAGTGCCGTGAATGCAGTGGGTCTCCGATATTATGTCAACCAGTCGTTTTTGTCAGTGAGAATTACTTTTTGTACAACCAGGAGATATAATTTGTGTGTTTTCTTTGTATAATTGGGTCAAGTTTAAGAGTAGTTTGAAGTGCACCGTGTGTGGTGTCCGGAGTCCCATTTCAAATTCTCTTTCCAACACAGCGTCTTTGTTGAGTTCATCCATTATCTTCCCAATCAGCGTGGGTTTCAACTTCCTGTTCCTGTTAGATCACCAATAGATTTGTTAATTGCTAAAACACCAGAGGCAGATTTTTCCCCTTGAAACCTATGGATTACTCATACATGTATTGTCATAAAAGCTTGTACCATTTGCACTTATGATGAATATTCAGCATTTTTCAAGCATGTTTTTGTTCCTCAGAGCAGGTGTCTAGTTACTCAGAGGCCTCTCAGCAGCACATGTGGTGTGTAGATGAATAAAGGCATTTTACTGGGGTTATTTTTGGCCAGGCTTCACAGAAATGCTTAAAAATAGGAGAGTAGACAGTAGGGTACTAAATGTGATGAGCTTCTGTTTTGAAAAGAAAATCCAATTAGTTAATATTAAAGCACAGAAAGGGATCTTATTATTGGGGTTGTGTTTTGGTGGTTGGCCGTCACCAGGCTCTTCATGTGACCACTTTCCCTCATGAATGAATGCACGTCCCAGCTCCAGCCAATAACAATCTGTGCATCAGCAATATGGACAGTTTGGTCTGTACTACATTAAACCACTATTCTGGTGGAAGGTCTGCCACCTGCTTGCCTCCATGGAGATATGGTTATAGCAATATTCCATAGTAATTTAATCTAATGTAATCTGGTGTTTGTATTGTATTTTACAGTGACATTGAATGGCTTCCTTGTCTCTATAAAGATGAATCAATGTTATGAAATACAGACAAAGCAATAACATGTCCATGGAGATAAGCAACTGTTAGACCCTCTGCCAAAAGATTACATAGTGCACCTTTAAACATGGTTCACAAATGGCATGACGCTGGAGAGGCTCAGTTGAGAGAGTGTGGACTTTGAACTGTGGTAAGGATAATTAAGACTTAATTTTGTTTTTTTTAGGCCTAATTGATTTTGAAAAGTTTATTGACCTTTAAAATAAAATATGAGGCTCTTTTAAAATGTGTCAGAGGCAGAATAGAATATAATGGAAGAGCAATTTGTCTTGGGCACAGTGCTGCATAGTTTTTTGGCACAAAACATTAAATAACACAGACAATAATGAAAGCCCTTTACAACATTTAAAAGATAGCATTCCCATTTCACTCTGTGGATTCAATCCAGGTGAGCTCAAGGTCCCATGGCCCCAAACTCTCAAAGCATTTAATTGGGTGACTATAGTGAACAAAGGGGGAGTTAAAGGTTCTTGTCATTACCCACCTTGCTATTATCCAAGGTCAATACAACAAGACAATGAATGGAGAACAGCGAATTCTCTATGACTTGTAAACCACGCAAGAGCCAATGGCAATGGCTTACATCAGGGGTGTCAAACTCATTTTGGTCCGGGGGCCGTATCCAACCTACTTTGATCCCAAAGGGGCCGGATCAGAAAACTCATGGCATATATACCCCAAAAATAACAATAAGTTCAAATATTTGTGCAGAGAAACGCAAATCTATTACAGCAATATTTTTTAATTGATGAACTCTTTCTTTTACAAAATATTATAATATTATGAACAACCTGAAACTTTAAAGAAAATCCAATTTCAACACAAAGTTTTAACTTTAACTTGTATGCAAATAGGAATAAGTCAATTTTCTTGGAAAATTCTGCACTCGGCGTCCACTTTTCTCATTTTTGACATTTTGCTGATGAGGGTGTTACGGTCAACAGTCAAAACGATCGTCCTTTAAGAGCGTTTGGAAAGAGACAAGTCTTCATTTGTGCTGCACTGGTGGGAGGGGCCACGCACAGAGGCGCTGGAGATGCTGCTGTGCTAAGCGATGCTGAAAATTACCAATATTTTAATAGAAAATATAATAAAAATATTTTAGTAGAAAATCAGCCAAGGGCCAGATTAAAGGTCTTGGAGGGCCGGATCTGGCCCCCGGGCCGTATGTTTGACACCTGTGGCCTACATGATCTGTTTTTTTAAAATTCATTTCGATAGACTGCTGTTCTTTTACCAAATATAAAAGACTGGAAGACAAATCATTTATATGGCCGAGAAAAGGGTTGTAATTTGTAGCAGCACTGCCCGTACCTCTCAGTAAGAGCACTATTGTACTAAAGGTCTGTTTGTTACGTCCCTGTCAGTAACGTGTAATGGCTATGCAGAACACACAGTGCCTACAAACACTCTTCTGTCGGTTTGTGTCACATATGGACAAGGCCACGGGTATACAACAAAATTTGCCTAGGTAAGCTTTATGTTTCTGATTCTGACTCCAAACTCTCTCTTAGCTTTAGTATTTAAGGTCTATGGTGAAAATGCAAGAAAAAGACTCGTTCTTGTTTCAACTTTATTACTCGATTTGGTTCTTGTTAAATTTCGCTTTGGATCTTCGCTAAATAGATAAGCGCCTGGGGGATTGATTTGATTTATAATGGTATATGAATAATACTGTGCCACATTGCTTATAATATTTTGTAGTTACAGCCACAAACTAAAACTTCAGCTTTATTTTCCAATTTAAGACTCCTGAATTTCCCATTTCATAGACTAGATCTCGGTTGGCTCTCTCCGTGCGTATTGACGTCGTTGAGTTTTGCGCCTCATGTGCGTGGCCGCTCGGTCCCCTCTCTTTCTCCAATCTTTCTCCTCCCCTTCTCTTTCTCTTCACATGTTATCCCCCTCACCGAGCTGAGCACTACTACATGCTTCACACCGTCCATGCCCAGGCGGTCTGCCCCGCGTGGGAAGCACGACAATACGGCGGGATTGACACGATACAGCTGCAGGAGATACCTGTTGTTTCTCCGCTCTTCTCATTAACGATATGATAAATGTCACACGAGTGGATCTCGTGCCTGCACTTCCTTTCAGAGTTTTTTCGATTGGTTGTGCTGCCCCAGATATGGTATTTTCATATAAAGCATTTGACCATCTTCACATTTCAGGCGGAGTCTATCATGGAGAGTTGATGCCAGGCAAGGATGCATCATCAGAGCAGAGAGACTGCTACCCGTTTAGGCCTTCGCGACAGAGTGTGCCATAAATGCATCATGCTCAATTTGAGTGCGAGATGATTGCAACTGGCGCTTATACAAGCTGACTAAACGTCGAGCGATATGTTCATCGGTTACAGGTGGTTTTATAGGATCAAGAAACACTACAGTAGGACAGGGCCACCTTCTTGAGCCTGAGTTGGTGGAGGCTTCGGCCTCATGATCCCGAGCGAGAGTACAGCTATCTCCTCATGACAGAATGTAGTCTTGGCGATTGTCATAATCTCCATATCTGGATGATAGCACTTCCATAAAGAAAGCAATCATCTACATTCTATACCATACAGAGATTATCATTAGAGCGCGAGACACACGTTTAATTTCACTAATGCACCTATCTAAAACATAGCTAAGTGAACATCTTTTCTAAGGTTTATAAAATATTTTATAATATCTCAAAAATTGGACACATTGCTTGGATTCTCAGATTTCTTGAGAGTATATATATGAATAAACAAAAGCTATAATACATATTTTAGAGCTATCACTAGAGTGTTGGAACATCGGGCAGAATTTACTAGATATGACATGGTTACAGTAGGTATGTTTGTATACCTAGCTCATAACCATATTAAGCAAACTGTCATAACAAAAGATGGATCCAAGAATAATATAATAGACTAAAGATTAAATATATTTACAACAACCCATTTATTTCTTTATCAGATGTCTTGCATCTAAATAACACTCACTTGTCTCTTGCTATGCTCGTGGTGGTGCGCACGCTAATATTGATCCGTACTGCTCTCTATTTCTCTGGAGGTGTGATCACTTGAGACCTCCACGCTGGTTAAGTACGCAGCTATAGACAGAGGGATTCTGGGCGCGTGAGGAACTCTACCTGGGGATGACTGGTTGTCCTGGTCCTCGTAGAGGTGGACTTTCCCACCTATCTAGCTTTGTAAGTATTACCACCAGTTTCCTCTCGACAATAGACTTTCATTGCGTAAACACTGCTATGAACTCACTTTAGTGGCAATAGTGTTATCCATCTCCAACTACACAAACTAAGTCAGAGATAGCAAAACACCTTATGGGTACATTAAACATTCTGTCTCGAGGTGATGCTACCGTTCCCGACTACATAAAGTATGTGTTTAAAAAGAAACAAATCTCGGCACGAGAGGCTGCAGATTGTTGGGAGACAAACTCACCATATGTTAAGTCATGCACATACCAAATTAATATTAATCGAGCTCTACAACTCTCGGAGGACTCCCATGTTTACTTTGTACTGACATTGATGGTAGATCGCAAACCAGGGTTACAATCTCGGTGATGGACGTAATTTGCTCGCCGGTATTGAGTTGGTATTCAAAAAGCCCTTTTGGAGAGCATAAAAATAATGAGTCTTCCGTAGGTAGACAAAAAAAAATCTATCATTCTAAAACCAAATAAGCGACTGACTCATCGGGAGTGTGCGATTTCCTAGGTAGCCCATTTATCAGTTCCCGCAATATGTATATACTAAGGCACGCATATATGGCACTTTATTATTCATGCAGGCCTCTATTTAATACCCACACAGCTATGCACGTTGCACACAGATTTGTTGTAAATCCGTATGTAATTTATTCTCTACGCCACATTAAACTGATATCGCCTGGCCTGACTCTACCACTGCTTCTGTCTATGAAGTATATAAAAGCTCTTAGAACAATTATCCTATTTGCCATCAACTGATCTGCGTAGGGCCCACACACTCTTGTGGCGGCGGATGTGTCCACTAAGTAATGTTTCTTGAGTGTTCTATATTGACACCTGAAAGTGTCTAAGAGCCTGGACAAGTGACTATTGTCAACTGAGGACACCACCCAACAGAACATTGCAAGCAATACAGCTACCATAACTTTTCCTACGGAGACCGGTCACTAGAACAAAGTAATCTTTCAATCAACCTTTTAGGTCACAAGTACGTCATTCCTTGTCATTTTGTCGATAGGTGCAGGCTTAGTTAATATCCTATGTAACAAAAGAGGTCATCTGGCTCAAATGAATTCCGTGTGCCTCGAGTACATCCCATACTTGGCTATACACTGAACCTTCGCACTCAACGCTCGAGCAAGCGACTTATGTTTTCTTTTTGCGAGCACTGTAGCGGTTACGATGTGCGCAGATTGCCTGTTCTCACTACACGGGAGTCTCTACGACAACGACTCGGGCTCATGTAATTATTGGCCAATATGACAACTCAAAGGAAAGCATCATAATTTGGGTGGTGGACTTATTTTACTAAGACTGGACCTTTCCTTGTTTGCCAATAAGCACAGTTTTGACTTTCTCTTTGAGGGAGTTGAGTCGTCATGACAAGGAACTCGTCTTCATTCGACAATCCATCAACTCTGACTAAATCACTGTCTTGAGTATTTTATGAGTATTAAGCCACATATGGGTCTAGACTTTCCATTAATGAAATTCAATCTCGCCCATCACATAGTAAGGTGGTTGACACCTTAAGCAGATATATGCAGAGATACAACGCTCCATCTATATGCTTCTCTGTGGTTGCTTTCAAATCTCTTATGACCTTGGTGTTACTTATTCTCTTGGTTCCATGTATCGAAAACTATACTCCGGAGAGGCTCTCAAAAGCTCTTGAGTTAATAGGAGTATGATTATTTGAATCAGGTATAGCGCAAGAAACTGTATTGAATGCGACGAATGGTATATGATATACGTGAAAACTGCGAATATTTGATTCTTCGTGTTCATTTTGACTAGCAGTGTTCACTTGTATTATGTCTTTTACTGCACGAGTAGTAGAGTCTCATGTAACACATATAATCTCTGTGAAAACAAACACAAATATCTTGGTGAAATGTAATTTACCTAACTTGAGAAGTAGGAAAGATTCTCTCGCACTTTATTTATTGTTTTTGGGAAATGCCCAAGCAGTATTGTTACAGAGCCACTGCTACTGATTCCATGGTATCACTACAGTGATATTGTGGAATAGCCAATTTATAATTATCTCCTATGACATACGCGATTTCTTCGCTATCGCTCTAGTTTATGGTTAAGTCATGTTCCGTCAGCACTAGATAGTACATAGGAGTACAACCTCTAAGCCTAAGGTCAGTAAAGAACGCTGCGCGGTAGTTACAGATATAGATATATCTAAGTTTTGACACAACTGTATATCTATCTTTTATCTATCCAGCTTTGTCTGATGTGCAGGCGCCCTTTGATTATTGTATCTAGCATGCACTTACCTTAATGCACTATGCCTTCAGCATAGTTCATACTGCAAAATAGGCACTCATTCAATTATACACCAGAGACACATTCTATTATCTACGTCCAATTCAGGAGGCCTGTAAGAGATTTGAGCACCGAGACGATCAGAGAGTAAAGCCAGTGCGACATGCTGAATGACATTTGCACTAGGAAAAGAAGGAACACACACACTTCCCTCTGACACCGTTGGGTAGTCACAGACAGCCCTGTGTTACGAAGTGTCATTACTGAGCTACAGTTAGGGAGGTTGACGCAGGCCTCACCGAGAAAATGGACATATCATGACTGGGCACACAAATTCTATTGGATTAGAGCGAGATATTTAAAATGTTTGTAGCTTCAACATAACTATTTATTGCATGTCTGGAAAAAGAATAAACTGGTATAAGTTTTTGGATTTGATAAGATGAAGCCCACTACACTAAATCTTGAATTTTTGCGTCTCGAGAGGAGCGTTCTGAGATCACAGATCGCAGTATACATTGTATAACTATATTATGGGTATTCTGAGAAGCAAAATTAATATTCATCACAATGCATGAGAATTATCAAATCACAGAGGATATCCTCATATAGAGTATCAATGGAGAATTTTGAGCCCAGAAAGTCTAGCATTGCAGCTCTAAGCTGGAAGTCGAAGAGCACAAACAATACGAGTATATAAAGATAGGTAGAGATAATGAGCAGTCAAAAACACGCATAATGTCGACTTAGTCTTCTACTTCCTGTCTCAAGTTAGTATCTTTATCCTTCTCGCGATATATGTTAGAAGATTCAATACATTCTCTAGAGTCATGTGATATAATACATTAAATTAATTCACTCAGATAGGCTTCATTCGATACAATTGTAATGCTAGGATACTACACTTATTCACACTGATCGGTAGAATAAATACTATTTTGAGATCACCTTTCATTATGTAGATTCTCAGACATTTGAATGCTGTTTTGTAACCTCTCTTGGCCCCGTGATCTTTTCAGCTATAATAAGGCACACTGTGTAGAGATAGGCAGCTGCGCAAAAATGAGTATATGATATAGGATGGGATGCGATAATGGATAGCTCATAGATACTCGACATGTGAGTCGGAGTGTAGACTTGAGAGTAAGTGTTGATGGGGTATAAGTCTGTTTAGAGCACACTTCTCTGGTTCTTGGTGGCGCGGCACTCATCAAACTTAGATTGTGATGACTTGATTAGCCTTATAGTATGACCGGCAGACGAAGTCTTTATATCGGAGTTTGTTGTAGATATGTGTCATGGATAAACACATATACGCAGTATCAGCATGTCTACTATTAGGCCATCGAATAAGAACTGAACAATAGACGTAATTTAATTTTTTACATGATTTTACTTGTCTCTCTAAATTTGTTAGAATTACAACTATTGTTTGAGGGCGCAGCGCAAGTAGGAGGGAGGTGAGAGAGAGAGGGAGGAGAGGAGGGGTGTTAAATGGATTTGGTTACTTAAAAAACAGCAATATATTACATTTTCAAGAGGAGTGGCGATGTACAATATATACAATTATTTCGAGGAGGGCAGGAGGGGGGGGTGGGGGGAGAGAGGTCACAGGGGGGGGGGGCGGGGGGGGGGGGGGGGGGGGGGGGGGGGGGGGGGGGATGGAGGGAGTGGGGTTGGGAGGAGTGAGTGGGAGGAGTCGGGAGAGTCTGAGGGGGGAGGGAGCGGGGGGGGGGGGGGGCCCGTGGGGGGAGTGAGCCCTGATCCAGAGGTGGGCACAGTAGTCCAAAAAATGTACTCAAGTAAGAGTAAGCGGAGGTGGGCAGGAGAGTAAGGGAGGAGAGAGCGAACACGTAGTGGTTCCGTCTATAGGAGCAAATATATACTGCAATGAAGTCGTAAAATCAGACCATTTGTTATATTGGAACTGAGATACTGATTACTTCAAAGATCGCTATATTATTCAAGTATAAGATTACTATCTTAATAGAGAATAATGTTGGGATACAACATCTGATTTCAAGATAATGTAATTTGAAATACAACAACATATAACATTAAATAATTTTATATCTAAACAGATGCATCTCTAAGAAGGAGAAAATCGGTTGTTAACTGTTGGCATGTTTGGTGCCTGCTGTCCTTTGTGCAAGATGGCATTTTGTGTCGTCTACGTATTGGACTCGTCCACCTCGTCTGGACACATGTATGTGCTATTGTAACTTACTAAGAGACTTGAGTATTATGACTATCGACCATTGTCCTGTAGATATCACCTACATACTTATGTATATTGAGTCCATCGCATATATGTGGCCTGATCTATTTAATGGCATATAGTACTCAAACCTAATGTTGCACAGATACTCGTGATATACTGCAGTCGATTTTTTAATGTGAGTGACCGTAAAACAATTTTTTTAAACTCAATGTTTCGTTGTTCTTACTACTTACCTTGGAAAACTCTGTTACACTTGTTAGGCTATTGAGTTTTAATGTGTCACTATATAAGTATTATCAACAACATTTGCCATTATTGCATAAAACTAAGTTTTTTGTGTGAACAAGCACTCCTAAACCACGTTACGGTGACCCAATCTCGATCTATTGACAACCATAAACTCGTTTATTATTTGAGTGTCACAAAGACTCTTGCGCGTGAATTTTGAAAGTATTACAGAGCTCACTGATTATTAATCCGATTTACATGACCACTTTTGTTATTTTATATTTTAGCCATGCAGTGCATATCATGATAACATATGTATCACCAACTGTATTTAATTATCTATAATTTTGTCATATCAAATTTATTTCGTATACTCTGATTATTCACACCATTTGAGTGCAATAAACTTGTGCTCACTACACTCCAATAGACCCTCGCTACCGTATGGGAGTTTCTAGAGGTATATGTATACCCCTCTGCTTATTATTCATTAGTATCAACTTCAGCAAAAACAATACTTCTGACCAAACACACCATTGAGTGACACGATCAATGTATGAGTAGCAATTACAGATGAAGTCCTTATCACATGTGTGACCGATTATTTTAAAACTCTCAATCATTTCAAGCTAGATCATTATGTACTATTTTTGCACATATGATTCATCATTATGAGTTGAGTACAGCTCACATTGGATAACTGCCACTCTAGATTGATTATCTACTACAAATTAAATATCTGATGGTTTAAAGACCGTAACACTTATATCTTATACTTGATTCGAATATCTTTCCTTAAGCCCAAGCTACAACAATCATCTGTTATAACTGATCTTATTGACATATACCAATGCAGCTTTCGTGAAAAGTCACACAGAAAATGCTACTCGAAAGTGGGTCATCAGCAGCAACAGAATTCTAAGCACACACAAATGTTTACTGGTCGAGAAGAATGACAGGGATGCACGAGTTGTGCAGCTGTTTGAGAGAAGAGAGTAAGCGAACAGTTGTAACTCACTAGTACCCACGTACTTACAACTCTGCAGAGAACCTTCATGTGCATGTTAATTTAAAGGACACTAATATGTACGCCAAACAACATGCGCAGTCAAACACAGAGTTGCAATCATTTGTTATTTTAGTGCTAAAAAATGCTCAAACCTGTGTTTAGTCTATGACCTATTCCTGTGTATATTCCTCAGAATGAGACAAGCCGTGAGAGATGCGCCACAAGAGGGAGTAGGCTATTAAAATATCGATATTCTTAGAGGAACAGTAAGGTGTTGAGTATCACGCAAAACTTCATGCACAAACACGTTTTGTGTTCTCATTAATTAGGGAATCAACTGCTACTTGTGTGATAGCAGTAATAGAGTGAGCGATTTTTGTCCTTGTCGCGCGATCAATAGCATGCAACACCAGGTACGTCGATGTTGAGTGTGCAACCTCAAAGTTAACATATTATATTATATCTATACAATCGTAATTGCTTCTAAGATGACACTACCAGCGAAGTGTGGACAATTTCGCTATTATTAAGGCTCTAGTAATGTTATTAACCACACTGGGAAGCAAGGATGACACACAAATTTAATATCTATCAGTTTGAGCACTAAGTCGAGACACATTTACTCGTACTATATGGTTATTCAGTCTTAGAATATGAGTTCTATATCGTGGAATGGATAACCCTCTAATGCTAAAATATGGTTGACATATAAATTAATGGGCATATATCTTTTCAAAGAATTTGAATAAAACTAAAATATATATTTGGAAATTATAAGGAAGAAAAAATCAGTTACAGATACACGGTGTAAGTATAGAGCAGGTTAAGGAGAATACATATTAAGGGTCAAATTGATGAAAAGATGAACTGGAAAGCCCATATCCAGTATAATTAATAATGAAATATCAGAATTACTGCAGTATTAAACAAAGCAAAGCTATATTAAGCTAATTAATATGGATCACAACAGAGCACTGACGACACGAGCTTTTAGTTCCTAGATCACTTAAGAGGTTTTTATCATAATTCTAAGAACAGTAATTGTTTGCAGACTTTTTTTTTGTGGCGCTAATATCAAGTGAACGTCCTAATAACTAGCGAGATACGCTAAGCTCAATGAAATAGCAAATCACATATTCTAGGATTATCTCTTATACTTATTCTCTCTCACAATTATTAATACTCAGGTTCCAAGACATTTCAAGGTCATATATTGTATCCATCACTAGATCTAACAGCTCAGCTATAAGAGTATCATGGTGCACAAGCATTGTCTCTTCCGCCACAATTATCTTAAACCTCATGAACAATTGAATAATACACTATAATATCCACTAAAACTGCTATAATTCAAAGTAATCTGGTTAAGAATATAAGTCTAAAAAAATAAACACTTTACCAAAATATCAAATATCTTTTATTGTGAAAGGGAAGGAAACTATAACTTAGGAGGCTCCTGTTCATTAAAATTAATTTAAGTGATTTCTTGCTCTGAAAATTGACTAATGAATAAAGTTGTATTTGTATCTGTGTTTACTTGTTTGAGCTGATGATTACTAATTACTTGGATACATAATTTGAAATAAGAATATCTAAAACATGTTTCAATGATATATCTACTCAATGATGTGTGCAGGATAAAGTTAACAGAAAAAAAGGTATTCATTATTATTCAAAAATCACACCTTCCTCTTAGAGTAGACGCTAGAATGGTGGCCAATTGAAAAGTACACTCTGTCTTGTAGGGCAGTACGAGTAATATGATAACTGTTGATATGTCATAGTGCTTGGTAGGCTATGAAAGTGAGTGCTTGGTACTTGAGTGATTCATATTACTCATATAGTCATCATACCTGGATAAGTGATTAAACAGTCGTTATATATGTATACTAACTCGTTCAGTTGTATTATTGATGAATTATATAATAATTATATAAATGAATATAGTATGTACAATAACAATTATTATATGCATGCTTATCCATATAATATTCTAAAATTAATATCCTAATATATATTACTTATATATATAATATATATGTAAATTCAACTTTTAAGGACACCAATTCTATTTGAGCTCATGATCTGTATAGGAGAAGCTATGTTGCATTAGTATATTTTACATTTGATGATGACTATAGAAATAAGACTATAAGCACTATTTATGTATGTTTTATGGAATACGATATGATCTCTTAAGTTTCTGGTCAGGTCTCTAGCACATTCGAACTTAAGTCCCAGAATAATTGTAAATACGAGAGAGACTTCTCGCGTGTCACCTCTCCCAGTCGGTACGTCCAGGCCTCCTTCTGTATTTGAGTGCATGGAGCTCTCAGTGAGGAGAACGGCAGTGAGTCTTGATAGTTGCACATTAATGTGGAGCACTGCACGAAAACTGAGAAGCATCTAAATGGCCTCTTGTAGTAGTATTTTGGTTCTGCATCACGATGATAATTAATTATATCATGGGGCGCGCGGGAGCGAGAAAATAAGTATTTACTTCCTCCCACTCCTTTTCGGACACAAGTCAAATTTGCATGACATTTATTTTTTGTTTATTATTATAGAAAATAAATATTTACCTTTTGTATTATATCCATGTATTTACATTTTCTATGCATGTTCTGTGCATTAGTGTACGAATAAACATTCATTCATTCAAAGGTAAACATGTTCAAATCAAATATAGTTTTTACTAATAACAATTGTAATACTGTACTGGTTTATTCTTTAATTACAAAAACATTGGACTTGATGGACAAGATATTTATGCAATGCTATTTATTCATAATTTGGGTTTTTGGTTCTCAGGATGATTATCCAATCATAAAGCAGAATGAGCCTCCCTCAAATGAGTCTCCTTTGGATCACCCAGTTTCAATGCTTAAATCCAGGAGTTTATCTGATCTGAATGGTCTCTACCTAAACCCCACCACCTGCAGCCCACTCAGGAAATTATTGCTAGTGCAGCCTCTGCAGCTCACGGAGGGAATTCTGAAGGTTCTGAGCTTTCACTCGAGGCATGGACTGGATTTATACTGGAAATGAGAAGAACTGGTATGTGCTAAGGCACTGGCAATCCAGGCTCAGTTGTGACTGTAGTACATTTTTTTTACTGTAAGCAGACTACATGCATTTCCTTTAATACAAATGTTAAATAAAAGTAAACTTAAATAAGAAAGTTAAGTCAAATAAAATGTAAAAAGTGTGAATACATGTTTTGTGGGCACAGACATTGTGCTCTTGAATGATGTAAATGTTGTGTAGGTGGAGGGCATTTCCACAGCCAGCCTTGTTAGAGTAATAGTTAATGCAGGAGTTACCCTGTTTGGGACAGCCCTGTCACATGGCCTATCTGCTCCGGGCTTTCACTTCACCATTTAGACTTCCCTTTTGCAGGCGCAAGTTTGACTACTAGACCCTCTACTGAAACTTAAACAATCTCATAAGATAAAATGGAGGACGTGGCGGGTGTAGAGACTAGAGTGTGGTATTACATGACAATTCTGTGGTCTAGCAGCTTTCCGGAAGATCGACAAAGATTGAAGATATGAGATAGACTTAAAAGCGAAAATGAGTCATGTATAGGACTGTTAAAGTATAGAGAATCTGATCCTAATTTATTCTAAAACTAGATACGCATTTAAGCAGCTATTGATACTAAAAAAAGTCATATTCAAACTATCCTGAGTCGCTTTAGAATTATCTTAAGATGTATCAGAAAAAGTATAAGAGCACATAGACAGTGTTGGGAAGGTTACTTTTAAAATGTATTCCCCTACAGATTACAGATTACATACCCAAAATGTAATTTGTAACGTAATCACTTAAATTACTTAAAGTGAGCAACGTAAACTGAATACTTTGTATTACTTGATATTGTCATGCTTTTTAAAACGACATGAATGTAACAACCACATCCTGAAAATTCTTGTTTGTTCTCTTCAAATTGTCTGTTGAGCCCAAGTCTCCATGAACAGACTTTTGTTTACTGTAGAGAAGCAAATACGAGGATCTTAACATAAGAAGTTTTATCTGCTAAAAGAAAATAAAAAGTCCAGTCTTTCCTTAAACATATTAAAAATATTATTGATAAAGAAATCCTTTTTATATGAGATCACTGCTGCCTTAAATTATGTCCACCCTACTGTTAGTGTCATATTGTTTAGACCTGGTTTAGTCCTAGTTTTAGTCCGGATTTTAGTCTTTGGGCCCGGTCAAGCAGAAGTAAACAGCGAAGGCCAAAAATTCAAGTTAATGCATCTGATATAAAACTGTATTCAACAGATAGCATATGTACTCTAGTTTATGAAACTGATGACCTTTTTTCTGTACCATTTGGTTCTAAAGTTCCATACGTTTTAAACAGACCATGTATGAAATGGAACAAAAATTATTTCCCAAATTTCAAAGACCTGCAAATCATGTCTAAATGGATGTATTTCACATATTTTTCTCCGCTTGGTGCCTGTGGTCACTGGTGAACACTTGTTTGTCCACGAGACTAATAAAGACAGCATGTCACAACTCTGCTTTACAATGCAATTTTACAGCAGATATTTGCAGCCACATGTCCCTGTGAGGATTTCCAGGTATTGCTAAATTTTTCATGATATGATTATATAAAGTTTTACTGTACTTATCTTGTGGAATAATCGAAGCAGCCTAGAGTTGTGTGAGGCTGGAGTTCTATAGCAGGGGAATTTTATTTACCATACAGTCCATTCTAATCTAGTCCAGTCTAGTCCATTCCGGTCTATCTAATCCATTCTAGTACAGTCTAGACCAGTTTAGCATAGGCAAGGCAAGGCAAATTTGTTTGTATAGCACAATTCGTACACAAGTAATTCAAAGAGCTTTACAGAATAAGAAGTATATTAAAATCACAATACAAACAGATTAAAAAAAATAAATAATCATAAAAAAAAGTCTAGTCCAGTTTAATCCAGTCTAGTCCCAACCAGTCCAGTTCAGTCTAGTTTAGCTATTTCTGCTGTAGGGAGTATTACACATGATGACTATAATACATTATAACAAAACAAGAACTGAGCTGACATGTCAGAGTGTGGAGCTGGCACAGCACAGAAATTACAGTGAGTATTACTGTGAAATTACAAGTACATAATCATTTTCACTCTTTTTGTGCATCTTATCCACTTGTTTGTATAATAGAAATTAAAGTTAAACACAAAGACACTGCTCATACATACTATCATAACCACAAGAAGAGGAATGACAAATGATTTCTTCATTGAGGAATATGTCTGTGAGTAACTGAGGCTCTTAAGTTTCTAAAGAGGTTCATTCAGATTCTGACGAATACAGTCTATACATTTGCATATCCACAAGCTATGTTAAAAAGGACATGTTAATTTTGTACTTGCAATTCATATCATAATAAACTTGGAAGAGTTCCATGGAGTTAATACCATACCAACACCAACTTATCTAAAGTATCTAAAATATCTAGTATAGTACACCAGTAAAGTATACCAGCATTTTCTGGTTGTCTCATTACCACACCTATTCTTCTTATACTAGATTGTAGATTAACTTACAATGTGTTGATTGTTTGTTTGATATGCTATTCTTTATAAAGGCATGATTAATTCAAGTTCATTTGAGTTAATAAACCTTCTGGAAGACTTTGAATTATATAATACATGATGATGGCAAAGCTGCGCTGCACAGCAAGCAATTACCAAAGTACACAGCTGTTCATTAATAATAATAATGACATCGGTGTAGTAAAAGCTCACACATGCCTGCTAGGGAGTAAGATGTTGCTCAGTGCAAATGGCATGAGCTGCATTGTAAATGATGTAATCAGACAAAGGCTTTCTGTACTCAAATATCTTTAAATCAATAGTAAACATTAAATCTTTTCTCTGACAATTAAAAAAAGACACTCTACTGCATAGTTAAACTGGAACACCTTTTTACAAATCAAGCAAATCACAATCAGTGAGGCATAAACAAATCCAATCTTGAACTAAACCAGAGAAAAAGTATTTCAAAGACAGAAACAGGTCTATGTTAGAACTAAAATAAATAAAGCAGGACTATGTAAAAAAAATACAACTAATATGTACTCAATCAGAACTTGAATACCATTGAATACATTGAAAATGTGTTATTCATATTATAAATAACTCTAAACCAAAATTTTACCAAAATTTGAGACTTACTAATTGCATCACTCTCCCCAGATTTTTTCTGGGGAGTACTTGGAGATTTTAATTGTATTTTAACAGGTTTACTGACTGACTAAAGTGGGCAAGAAATCAGGAAAAGTATGTTTTGTGTGTCTCATGAGTCCAGTTCTGATTGGTCATGGTAATTTAGTAGACTGCTGGTGGGCATCCATGTGCTTCAGTGAAGTGTAGGCCTGTATAGTGAAACTGCAGGCTGAGATGTTTAAGCCTGTCCCAGGGGAACCTGATCCTCCTATAGCCGCACTAATACAGCTGATTAGCCCTGACCGTGACCACCACGTAGAGCTTCTTTTGAAGTTGTTAATATGTCATAAAAGTAATATGTCTCATGTACAGCCTTGTGAACTGGAAACACAATTTTGACACAAGCTCACCCTTATATTTACATTATGCATTTATTTGAACTTGGTAAGATGTTTTCCACGCCATAGTCAAAATTTAGAATGAGACTTACATGTTTTCCACACAGCAGACTTGAGCCAAACAACTCAGTGCTACACTGTGAAGCTGCCTGTACACTTGTCTGTAAACAGTCACATCTTCTAAGCCTATTTCTTTTAGGGGTTCAGAGTGGCTCTCAATAACTCTGACCCCGAGGTGAGGTGTATTCTATCTGAAGACACACAGTGATACCAGGAGGGCAGACCACAAGAGACTGTGAGTCAGTCACTCAAACGAACAAAACTACAGTCTGCTGTCCCCTGGTCCGAATTCCTGAATTGATGACAGATAACTTACGTACCATAATTTAGACAAATCCTCACTAAATGTTTATTTTAGTCCATCCTTTTCATCGTCATTGTATTGCAGGTCACCACAACCAACAATTTTGTAGCCAGACATTTGTTATTTTCACCTGCTCCATTTCAGATGCCGCACCAAAGAAGATATTGAAAATCTTAATACCTTCCTGAGTAAAGCAGGTCACTTCGCCCTGCAGCATAATGACAATATAATGAGAGCAAACTGCTTGAGCTGAGTATGTATGAGTATTCATTTATGCTGTCATCACTACAGACCTCCACACTTCTTACTTCTATAGCCTCTTAGCTGCACTCATATGTGTCAGAATAACAGAACACTCAAATCCAGAACTTAGAATTCTCACATTGAGTTCAATTTACTTCATTTTAATCAGCCCACACTTTTTCATTGGAGCCCTGCATTGCCCTGTTCATTTGCAAGTACACCTCTTACTTTTTGCCATTAGAACCGTGGCCCTTTCAGTGACTCATGACAGCTCACGTGGACTCCACAGCTTAAGAACTGAACATAATTATTAGATTCATTATGACTCAGCCCAATTTGACTCTTTCAGATTTTTAACAAGAGATTATCTAATGCATTTATGCAGAAAAACATTTGCTAATTTAAATATTGTCCTCCAAAACTGGGCATTGTTATAATATTCTAGTAGGTACATTGCTGACTTCATTATCCACTCTCTTCTTTTGTACAAGACAGAAATTTACCTGAGGACACCAAGGTCCTTGTCCTCCTGCTCAACAAATGTCTCAATATAACATCACATCTGACATTTTGTCCCTTTTTAAATGTTTTCTCCCATTCCAATATTTCTAACACTTCTAACTCCAGGCTCTTGACCAGTTACTTAGTGTTCTCAAAGAAGCTTGACACTAGATTTGGTGTAATATTTGATCACATTTTCTGACCATAATCCTCTTTGGAGCAGTTACATAATGAGGCACATTTGTTTTGTCAGGGAGGTGTGTAGTGTGTAGGTGGATCATGGTTTGTGTTGAGTGGGAAGGATTGCACACAAACAATTAGATGGTGAGTTATCCTGCCATGCTTTTGACTGAATAGGGGCCAAAACAAAGGATCTCCCTAGGGATTATAAGACAGAAAATACAAAGTTGATTGCAAGCTAATGTGTGCAATATTCTTTCAAAACAATAGGAAGATGAGAACTGAATTTTTTTTTTACAAAACTATGTGTTTTTATTAGGTCCATGCCTTTACATAAACTGGGTCACATATAGGTCACATCGCATTAGCATACATGTCTGAAGCATAAAACAGAGCAATAAAAAAATAAAATAAAATAAAATCTTCATCTTGTTAATTAAGTAATTATTTACACTGAATTAATGTCATTACATTGCCACTTATGTGACAATGACAAACAATGCAAATACCAAGATGAAAAGGAATTAGATACATTCTTGAAAAACAAATGTGCTGTTACTAAGTTTGTACTGACATTTCTGGTTGTTATCATTTTGCTCGAAATGTTTCACAGTACTGGATTAAACTCATCTCCATGGAGACAAGCAGTTGACACCACAATAATAAGTAACAAATCTGTAGAGAAGCACACTCACACTAAGAATTTGTATATTTTTGATCAATAAAAACTATGAATAAAAGCAAGATGGATTAAGTTGCCATGCTGAGGAAATTCCTGGCTAAGCCATAACATCTCAATGAAGACAAGCAGGCGGTGGACCCTCCAACCATTAAAGTTAAATATCCCTTAAATTATAACATTTTTTGTGTCATATTTGTCAAAGCGAAATATTGTAGCAATGTATGGAAGGACATTAAAACATGCATTGCAACAGCATATAGGTCAAAGTTCATTTTGGCAATTTAAGAATATAATCCTGAAAGTTGGTACATTGTGACTGCTGAGTGCTGACCAACTTGCATGACTTGTGAGTTAAAATGTTAGCCACACACGCCCCCTGGAGGCAAAATGATGTATTATCCTAGACCCTTCAAATGGATCTAGTGCGCTGTCCCAGATCCATTAGACTGAGGGTGTCAGTGAGCTATGTTTGGATGACAGCAGATTACATCATGATTGGTCTTCACTGTAGATGAAGACATAATAGAAAAGCGCGCTCACAGCCAACAAAGCCACAGACAGCACCATGTTCCTCCGATTCTCTCCCCTCAGCACCTGCAGCTCCTGGTCTGCAACAAGAACAAACATCCCACAATATCAATACTGAAAATAGGTGTACTTGAGTCTATACCTCTACTAAGAGAATGTTCCTTGTTAATGTCTGCAATAAAAAGTAAATAATAGGATTTTCACCTTGGTTTACGCAGTGTTGTTTTATGGGTTTTTTTTGTACTTCATATAAAAATGCATTTTACCTAATTTGTTCACTCTTTCATTCATAATAGTCATTTCTTCCTCCAGGTCCTGCCTAAATAAAAAGGAAATAAAGAAAAGAATAAACTGCATAAGCCGCCATATGAAACCATGTAGATTTATGGATAATATTATAAGATCTTTGGTCACAAACCTTTCCTTTTCAGACAGCGCCTCTCGTCTGTGTCTAAACTCCACCTGATCCAGGTTATCTTGGCACCGCGCGCGCCGCTCCTCCAGACGGTCGATCTAAACACGATTTAATGACATCTGTTAGTTTGTGCACAAGAAAGCTCATTTAATCAAGCCAGCGATGAAACGCACTCTGCTCTCTTTTAGCGCACAAGAAATGATCGCTACAAATGTGATCACAAATGATTAAAATATTTGGGCTTCCCCGTGCGTCTCACCTCAGAAGCAACACTGTAATTTTCTCGCCTTTTATCTTTTAATTTAGGCATTCTGTTGACAGTAAAAGCTACACAGCAGTGACTACGGAAGTGATTTTCTTCCTCTTTAATCATGGATCATGGTCATGCGCAATGTGCTTTACTGCCCTCTGTTGTAAAGATTTACTACTGCCTGGATTTAGGAACAAATAGGGCCTGCAAAAGTTGTCAGTCTATAAATGCATTCATCAAATTGTTACAGAGATTATGTGAGAAAGGTAAAGTCTAAAAATAAATATTTTAAGTGTAGGCTATAAGGCCTATTTTTTCTTTGTGGTTAAAGCGATAGGGCAGTCCAGTTGTCTTAATCGGATTAAAGTGCTTTAAAACTCACCTCATTTATCGGAAGAGAGAGGAGACACACAGTGCTATAGATAGTCTTGGACACGGTTTATTTTTATGTTAGAAATATGCCGCTTTTTGTAAATAGGGACCGAATGTTTGCGCACCAAGTGCATTTGCTGGAACACAAACTGCGGGTAAGTCGCAAAAATATACTTTTACACGTGCGCTTACACTTGCTATTATGTGTATTCACTTTGCCCAGAGTAAAGAGGAGCGAATACTGGAACTGGAAACTGAGAATGCGATTCTTCATTTAAGGCTCGCAGAGGTAAGAAGAGGCAGTTTGTTGAGGGTGCATTTTTTTTTTTTTTTTTTTTAACTTGAATTAGACAATAACAGGTGAATGAAGTGTACATGTCGCACACTTCGACAACGTCAAAAGTCAAAGAGCGACGCAGATGGTTTCAAATCACAGCACGCATAGTTTATACACAGCAAATTCAAGTGTTAATTCAACTCGTATATTGTTCATTTTAACACTTACCATGTCATATGGGGTCCACAATAAAATGAGTTAAAACTACACTTTGCAAAGTGTAGAAGGCTCAACACTGGTTAAGTGATGTAACCACACTCCTCACAGTTGAATTTGACACTGATTAAGATTTGATTTTTTTACACTAGTGTATAGTGAAAAACTAATAACTCTATATTGTTATGTTTTAACACTTTATCAAGCGGAAATAGTGTAGAGTGTTCTTCATGTTATACTATTCAATAGTAACTCTTTCTTCACTAAATACAGTGTAAATGCTGTGGTCATTCGAGTTCATAAAATAATGAAAACCACCGCAATATTCCATTTCATCTTAACTTGTATTAAAACAATGCACATCAAACAATCAACACAATTTAAACAAGTCATATGACACGAGATGTGTGAAGAATCCCTCAGTCGTCCAGGTAGAATCCATGAGGAGAAAATTCAGTTTGTTGACTCGACAAAAGTTAGTTTGGTTGAAGATGTTTTGCAGCTCATCCAAGCTGCTTCTTCAGTTCTGGTCAGGCTCAACCAGCAAGAAATGTGTCTATACCAATCTGTAAAATAAAATATAGAATAGAATAAATCTAACATATTAAAGTAACCACCTTGCAAAACGGGCTATCCAATATTTAATGAGCCATGAATAAAAATGTAAAAGTAAATATATAGTAAATATATTATGGTGCATATATCATTTTTGTTTGTTCCTTTTAAGCAGTTTATTCTGTTGCATGAGCTGTATATTTTTGTATATAGGAACCATTCAAATAAATAACTTCAAGGGTAATTTGAAAAAATATAGCCCCTTCGAAAAGATTATTTTTAAATGCAAGACCCACAAGAAACAAAAGACCTAAATGCCATAAATCATGAAAATAGAATGAGATGAAGGCAAAAATTACAACTACTTAGCACATATATAAAATTCAATTAGTCAATTATGAAATTATTGGTGAGGTTACATTTCAGTTCTGTTGGGAACATGTACATGTGCAAAGTACTGGGGGGGTTGCAGCTAGATTTTCCTATCCTCGGTCAGAAGGCACAGGAGACTTGATAGGTGACAATGAACTTTAATCCCATTTGAACAGTAACAGTAGCAGCAGGTGCATACATGCGTTGGTTTGTGTGTGTGTGTGTGTGTGTGTGTGTGGTTTTCTGTAACAAAAACAGCAAAAAGGAAATAATTAAAATTAAGTATCATACAAGTAAATACACAGGTAAATAATGTAACAGTAACAAGGCTTATAAGTGACTGAACAGCGCCCTTTTTTGGTTGGAAAAATGTACTACAAGGTTCAGTTTACAGTTTGGTGACATCATGAATATTAATTAGCGGAAACAGGCAAATTATATAATTGCGAAGTTTGGACAAAGGAAAAAACTTAAGACTAATTAGGAGACATTCAACATTCAACGTAGAAGTAAGACATGAATGGTGAAAACGTTAATAATAGCTTGTACGCTAACATAAAGATAAACATTAAGTATAAATTACTAACAGGATTATATTATTAAACTGAACTCAAAATATTGGCTACATTCGGGTGCCTAAACAAATAAACATAATAAGTATATACATACAAACAGAAATGCACTGCAACACTTACTTATTATTTACGCGCACGGTACATGTCCAACATGTTGCACTCGAAACAGCCGCTCAACATAATACTGGGCAGGACTAGACCAAACATGCCCACAAAATGGGAACATGGAACAGTCCAAATACCGACTACCACAGGGGGTTTTATACAGCCGCCCCCTAATGTGTGGAGCACGTTAGTTAAAAATAAAAGCCCATGTGACGATATCTAAGTACCATCTACACGCATTTCGGGTAGTGCAACAAGTTTGGCAACTGGGCGTCGGTAAGTATGGTCCCTAATGGTTACTTCCACCACTCGCACCTGTCCGTCCGGGTTGGGAAACACCTGTGTGACCTTGCCCACAGGCCAAAGTGACCACGGGAGTTGTGAGTCCACTACCATAACAGCTTGTCCCACTGTCAGTGCTGGAGTAGTCTGTTGCCATTTCTGGCGATGCTGTAGTGCAGGTAGGTAATGCCGAACAAACTGAGCCTAGAAGTGGTCAGCTATCACCTGGCTGTGGTGCCATGTCCGCCTCCCAAGCTGTTCTCTGGTGCCATACACAGCTTGAGGCAAGGAAGCGTTCCGCCGCCCCATGAGCAGCATGTTTGGGGTGATAGGATCAATGTCTGCAATGTTAGAGGACACATATCCCAGTGGTTTGGAGTTTAGTATTCCTTCAGCCTCGATGAGGATAGTGTGCAGTAGATCCTCTGCTACATTCTGACCCTGGAGGACCACCTTAAGTGCATATTTAACTGAGCGGATCTCCCGCTCCCAGGCTCCCCCAAAATGTGGAGCATGTGGAGGGTTAAAATGAAACGCGATGCTCTGGTCACCAAGCTTTTCCTGCAGCTGAGGCTTCATTGCCTTAAATGCCTCTTGTAGCTCCCTGTCACCTCCTTTAAAGTTGGTGCCCTGATCACTCAATATTTCAAATGGCTTTCCTCGCCGTGCAATGAAGTGGCACAGAGCCATGAGAAACGAGTCAGTATCCATACCATTAAGTAGGTCCAGGTGAACACAGCGGGTGGTGAGACGCCCCAGCGCTTTTCTTGTCTCCTGCCTATCTTTATGGTAAAAGGGCCAAAACAGTCAATGCCAGTAGACCAGAATGGAGGCTGCTGTAGGTGCAGCTGGCTGGCAGGGAGATCAGCCATTTTAGGTGGTACAGAATTGGCTCTCCACTTCTTACACCCTAAACAGTGATGTTGGTGTTTTCTAATGGCTTGCCTCCCCTATAGAATTCAGTACACGTGCCTTAAATTCAGCAAAGACATGCTCAGGGCCAGGATGTAGGAAGCGAGAGTCATAGTCCTTAATGATGAGCTGAGTTGTGGGGTGGTCTGGTGATAGCACAATGGGATGCAGAGAATCAATGTCCATGTTTTCTGCACGGCGGAGATGACCACCTACTCGAATAAGACCAAACTTGGAGTCATATTCTGGAGACAGGGTGTGGAGACGGCTGCCCGCGTGCACCTCCTTTTCAGCTGTAAGGGCATTCATTTCTGCTGGAAAACTATCCAGCTGTGCCTGTCTTAGCAGCTGGATTTCAGTTTCTAGGCGCTGAGCTGCAGACATGGGAAGGGGCAGCCACCCCGTGAGAGGACAGGTAGGTGGCCTGTACCAGATCAGCCCAGGAATCATGGTCTGCAGACTGTATTGGGTTAGTAGCAACATAAGCACAAAACACAGATTTCTTCAGTTCACTATTGTCCACAGAGTCATTACTCAAAATAGGCTGGGTTGGCCAGTGCTCAGGTGTTCGTCTCAGGAAGGAAGGTCCATCCCTCCACAGGCCTGGGGCAGACAGCTCCAACAGTGCGTTGCCCCGGGTGATGTCATCTGCTGGATTCAAAGCTGAGGGAACATATCTCCAGCTGGCAGCCTCAGTGAGCTCCTGTAGTTCAGCAATACGAGTGCCAACAAAAACCTTATATTGACATGACTCGGACTGAATCCAGTTGAGCACAGTGGTAGAGTCTGTCCACAAAGTAGTGTCACTGATGGGGAGAGTAAGCTCACTGGTGAGGAGTTTGGATAACTGTGCCCCTGCCAATGCTGCACATAGCTCCAAACGGGGTACTGACAGTTGTTTTCTTGGTGCTACACGGGACCTGGCCATGGCAAAGGCGGTGTGCACTTTGCGTCCAGCTGACTCAAATCTCAGATATGCCACTGCTCCATAAGCACGCTCTAATGCATCACAGACTATATGCAGCTGTACTGTTCCATCTTGTGTCTCTGGTGTGGTGTAGCACCTGAGCATGCAGATATTTGGGAGAAACTGTCGCTCACTCACCCACTCCTGCCTGTGGGTCTGGTTTGTGAGCAGTTAGCCACAGCTCACAGGTGGGTTATCTTGCCTCCACTGGAAGATGGGCTATGGCCTCTGGATAGTTACTAGCCCACTGTCTGATCTCAAAGCCCCTGTTGATACCAGTTCTCTGATATTGTCTACCAGTGGCCGTGCCTGTGATGGAGAGGGCAGGGACTGCAGGCAGTTATCAACATAGAATGAGTGCAGAACACAGTTCAGTACCTTCTTGTTACCCTCCTTGTGGTCCTGCACATGGCGCTGGAGAGCATATGTAGCACAGTAGGGGCTACATGTGGTCCCAAACGACAGCACACACCATTCATAAATGTCCGGGGTGCGCTCCCTCTCCATGTCTCTCCAGATAAATCTCAAGAGAGGTGTGTCCTGGGCAAAGAGTCGTACCTGGTGAAACATCCCTCATATATCCCCACTCACTGCAAGTACTCCCTAAATCTCAGAAGTACACCGATTAAAGAGGGACCGAGTGTTGGGCCTGGTAACAGCTGGTCATTCAGACAGTCCTGCTTGTAGTGGAATGAGCAGTTAAAAACAATCCTGGGCTTATTGTTATGACATACAATATGATGGGGAATAAACCAGGACTCGTCTGTGCTGCTTGCCTCCGAAAGACTGAGCTTCCTAGTATAACCAGCTTGTTCCAGCTTGTGTACCTCTGCATTGTATAGCTAAGTCAGGGTCTTTAGCCAGGCGCTTTTCAGTGGACCGCAGGAGAGCCATAACAGACTCAGGGCCAGTTTGTAGTCTAGAAGCGTTCTTGAGGTGGAGCAGAGCAGTTGCATAGCTGGTTATTCCATCTACTTGTACACGCTCAGTCCTGTTCTGCAGTAGCTCCAGTGCCTCTTTATCCTGCTTGGATCGAGTAACCTCCTTCTCTGACCGATAAGGAAGACCATCTACGTAACTGCCATAGCTTTTCCACATTATGCCTTAACACTTGAGATGGAGTTGGGAGCAGCAACGTGTGCAGGCATGAGGCCTCAGTTGTTTGGTGTAAAAAGGTGGCAGGACCCTGTATAGCCCAGCCAAGTTTTGTGTTCACAGCGATAGGACTGCCCAGAGGACCAGCTTTGACAGGTGACAGTGGAGTAATAAGATGTGCTTTGTCTGAGCCTATAAGGAGCATGGGTTGCACATCTGTGAATGCTTTAAAGGGGACATCACCCAGGTGTGCATATTTCTGGAGCAGAGTGTCCATAGGGCAGGATTGTTTGGCCAGATTCAGCTCTTAAGCAGTAAAAGCTTTGCTGATGTGATGTTTAGTTTGGGGGCATCATCACTAATGTCAAAGGTTACAGACTCTCCCTGTAACTCGGAGACTTCTTGTCTAATAGTCCTTAGTTTGAGGGATTCTACAGTCTTGTTTAACTGCAGGTAATGAACTGCTGCAGACAGAACAATGGTTCTTTCTGATCCATCATCAAGAATGGCATGTGTAGAAAGAGATTTGCCCTCACTATGGAGTGTAACTGGGACTACTTTGAGCATGACTGTGCCTGAGTGTGTAGCCTGATCTAGCCACACCATGCTGGATGCTGTACTCACAGTCAGAACACTCCTGTTGGTGCTGGAGGAGGCCTCATGGAGGATCTGTAGGTGTTGCTCTCCACAGGTAGTACAGGGCTTTTTTAGAGTGCAGCTGTCAGGCTGGTGTCCCCTACCACATCTCCAGCATCTTTTATTGTCGTTTATCCAGCTAACAATCTGAGGGGTAGTCAGCTTGGTGAAGTCAGATAATGTTCTGTACTGCTACGGCTTGAATTTCTCCCTTTTCTTGGCTTTAAGGACATCTTTTTTCTCTGTAGAAGCAGAGGTGTTAATGACAGCACGTGCAGGAGCTTTGTCATTGCCATAGTAGATGGATGAGGAGGGTGATCTTTTCATCTTAGATTGTGTCTCTCTGCGGTCTAAGCAAGGTTTATCTGCCATATAGCTATCAGTGGCTCGTCTTGAGATCTGAATGGCTTGTGATTTCCTCTCTAACCATCTGGCAAAATCAGGGAGAGTGTACGTGTCAGCTGAGTCACTCTGCAAGATGCCCCTTGTCAGGCAATATTCAGCAAAACTATCCTGATATGAAGCAGGGAGTTTACTCAGCAGTCTGTCCACATGAGAGCCACACTCCAATTCACTCTTTGCAGCTCCCTCTAGGGAGTTCAACAGTCCCACCAAGCTACTGACTGATAGAGCAAAGTCCTCGAACCCTTGTGCATCTCATGCTCTCACTGTAGGTGCTCTCAGAATACTGTTAATCTCACTTTAGACTAGTTGCCGTGGATGGCCATAGCGCTGCTGTAGAGCCTGCACTGCTTTGGTGTATGGCATGGGGTCATGAACATAACTCTTTGCAATTTGAAATGCAGCTGGGAATTTAAGATGATCCAACAGTACTTGGAATTTATAGTCCTCAGAAAGATGTGGATGTGGGCCCAGTACTCCATCCAGTCCTAGGGTGACCAAACGTCCGTTTTCCCCCGGACATGTCCGTATTTTGAGTCATGTCCGGGGCGTCTGTTTTTTTTTTTAATAAAGTGATGCAAATGTCCGGGTTTTCAGTACTGTTCATTGGGGGCATTAAACTGAGCGTCTCTCATAGCTCTGTGACTCAGAAGGAGTGAGCAAACACAAACAGTCGGTCAGTCTGCAAGATACCGAAGCACAAAAGCGCATTTAACAGTGAATTGTACAAGAAATTCTCCATTTTCCGTCCCGGTCGGGACAAGTGGGAGTCCATGTGCACAGGTTGTGAGGTGAGTACAGTGGTCCCTTGTTTATCGCGGGGGTTACGTTCTAAAAATAACCCGCGATAGGTGAAATCCACGAAGTAGTCAACTTTATATTTTACAATTATTCTATCTGTGTTAAGGCTGTAAAACCCCTCAGCACAAACTTTATACACTTTTCTTAGACAGGACAGGTGCAACCCTTTTTACTTCCTTCTTAAAACTTGTTGCTGCTGTCATCCTTGTCTTATTTTCCTCCTTCTTTATGTAACAAACTGAAGATTCATTTATTCCATAATAGAGCCCAACAGCGCAGAGTCCCGCACGGGTCCATTTTTGGAGACCCCCAGTACAACAACGCAACCGCGCAGTACAGGACCGCACCTGCCCGTTAACCAGAGATTATATCAAACTTTTGCACTGCCTACGCCACGGACTGAACCAAGACTAAACCAGGACTAACCCAGGACTGATTCCAGGACTGAAGAGGAGGACTAATCCACAATTGAACTAGGACTAAATCAGAACTGAAACAGGACTCACCGTCAGGACGGGCTTGGAGGTGACCACTGGTTTAGTCCTGACCCACCCGTGTGTAATTACTACCCCCCCAAAGGTGTCCGGGTTTTCACAAACAGAAGTATGGTCACCCTATGACATGGCTAGTGTCCTTTTGTGCACTGAGCTGTTTCACCAGACACCCCTTCTTTTAGAGTGCAAATATTAAGACAAATATACCACTTTAAGTGTGACACATGTGCAACCTGTGATATATGAAACTCTAAGACAGGCCAACCCTGTCAGTGCCCTTATTCGTCAACTGTATGATATTGTGGCCCTAGTGGTGGTGGCCTACATTTCTCAGGTGTCAAGAGCGTTCCTCTGTCCAGGAGAAGTTGGAATACACAAATTAATCTGCATTCGGCTTTATGGCCAGGACTCATGTCACTATATTACACATATATATGCATTATGTTATATTTAAAAACAAATCACACTTGAATACCAGTATTTTACTCAGTAGGTTAGTGTAGTTACAAGTTAGTAGTCAAAAAGCAGTATTTTATTTTTTTTCTTTGTTTTTTTCAGTGCCTTGGAAAACTGCACCAAAGTCAAGAAAAGGATGACAGTATTCTCAAATATAACACACAAAAGATAACCAGATCCAGCCTTACCAAGCTCCTCTCTGAAGTCCAGGTATTTGCTTATTTATTTATTTATTTATTCATTTATTTACAAAATCTCTAAAATTAAATGCCTTTTAAAGGACTTAAAACATGAGCTAAGTGAAATATTTGGAGTCTATGTGAGCTTTACTACTGAGCTGGAGGAGCAGAGCAAGATCATTTTGGACAAAGTATCAAAAGCCAGCACTGGAGATGAAGTTCAATGTAAGTATGTTTATGATATCTAGCTTGATATATTTCCCTATTTAACTAAATTAAACCTATAGTTCTAGTCAGTTCCCTTGGCATGTCTTCACACTCCTCTCAGATGCGATGTCTTATGCACTGAATTAGTGTGTGGGAAATTACTCCTATAATCCTCTAATCTGACACACTACTCATCTAAAATGCCCAAGACCAGGGGCATCAGTTTAGGGGGTTAAAGGGTAGAGTTTACCCAGGGCCCAGTGCAGAAATGGGCCCCTCACAAAGTCTGTACGTGTTTTTTTTTTTTTCATTAGACAACATGTAGAGGGAGCATACTAAGATTAATTATACCCAGATCCCAGACTTTAGTGCTTACACCCCTGCCCAAGACTATTTAATTTTGCTTATCACCACCACAATGTTTTGTACAATAAAAACTCATATAAAAATGAACTAGCTGTCTTGGCATGTTTAAAACCATTGATTGACTAATTTTCCCTTACTGTTCTGTTAGATTTGCAGGCCAGAGTTTTAGCTCTTGAGTGCTCTCTAGAGGAGGAGAGAGAGCAGTGCAAAGTTGAAAGGCAAAGGAGAAAGGAGCTCCATAACACTGTAGTGGTAAGGAAATGTGATTTATAAAAATGTAAAAAAAAACAAACTCAAAACACTTTAATTTCATCCATCTGCTACAGGAGCTTAGAGGAAACATCAGGGTGCATTGTCGTGTGCGTCCCGTTCTCCCATTCGACTATCTCCAGCCCTCCACATCTGGATCAGGGTGAGTCATCCAGCTGTGACAAAAGCTTGGCCTCATGATGAACTAATTATCTGTATTCTCTATTATCTTCAGACACACACCAGTGGAGGAAGTCATTCAAGCAGTTAGTGATGTGTGTGCAGCTCTAATAATGTTATGTATTCAATTTACTGGTAATCTTTGTAATCTTATTTTTGTATTTATGGTTTCAGGACACAGTGATGGTGAACTGCATGAAAACAGGGTTGCCAGTGCAAAGCAAGATTTTTGAGTTTGAAAGGTAAAATAAAACTTAAAAAATAAATAGAACGTATTATTATATTAAGTAAGAGGTTAAGTAAACTTTTAGATACAATGTCTTATCTCTAATCTTGTGAATTTATTCGGTTTATGCAATTGCATTTTTTATTGACTAATAACTTCTTGAAAAACATGCATTTCTTACCTCTTCACAGATCTGACCTGCAACTTGCCATGTTGGTGTCAACTGCTTGTGTCCATGGAGATATAAGTTTAATGTCATGCGATGGCATATTTTAAGCAAAGCAATAACACCTCCATGGAGACAAGCAGTGTGCTGACCCTCCGCCAGAGAAGTTACATAGTTCACCTTTAATTATTAAAAAATAATCTTTTCAGAGTGCATGCACCAGAAGACTCTCAAGATTCCGTATTTGAAGAAGTCAAACCTCTCCTCAGATCTTTGTTGGATGGGTAAGTGGGAATAAACTAAAGTCACTACTATGTAAATGTGTAAATGTCCCATCTACTACACCTGATGCTTCTCCCCTTTTTAAAACATTATTTATATCTGTCGCTGTCTATTTTTATCTACAGATATAACGTGTGTATTATGGCGTACGGGCAGACTGGCAGTGGGAAGACTCACACGATGTTGGGCTCTGAGCCTCTGGAGCTGCTCTGCGGGGCTCAGCAGGAGGCGCAGCAGGGGGTCGTCCCAAAGGCAGCTGCAGAACTGTTCCGGTGAGACACTGGATACACAAGTGTTCAATGCCTCCTATACAAATATTAATAGAGAAGTATATTTCACTTGTTTAGTGTAGCAAAAAGTTCTAGCTGCTGTAAATAGTATTGTCACAATACTGTTTCAAACTGAATTCTGATACAATAAAAAGACTCAAAATCAGTTTTGATATCACAATTATAATAATAAACATGTTTTTAGACAATGCAATGTCATTTTCAACACAAAATATTATTAAAGAAATTAGAGATTTTTTTTTCATATTACTATGGATTTGTACAAGTTCTGCTCTAGATCAAGGTCATTCTAAAACATTTCAGAAAAGACACTATTTATAGTTATATGTTTTTTACAGTATCAACATTAGTTCAAATGAGTATCTAAAATTAGTATTGGTATCAATGAGTATCTGGGTATCCATGTTTTTGACAACCCTCACTCAATAAAAATAGACTCACAAATACTAATTGGCGTTAACAACTATCAAAGCTCTGAGTCAGTTCCAAAAACTGATGGAGGATTGGATCAAACGTGCTGTCCATTTTTGTCTCCAGGTTGATTTCTGAGAAGCCAACAGAGAGTCACACAGTGGAGGTGGCAGTGATGGAGGTCTACAACAATGAGGTGTTTGACCTGCTGTCCCAGGATGAGAGGGGCTCTGGGGGGCAGAGACGTGATGTTGTCACCACCTCATATGGAGAAAGCCATGTCCTTGGACTTACACATGAGTGAGATTAGTACACATCACATAACTGTTTAATATTGTTGCTATATGCTGAAATATGTTTTGGTTACAGGCCCGTGAACAGTGCAGCAGAGGTGATGCATTTTGTTAATAAAGTGTTGAAGCTTAGAGCCCACAGTCCAACTCATATCCACATGGACTCATCTCGCTCTCACCTCATCATCACTCTCACCATTTCATCCAAAAGTCCCAATGCACTGGCTTTAGGTGAGAAAAATTATTTAATCTTATGGTTTTCAGGATATAAAATATTTTGTTATACTCTGGGGGATCCAGTGTTTCTGTATCAATTATTGTAGCAAATTACCAAAGGCATTTTCACAAAGGGTAACAAGGTTATCTAGATTATCCAGGTAAGCTTGTGCAAGGTCTGCCATCTGCTTGTCTCTATTCAGATGTTATTGTTTTGCCTAGGATATTCCACAGAATGGCATTTAATGTATTTATCTCCATGATGACAAGCACAAGTTAGGTCTGTGGAGAGGCAAGCTTGCTCTCAGTAAAATTGCAGGTTTTCAAGGTATTTTTTTGCAATATAAAAACATTACTCATTGACTATATGCAAGATAGATGCTATAAAGATACTGTGCTCCACCAGAAAAGTTTCATAGTGCAACTTTAAAATGCTTACTGATATCACCAGAGTAATATTTTCACTGTTTTTATGTCACTAACCAAACTTACTTGACCTCTTAGCTCGTAGACTACACAGCACCAAGAAGGCCAGCAGAAAGCAGTTTTGGAGTCCACAGTGTCGCCGTGCTAACCCACCTGATGAGCTTCTGTTGAGCCCTGCTTCCTCCCGATGCCCTTCGCCCTCCCCATGTCCTTCCCCATTACGCTCCCCCTCACCCTGCCACAGCATCACCCAGGACACGTTCAGGACTAAACTTCAACTGGTGGACCTGGCTGGGAGTGAGTGTGTCGGTAAGTTGAGAAAGTACTTTTGTTGCCAGGAAAGTGAGAGATAATAATAGATTTGGGAAAAATACATCACCCCGATGGATATACGTATGCAGGTGCCAGGAAGATCCGGCAAGAAAGTGTGAGGGTGTGTGAATGAGAGAAGGGAGAGAGAGTGCATTCATTGTATAAGGATTGCTTCAGGGGGTTGATTGAGAGGATAAGTTAGAAGGTGTGTTTGGCAATTAATAAGATATGTGATTTAAAGTTTCAGAAAATGATTTGAAATAAACTTATGGCTACATCTGATGAGCCCCAAGGACACGTTAAATCTTTTTATATTATTTTAGGGAGAAAATGTATGGGAAGTTTACTCAATGGCTTACTAGGCAGTTGAGTTCTGTACAATTAGATGTACACTTTTGCTTAATCTACAGACTAAAATATGCTTAAGGTCAAGTAAATGTTGTGGTTAATAAAATAAAATGAATCATCTATTGCTGATCATTTGACTTCATTGTCCTAGTGAAACTTTGCCTTTGTTCTCATCAGGTTTGTCAGGTGTATCAGGCCCAGGCTTGTGGGAGGTGTCCTGTATAAACCGCTCTCTCTGTGCTCTATCTGATGTCCTGGGAGCACTGGCTGAACATAGACCACACATTCCCTACAGAAACAGCAAACTCACACACCTTCTTCAGGATGCCATAGGTACTGTATATATTTTCATTTACCAATAATTTTATCTTACATGTTTTATTTGAATTATCTGCATTATTTAGCTCAAACTCACAACTACAGATTTGTCTTATTGTGTTCCACCAGGTGGCGATGCTAAGCTGCTGCTGATGCTGTGTGTGTCTCCCACTCAGCACTTCGTCACTGAGTCCCTACAGTCTCTGAGCCTGGGGTCTCGAGCTCGTCAGGTCCAGAAGTCTGTGCCACGGAGGAAGAATAACACACTTCAAGTTTAAGTGCAAAATATGATAAATATGATACAAGTTTAAAACACATTCAAGTCTGACTACAAGATACAGCCTTTACTTAAGTTTGCACATGTAACTGTTCCAGTGGAGATCCAACACCTGCTTATATCCATATAGATGTTACTGGTTTGCTTGGAATGTTCCACAACATGGCATTAAAGATATCTACCTCTTTGGAGACAAGCAGGTGAGAAAACAAGACCAAGTTACAGGTCAGAAACGTGACTCCACACAATGTAAGAATAAAATGATAGAGCTATAGAAACACTTGTAATCAAATAATATCAAATAGATTTTATAATGTATTGTGGAACATTCCAGGCAAACATCTCCATGGATACACGGTGACAGACCCTTGACCAAAAAAGGTACATGCTAGCAATACTGTCACTGATACTGAATGCATTTTATTGGCAGTGAAAACTACTTTGTCATATAAATCAATAGAGCTAGTTTAAAAAGACCAGATCACCAGTACTGCAGTAAATGTGATACCTAGTTACCTAGTTAGTGAAGAAATATATTATGTAATGTTGTAAACACCTCTCCAGTTTTGTGTTCTGTTCTACTAAAAGCTAAAGCCAAAAGGTTGTTGCCATTTACAGAAGTGATAACATACAGTATCTTCTTATGTCTGTTTCTGGTGAGTGGAATCCAGTAATTAAAACAAGTTTAAAGTCTTGTGTGATTACGTCTTCCTGCTTAAATATATGCTCTCATTTTCCACAGCAGCACAGCCTCTGCCTCTGTGTAGATAACACTGTGCTGGGACCGCTGGCATTAAGGCTCCTTTTTACTGCCCGTGATTAGAAGCAGTGGGCAGGAGAAATGCACAGTCACAACCTGAGAGGCTCTAAATGTGAATGTCCACACAATCACAGTGAAGAATTGTGTTTTTGAGCAAATGGCATTAGAAGTTGACTACAGGTTAATCGGGCAATTTCCTACAAGGTGAAAACTCTGGTCTCCACTCAGCGTGAGAACAGTGTATCGGGTAATTAAATCTCTATTTCAACAGGGCTCCCCTAAGAGGTAAAGCAAACTTTATTAGGGCAGTTTGTACTACAATAAATTATCTATTATTACTGCAGCTTTAAGCTAAAGCAAAGCTGCAGTTAAAACAGAACCTTTATTCTATTATCCATTATTCTGTTATCATCTATGTAACCTTTCTGATCGAGGGTCTGCCACCGGCTTGTCACCATGGAGATGTTGTATGGTATGGTGTTGTACTTACCGTATATCTATCTTTCTATATTCAATTATAGAGATTTTTATTGTTCAAAAACACCTTGAAAAACCTACATTCTAACTGTGAGTGAGGTTATCTCACCACAGATCTGACCTGCAACTTGCCCTGGTTGTGTCTTCTGTTTGTCTCCGTGGAGATATATACATTTAATTTCCTACTGTGGAACATTCCAAGAAAAGCAATAACATCTTCATGAAGACATGAAGGGTAACGGACACTCTACCAGAAAAGTTACATAGTGGACCTTTTAAAGGAGAAAAAACAAGATCAGATGAAGAGTTGAGAAGACTGAACATTAGTTTTTTTTTATTCAAGCAAACTGTTACAGTCAACAGTTACATAAGTTACAGAGTTTACAGTTTTGAACCTCTGTCTTTTTTGTTTAAACAATGGTTTCTGTCTCATTGTATCCCTTTTCTTCCCCCCCCGAACATAGAAACAGCAAATCCATACAAGCGCAGGCAAGTTAAGTAGTAACAGCACAATTACATTCATCAACTCAACAATACGAACAATAAGGCAAGAAGAAGAAAGAACGAACAAGATATGGCCAACATTTTCTTTTGAAATGAGCCAAAAACAAGGCCTATTTATGCATCATTTTCTTGTCACAGCCTCAAGGCAGTTTCACGCTGAAAAACTGTTTATTTTAAACCAGAAGTTTGGTGTTAGCGGTAAACGGGATCTGGGGGAGGAGCTGCCTTTGGATACTGAGCGGCATTGGTCAGATTAGTTATGGATAAATTATCTGTTAAGTGTCAGACATTGAAGTAGGCAAGAAATCGCATGTGAATCTACAGCATCTTATCTCTTCCCTCTGTAATAATGGCATCGAAGGATAAGAGCTTAGTAGAGTAGAAAAACATGGCTCAGGATTAGTTTAATGACAAGATGAGCATACCAGAAAACACCATCCCACACTGACAAAAAAACAATCTCTCTGCATGTTACATGTTTTAATCTGAATAAGTTGTTAAATGATGTAAAATGTAATTAAAATTCATTATGAAACACTTGAACACACTTATATTGTGGAAAAATATTTGTCTTATTTTGATTTTGGATGAGACACAAATTGCTCAAATTTCTTAGGACAGGGGCAAAACATTGACTGAACAAAGATCCTACTAATGAAAAATAGATGTGCAACTTGGTACATACATTTTCAAATTCAACAATTCAATGTCATTAATTACATGTACAGCAGAGTAACAATTTGTCATTTGTTTTTCATAACCAGTGTTGTTGCCAAAATTATCACAGCTTCTCTCAGTGTACATGACAAGCCAAAGATAGGACATGTACTGATTTAACACCTGGTATGCACATTTGCTGTGAAAATGTTTTCAATGGAAATGGCTATTCTATTCAATTACATTTTACACTCAACTTATTCAGAATCATATTGTATTTTCCCAGACAAACTGACCCAGGCAAGGGGATATCCACATGTATATGGCCACAGCAACCATGAAATACTCCTTCATTCCCATCCATACAACAATAACGTACCAACACATTGACACATTCCTGTATTTGCTTGTTTCTTGGTGACAAAGTCAATCCTGATAACAAGCATGACAACTCAACTAGAAATACTCTTAGCTGATCTTCAATCAGCGTTCATGGAGTTTGTGTAAATTACTGGCCCATTTCAACCATAGTCTGTAACTTAATAAAAAGGTAAAAAACTTAAACGGCACTCGTAACGCCACCACCTGCCACAAGAGGGCAATGTGCTGTGAAAGGAAAGCTGCAACATGCCTTCAATTTTCCTTTCGCAAGTCTTTTTTTAAATATAGACACACAGACATGAAACCAAAACAAATGGGCCTTCAAACCTAAATCTTCATGTATATTAAGAGTTAGTAGGATTTCATCACAAGAAACCCAAGATAAAAGTTGTGTGGTAGTGCAGAAATCTTTTGGACACCAAGGAGAGCAAGAGCACAGGGAGTCTCCTCAACACAAATCACATCAAGACAGATGACAATACACGCTCCACAGAGGAGAGGCCGTCAACAGAGTGTCCTTCTGTCTGTAATGGATGCGACATACTGAGGGGTCATGTCAAGGGCACTCAGGGCAATTACTGTCCACTACTGCTGCCCCGATCACTCCATCCAGTCTCCCTCATCAAACTCAGACTCGTCCTCAGAGTCGGAGTACTCCACGGCGATGCGTCGGGACAGAATAGTGGCCACATCATTTCCAACACGCTCGTGCTTAGCCTCCTGCTCTCGTTGTTCCTCCACTTTCCGAAGCTGGATACCTACAGGAGCACAAGAGCCAACATTGTAATGGACAATGTTGTAGTTAAGACCAATCAATGTTGGCAGTTAAGACCAATCAAACAGAATAATAGTAATCACAATAATAAATAAGGTAAAAAATATGAAGGTTCGTGTAAGACTAAAGCACCTTTTCTGATGGCTTCTAGCAGCACACTGCGTGCATCACTGATAGGGGGTAGGTTTGCAGGGTAATGCCTCTTGGGAACCCCATCGTGGGTAGCTGCGTGGACTTGTGGAGATGCCATGGCTCCTGGAGGGGGACAAGGAGACGAGTTGCGGGCTCCAGGCTGTGGCAAAGGAGGCGGAGGAGGGGGTGGGGGTAGAACAGTACCATCTGAAGAACCCAAAGGTCCCATGGCTGACTTGTCCATGCCCTGATGTAGACGAGCGGGGGATGAGTGGAGAGGTGGGGCGATTGGTGGAGGAGCAGGATGCAGCACCCCTGGAGCGATCTGCAGAGGTGCAGGTGGAGGTGGGATGGCCGGGGGCTGCTGCACTGGCAGAGGAGGGATTGGGGGAGGAGTGCCCCGCAGACCAGCAGAGGGCAGTGGAGGGGGAGGAGGGGGCAGGGGGGGAGGAGGAGGAGGAGTGTTGTTGAGACCTCCTGTCCGAGCTGGAGACTGAGGCCTGCTATCCGAGAAACCTGAACCAGAGCTAGATGAAGAGACAAAAGGTACGAATTAACAATCATGTGTGGATGAAAATGCCTACGTGCATAAAGACAGTGGGGTAAAGATCTTAAAATAACATCACTGCACCTCCTGCACAAAAAGCTTTAATCAGTGTTTGTGTGTCTATACAGTCAACTTTTTTTAACTTCACTTGTAAAACAATAGACCACTGCACCAGTTCTTCAATAGCACAGCACATTGCACAGAAGTCCTCTGACATGGATGGAGTAAAGTGTAAATTGGATTGTATCAGAGCCCTTAATATACACTGCATCCACCAACACCAGCCTGTTACAGCAGCCATAGCTTCAAAGAAAAGTGTATTGAATCCCACGCCAAATGTCAGAGGGACTTCAAAGAGCAGAGGCAGACAAAGCTGTGATGGAGGTCTGGAAAAAGCAGAGCAGGGATGACTTTTGGAGAACTCAATTAAATATTTCTCCTCCTCATGCCTAAATGATGTCTGTATTGCTTCAATCAGAATGACTTAAAATATCTTAGTTTATCACTGGACCAATAAAACTAACCAAAAGATAGGCATTGTCATCTCACCTGAGAACAGAGGGGGCCTTGATGTCTCCCATCGGGTGCATGGGGGGTGGAGGGGGCGGAGCATCATGGGGTCGTGATGAGTACATTCGGTCTCCCCTGTTGAGCAGCTCGTTCATCTGGGTGTAGGGTAACGCCGCCAGTGAGAATGTCCCATCCATGTGCTCCGTGTAGACCTGGCCCCTGGAATCAGGCACAATGATGCACATGTTTTAACACCTTGTATGCAGATTTGCTGTGAAATATGTATCAGTAAAAAAGGCTATTCTATTCAGTTGCTTTTTATTCAGAACTGTATTGCATTTTCCCAAACAAACTGACCCACACACACAATAAACCACATGGTAGGAGATAAGGTGGGATAAACACATTAACTGGTAGAGCATTACTTATAGTGTAAAATAATTATTTTCTTGAAAAGTAATATATTTTGGGACATTATTGTCACACATGCAGGTGCTCCTATGAATATCAATTAGTTATTATGAGCAAAAATAATGCTATGTTAATGGTTTAAAATGTAGTGAATAAAATTACACTTAAAATATAGGCCACTATGTAGATTATTATTTTTTAACACCAAATACAGTTGAATATATATTTATAAAGATGAGACTATATATGTGTATTTTCCGCAAACAAAATTAGACAGAATAAATTGATTTCTAGTAGCAGTCCAATTACAAATCAAGCAGCAAACTGCTCACTGTCCTCTTCAATCATTACAATGTATATTTTTACATGCTATATGAGAATACTATCGAGCCGTCATGGTCTGAATAAGATCACGATGTCATGTCCTAGAATGGCACTAATTAGTCTGCAATAGATTTTTGATTAATAGCATCGACTGACGTGAAAATGGCTGTACATTGAGTGGCACTGGAGACTTGCAGCACAATAAATGTAATCATAACTGTGAGGGATTCTAATCAGCGCTGCCAAGGCCACGTTTTCTCACTGCAAATGAAGTGTAAATTATAAGACGCGATTGTTGGTGAAGTGGGACCAATTCAGCTTTGCAATGACAGATTTCACCCTGCGAACGAAAACATATGGCAGAACTTTGAGCTTCAGGTAACTGTACTGATGGGGAGATTGCTGCCTGCCTGTGTCCAAGCACATTGTTTTGGCTAAATTCTCACTACCTCTCTTGCATAATTCTGTTTCAGGTATTCTCTACAGATCTGACCTGTGACTGGTAATGACACCTACTTTTGTGTCATGAAGGTGAATAAAATTAATGCTGTACTAAAAAATCATCGTACATTAGGGCATTTTAACTTGATAAATTTGTGATCAAGTTTACAGAACATGGTTGAAGTTATGGTTAGGGTTATGGTCGCATTGCACTTAAAGGTGCATTTCTGTGGTCTGCCACCTGTTTGTCTCCAGCAAATATTGCTTCGTCTAGACCAGACAATAGATCAATATAGATTAAACCTATGTATCACAAGAGAAAAGCAGGTTACAGCACTACACTACATTACAATTCAGATCTGTGGAGAGTCACCTTTAATTTCTTCACAGAATAAATCCATGTAACACCCGTAATGAATAAATGCTTGATGGATGTTTAATGTCATGCCATGTAACATTCCAGGCAAAGAAATAACATTTCCATGGAGACAAGAATGTGGTGGACTCTCTACCAGAGTAGTTGCACAATGTACCTTTAAATTTCAGGCATATTGTTAGGATCAGCATAAGCATAATTATTGCATTTGTCATTCTAACAAATTATTTGTCTAACACTTTGCTTGTTTATTACTTATCTCGGAAAGTCAAGCGTATTTGAGCTATATACTTCTGTATGTAAATCTCACTAACCTGCTGTCGTGGTAACCTGCGGACCCGTTGGCCTCTCGGTGCTTGTCGTCCGGGACGTCCTGGGCCAGCTCTGCGCCCAGTGCCAGCTTCTGCCACTCCTTTTTCCGGTCGTGAGGGGCTCGGGGCACCTTCTCAGTCTCGTGAGGGCGGTCTATGGCCTTCAGCTGTGGACAGGGAGCGATGAAGGACACACAAGACGAACACCAACAGGACAAACAGTGGACAAGATGGTGGATGAGGACAAAGGAAGAAGAGAGAAACACTTGGTTAGATATGACTGGACAACACATTATTTATTAACACTAGTTAGTTCTACAAAGTAATATGTAAAAAAAATCATGGTAATAGCTACCTAATCTGAAATCAAAATGTGCTAAGGGTGTATTGAACAATGCTTGGAAAAGTCTCTGAGTCAATACAAAAATGACAAGAAAAAAGAAAAAAAAAAGTGAGGAAAGAATATATTGTTTTGATAAGTACAGTTCAGAACTGTGAAAAACGGGTTATTCAAAAAGATCTTCTCATTCTATCTCAAGTGACACACCCTTTTAACTCACAAAAAGACAGCATATCAAATACAAAAAATATGTATTATTTTAGAGCATGATAATATTCTGAAAACATGAAAGAAGAAGGACCAAATCAAGTCTAATATTTTCAGTCTGTGTAGAGAAAGGTCATATGTCAAAGAGGACTCAAACGTTTGACAACACAATAAAAGACAGACACAGCAGAAGCAAAAATCACACAAAATGTCTTAAATATTATCTGTATTTTTTCCACATACCTGCCCTGGAAGGTCTAAGTACCTATAGACCTGATCATACATGCGGGGGTCCTGCAACTACAAAAAACAAAAAACACAAGAGAAGCACTGGGGTGAGGGGGGTGGGTTTGAAAAAAAAAAAAAAGAAAAAAAGAAAAAGAAAAACTCAAACAGCCACAACAACACAGAGTGGGTGGTGACAGTGAGGGGTGCACTATAGGTGAGGGGTGAAAAGTGAAAAAAAGAAATGCATATAAAAACACAATGGCCATGTGCTCTCAGCATAGGGGAGACACAATAATAGTATAGGGCCTAGCATACACAATTCAGAGGACTAACAATCTAGTTTAGAAAGAGACAGACCTTACTGGAATGAGAGGGGAGCCCACAGTGACACACGGCAAAACAAAAACATGCAGAGCCATCTCAAAAGTAAAAGGCAAATAGCAACATTACATACAAACGCACACATTCTAACAAAGCATCAAATTATATGAATGACACATTTCTGACAACGTTAAAAGTGCACTATCTAACATTTACTGTAATAAGTAAATGAAAGAACAGTTATATATTGCACATTTAAAATAAAACAAAACATAGTATAATCCAGTTTTGAAGCCATTAATTAAATTGAGACTTTGGAGCACAAACTCTTGCTGAATGACAGCTGATTCAACAACAACTGTTCTCTCTGGATTACTCATAGTCTGTTTGGCTGGTCCTCGACCCGGCCTCAGAGGAGGAGCGAGGGAATAATTCGGATGCTAATGTCTATTGATTAAGTTCTGATTCATCACGACCCATTATCTGTGATGAGGCATTGGTCTGCATATAGCACCCCCGTGCCTGCCTCCTCCTCTCTGCTCCAGCGTTTATAAATCTGAACCCACAAAGTCAATATTGTTTAGTTCGCACTGAAGATCCCAAAACGCTGTGTGCAAATGGGTGCTTTGGCACAAAAGGTCAAATAATTCAGGGCAGGATAATAGGTCTACTTGTATTTGTTTTGGTAATGGGCTACAACTGTACTTAAAACCCACCATTTAGTTTGAACAGATTACATTCCCACATATGAATATTTTTAAAGGTCTCATATTATGCAAAATTGACTCTTGTGAGCTTTAAGTCATGTTATAATGGTTTGTGTTTTGTTTCATTCACACGTTTGAGTATCACTTTATCATTAGTCTGTCTACATCTCTAAAGCTCAAAATGCTACTTCCCACCTTGTGATGTCATGAAATGGTAGTTTTCATGTTAATAGCTACCTTTTACTGTTTTCAGTGGAGAATGGCGATTCTAGGACTGAAATCATCCAAATGATTTTAATTAAGGTGTATTGAGTTTTAAAACACAGTGGAGCATTTCCAGTTTTACCACATGACATCATAAGGTGGAACTGAGTGTTTTCGGTTTGAGACAAGAAAACATAACAAAACTCCAGGTACATTTTTGACGCTGAATCGACATTCAACAGTGATCTGAAATAGCATAATATGAGCCCTTTAATCTAAAACAAATTGCAACTGTGGTATTTTTTAATATATCCTCATTCTAACTTAAGAAAATGCATCATAACAAGTTTCAACAGACACCTAAATAATTAGCCAGGTTGCAGTAGCTAAATGCTGTGTAAACTCCACCATCTGTCACACATATTATAAGCTAAATTTTTCACTGCAAACCAGTTTAAAGTGAGCAAGGCGGGAGCTGAGTGAGAGACGGTGCATCTGTACACGTTTGTCAGGACTTTTATAAATGGAGCTAATTTCAGAAGCTGTGGAGCCTGCGGGGAAATCTCCATCCCTCATCCCAACAGCCAACTATCAGACTGTGTGCACATCTCCAGAGTTATGGCCTGTAGAAGCCATTTAAAGTGTGTCAATGTGAGGGATGTGTGTAACTGTATTGGGCTCTGTGGTTTCATGCTGGATGTAACAGACTCAGCAGAAGTGCACTGAGGCATTATTGAGTAAAAAATAAAGCCCAAAGATGGTGGAGCTAACAGGAACATGTAAACAAGACCCCTTTCCTGACATTAACATCTGGACTGAATACACAATTGTTGCAGAAAATGTATTATTTACTAAGAAAACATATTATAATTTAAATAAATGTGTTGAATAAACCACAAAAGACATCAACCTATGCATATGTGTCATTGTTAATGATACAAATACAGCCACAGAGGGGTAGTGTAAAATTTAAAAAGTAAAAGTAGTTACTAGGGGTGTAACAATAACCCAAAATATTGTGATATCGTATCATCAAAATTCTCTCAATAATATTTTGGGCTGTCACAATATATCAAATCACAAGTTTCTTTGCTTAAATTCATTGTTATGGTGCAACAAAAAAAAACCACAGGGAACAACATCGACCATGATCCTTTGCTCTGTTTTGAATAAACAGCAGTTCCAAGCACTTTAAAATCTTAGTTCTTTGTGTAGCTACCCTGGTTTTCTTAGCGAGAAAGGACTTCACGCTTCGTACTGATGATTGTGTGTCAGTATTTATTTTCAGCACTCTTCATTAACACACCAAAACACCGTGAAAACTAAAACAAAAACAGACAGAAAATAACTTAACCTTTCATAAACACCTTTAAATAAAAACACAATAGAAACTATATTTACCGTGTTCGCCTTTACATTACCAGAGGTAGTAAAACAGCGTATTTTATCTTGATGTCCCTTTTTCTGTACACCTCTCTCTGTTTTCTCTCTTTGTCCCCTTCTCTCTTTTTGCGCTACTATTTTTTTCTTTTCTACTTCCAGGGGTAAGGCAAAGGTCACACAACTCAATACAAAAAACAATAACAGCAATATTATGACACATCTCAATACTTGAACAAATAAAATAATAACCTTTTCACGTATTACTATAAAAACAGATATATTGACATTATCGTCAGTTACACTTTGAATTAAGTCTTGTCAAGGCATTTTAAGAGGAAAAAGTAGCATATTCACAATTTTGTTAGCCTCCACAAAATATTGCAATAAATATCATACTGTGAGATGTATATTGTGATCTGGATTAGATTTGGATATCGTTACATCTCTAGTAGTAACCAAAGTTCCAAATTGTCACCAAGAGATGATTATCTGTGACATCTCCAGAAAGGATAACAACTGGAAAGTATGATCAATGTGATATTCATTTTCATTTTTTATATGTTCAGATTTCAGTTGGACATATGTAATAATATATAATAATTATGGAGTGTTCAAATAATCAATCCAAAAAACAAAACAAAACATTTTCAAAACACTTCATGAAAAATGTGTTCAGTGGATGCAAAAACTAAATAATAATTCTATTTTGGTGTTAAGATATAAAAAAGGATGAACACACTAGACCTTTAAATAGTACATCATTCCCTTATCTTCCACAGAAGTGCTGTTAGTACTGTGCTCATAGATCTAATCTCATGCTAATATGAAATGCAAACTTTCTTGTGTTACTTTAGTATAACGATGCAGTGAGGACAGTTAAAGGGGAAGTCCAGGGGCTGTTGTGTTAGGTTAGTGTGGGTGAGTGGGCTGCAGACCGCTGGGACATGGCACATGCGGTCTTACCTCAGGGAGGCAGAGGAAGGGGACAGGACGGGGGTCAAATACAAAGCCATTTGGACACATGAGATAAGGCAGATCCGGCTACAGAGTGAACACAGAATGTATGGAGACAGAGCAAAGAGCGAGAGGAGAATAAAGAGAAAGCCATAAGAGAAACTATAGATACAGACGGTCAGGGCAGAGATTAACTGCTTATAGGAAATCAGCTGTTTTCATTTTAATTGGTGAAGACAGGTGGGATCTAACAGTGAATCTAATGAAGTAATGATTCAGTACAATTTAAGTGAACTAGTTCAACAAAGAGTTTACGTAATTTGCTCTAAAATGGTCTTTCCTTGAGTCATGACTGAATAAACCAAACGATGCACACAACAATAATATCAAAAGAAGATAAAGTTAACTAAAACGTCGAGCATATACAAAAGAGCCTATTTAAAAAAAAAAAATAAATGTCCATCCAAGTCGTGCACCATCTGTCATTCACAAGTCATGGTCATTCCTTTTAGTCTATAACCTTGAATCTGTTTTGACCCTGAAACGGCTCATGTCACTGGCAATATCAGCTGTGTATCCAGTGCTGCAAAAGAAATATGGTTCTCTGTCTGTGAAAACAAAGCTATATAATAATTTTAACAGAATCATACAACTGAAGAAGAATGGGAAATATCAGGAGTAACTAAAAGTACAAAGATAATTTACTTAATATAGTTGTCAAATCCATTTAGATGAAAAAATAACAACTCACTTAATATTCTTGCAGTGTAATAATAAAACATATAGTAAACGTATGGTCAATAGCAAATACAAAACTGTTTTTGTAATAACACATATCATCTAGGCATGGGACGATATTGAAATTTTATGTCACGATTTTCATGGCCAAATTAATTGCGATTAACGATAATATCATAATAATAAATAAAGTTTCTGACAGTTTAAAAATATTATAGACATAAATTATTATAAACAACTGTTATAGTTTTGTACTTTGTTATAAGTGAAAACAACTACAATCTAGAAGAGTCCATGATCGATTTGTAGCTTTTTTCTGTACATGCTGGTGATAAAATTACGATTATCTAGCTGGCTTATGTTGGCAATTATCATGATTGTATAACATGTCCCAAGATGATTATTATCTACCTTTTTCATCACGATAAATGATATTATTGTTTAGTGTCCTATCCCTAATATCATCAAGTGCATTTGTCTGCAAACCGTGTCTGCAATACGGCGCTTCAGCAAACACTGAATGGAATAGCTCTCCACTTTTTAACCAGTGTGAGCTCTGATATAAATGTCAATGTATTCCATTAGGAGACTGTGAGTGCTGTAATCAAACAGCAGACAGAGAGAGGAGCCCGGGGGAGGCGCTGCTAATTCAGTTTGGAGTCAAGTGAGAATGAGACGCTTCCGACTTGTAGAACTGCACAGCTCCTCTGTTATTTCCACTGCACTTGATCACATAGGCTTAAGGCGGAGGCCCACAGTTAAATAGATTAGGACTTAGGAAGTTTCCTTTGCATTACCATTTACTGTTGAATCTCAAAATGGGTCTACCCGTAAGAGCATTCAGATAAAGTGCTGTACAGTGCACAAGTTTTAAACAAGACAAGTGAGAACACAGCCAAGAGTTTTCTTAAAGTGCTTATGACAGGTTTGACTACTTATTCTAGTATGCTTTACGTAACATAACTGTATTTAAGATTGAACAAAAAAATTCCTGCCTAGTTAGACAAGTTTATAATGTTACTTGTCCTTGAGGAGCACCTGTTCTGGACTTCAAACTAAGAAAAAATCCCCTGAAGCTCTCTCTCCTTCCATGTTTTTACATCTTTATTTTCTTTGATGAATGCTTAAACTGTCAGAAAAATGTGTTCCTTGAGCGCAGTTGTCCCTGCATTTTGATTTTATGCATTTATGATATAGATAAAGGGATTTCTTTTAAAGACTCAGCACTACTTCCTGTCATTTTCAACTTTTTCATCAACTTTTCTTCACAAATGTCCACCTGACTGTTTTGAAACTATAATTAATATCTGCAGACAGATTCTATTTCACCAAACAACGTAATAATTAGACAAACATGAGAACCTGTCATACTGTTATCAACTGTTACCAACTTTGATTCTGTGTTCTTTTAAAAAAGCGTACTCACTAAAAACTAATCATTGTGTTTGTAGAAACACAGAAAAAAATATAGGTCTCAACCGAAACAGCCTTTTGAGTCCAGGATTTAATGAGATATGTGGGAGAAATAAGGAGGCTCAATATCTACACTTCATTTCACGGTAGAAAATGTAACTTGGTGCACAGAGCCAATTTTATTATTACTATGTTTGTGTCCAAGAATTTCTGATCTGAAAACTCCCCTTATGACCAAAATGTAGTAGCGCATTTTAATACTTGAGTTTACAGAAATACCTGAGGTAGTCCAGTTTGAGCTACAGGCTAAATATTATTGCTTTCCTCCAAAAATGTCCAGACGTGAGCTTCAACCAACTGCTTTTTATAGAAGCAATCCCCAGTGTCAACTAGATTTATAATGTGATGTATAAGGGAAAAGAAATTGAAACCTCAAGAACATGTAGTTCTTCTTCGAATAAATCTGCTGCAGTCTTAAACGTTAAAAGATCCTTATCTCGAGAGCCTGCTCATTAATCATTTTGTACATTAACTGCAACATCACACTTTTCTTAGGCCAAGATTATAACATCTTTCCTTCATATATTCACCGCTACAAGTGGCATTCAAAACAAAAGTACTGTGATGGTTTGAAAAATCATAATTATCGTTTCATAATGAAGATGGAGATAATGCACAGATGGATATAGAAAATGTCCCTCTTTGGATGTATGGTTTGTAATTACAGAAAAAACTACAATACCACTTGTCCTTTTTCTCTAATATTGCTTCAGTGTAGAATGAACTGGATAGTGTAAATCCCAAGAAATGTATTATATGAAATTATATGATAGTAAAATGCTAATATATTCTACTATAAATTCATATTAAGCTGAAATCTTTACTTAATAAAGGCCTGGTATGTTGAGGTGGGCAGAAGTGCTGTTGGGGTAGATTGACAGCCACAGTTTTCATCAATCAGCCCTAGAGCAGCTTCCTTATAGTTTATCATGTTTGAAATGAAAATGAAAAATGGATTGTACCATCAACTACCCTAAACTTGAGATTTTTCCATTTAGCATTTTTTATACTTTATTCAATTTCACAGGATCTATATTTACAATGCATGCACTGACATGTATTTCTCAAATCCGTACTCCTTCCTGAGAACAGTTCAGTGGGGTCTGTGTTTGCCAGCTAAGCACTGTGGGAAATGAAGTGTTTTATACAAGCAAATCCCAGCCAGAGGCTTTAATAACAGTGAAATCTCTTTCCAATCTCTGCTGAAAATGCTATAAAAATGAAGAACTATATAGTTAACTTGAGCAGGGCTGTTACTTCAAAATATTTGTAGTTTTTTTCCCCCAGTATCCAGATAATGACGCAACAAAAATCTGTCTTTGAATTAGTTGAAATCAGACAAATGTGAAAGGACTGTAAATAAAAAAATACAATTACGTGCACTACTACTATTTATACTACTATTTATACTACTACCTCTACTACTACTACTACTACTACTGCAAGCCCACACACATTCACTTCCACATGAGCAGAACCTTGACCTGTCTGTGATGGACTGTGAGAAGGCAGCGTGTCTTGGCCCACAACCTGCTCCCAATTAGAGCCCGTGGATCAGAGGGCGGGAAACCCCTTTGCAGGAGGTGATTCGATTAATTTGTGTGTTTGTGTGTGCCCAAGCAGAGCGGCTGGAGAGGGGCCGAGAGGGGAGCAGATGTTGCCATTAATTAGATGTAATGATCACAGAAGCACGAGGGTCGAGCGGAGGAATGAGTATTGGCTAATTAGAGAACATGGATTTGTGATATAAACAGCATATAGCCAATAAGCTGCACTGATTCTAACTTTATGTATTATGATGCTGTTCATTATCTTCATGTTTTTGTGGATATGGTTTAGAACGAATGATTTTTAAAAGGTGCACCTTGTAACTTTTCTTTTCCCCAGCTGCTGTCTCCATGGAGATGCCTTTGCTTTGCCTGGGATGTTGCCCAGTATGGCATTAAATCTTTTCATTACAGGCAAGTCGAAGTAGGTGGCGCCGCCAAGTTAAAGGTCAGATCTTTGGAGAGGGGACTATGTTTACAGCAAGCATGTTTTTTCAAAGTTTTTCTGAGCAATAAAAACACCTGTAATGTTCTAATGCTTCATAGCGACGAGCTTAATGCCATACTGTGGAACACTCCAGGCAAAGCAATAACAACTCTATGGTGACATGTAAGTGGTGGACACTCGACTAGAAAAGTTGCATAGTGAATCTTTCAGTAATTTAGCAGTTTATAATTTATGCTTTGTGAAATTTTACTTTTAACCTTAAGCTTTTGAGTCATTTAAGCTTACAACAGCATGAAAACTGGAATATTGGCCAAGTCATGTTGGGGCAAACTTTTCAGAGGTGATACATAATGAGATCTGTGTACCTTTTGTTTTCGTCGCTCTTTCCTCTTGTCCTCTGTGTCCTGGAGCATCTTCTCTCTCCACAGGTCGAAAAAGTACGAGGGATTGGTGTAAAACTTTAGACTGTCTTTACCATCGTCCCTGTAAAGACAAAACAATTATAAAATCTTGAGCATTTTGAGCTTTGTAGACAGTCAATGTTGTGTAATATAGGAGATTTTTCTTATAGTAAAGTTTTACAGTACAGTATATAGTAAAAGCAGCTCTAAAAGTTCTTACTATTTAAACTTAACTAGCTCTGCCTTTCATGGTGGGAAAAGAGTAAAGCCCCTTTCACAGCCTTCTTTACTCACATTTCTGTGTAAATGTTTAACCAAAGTGAAAATCAAATATGCATCCAGGGTAATTAATTTGCATCTTCGTTCAGCAAAGCAATGCGCTATCACTGAAGGTTTAATATTTGATAAGAAATGTGCTTCCCTAAGGATTTAATCAAGTCAGTAATCTTCTTATTTCTAACAAGCCTGCTAAAAACAAAACAAACCTTTAGCACACTTGTATATAGACTGTGAATTATTGATTATAGACAAATATACTGGTTTATGAGAGTAGATTTATTAATAAAACATTCAACACAGCTTTTGTCTCATTCATTTGTTGGTTGTGGTCACTGGAAGAGAGAAATAAGTAACAATACAAAAAACATTGTCCAGGCTGCCATGGTCCACTCCTGGAGCAACTCCTTTGAGCAATAAACTACCTGTTGCTGTATTAATGCAAGATGGAGCAGGTACTAGACCTTTTGCCAGAAAAGTTACACAGCGCACCTTTAAAGGGCAGATATTACACTATTCTTTGATCTGTTATAATGTTGTTTCCTCATCATAAAACCACCTAGAGTAGTGTTTTCTTTCATTCACATTTATTAAACACACAAACCCTGCATGTTCAGGGTTAGGGTTCGGGTTTTTCTCGGAAAACACTCTGTTCCACCTTGTGATGTCACGTGGTAATACGGGAAGCACTAGAATCATTTGGATGATTTCAGCCTTGGAATTGACAATCTCTACTGAACTAAAGGTAAAAGGTAGCTGTAGAAAACTACAACAACATGACATCACAAAATGGAACACAGGTTTGACGATGTAGACAGAATAATAATAAAGGATTACTCGTGTGTGAATGAAAGAAAACACAACTCCAGGTGGGTTTTTGAGGAGGTAACAACATTATAACATGACTTAAAGCCCACAAGAACAAATTTTCCATAATATAGGACCTTTGAAGTAGAATAAAATCATGTCCATATCAAGTGTTATAGATGCAAGCCAACGTTAATATTAATGAAGGCACAAATTCAAGACTGCACTCCTACAAATAGTTTCCAATAAAGTTGATGTCATGACTTCAAAGACCATTTCCAGTATTGTCTCAAAAGAGTTAAAATGACTGATGTCTTCTGTACATAAAGTGAAATCCTAACTTAGCTTCTCATTTTTTCCCTCTACGTTTGTGGGAGGCAATTATTTGATGATGACACCGACAAGTGCGAGGGGAGTGAACATGAAAAGGAACAGCTTCAAAAAGAAATGAGCACACAGTTTAATGATATGCAGCACAACAAAAGGCTCGCAGATAGAACTCAACAATAGGATCAGGAATGATGGGAGAGTCTTTACAGTCACAATATGTCTGGGCTGAGAGTAGGGGGAAGACAGGGCAAGGTAACCATAGAAAAACAGGATGAAACTAAGAAAACCTATAAATAAGCAACACATAAAACATATAAAACAAATACATGAAGAAAATTTAGGCTGCAAAACTGTGGAACAATACCCAGTTACCACTTAAACAGATTTCAAATATACTTGTTTTCAAATCAGCATTCCGTTCACTACACACATTTTAAAAGGATATTAAACTAAAATACACCAAATTAAAATAAGAATCCTAAAACATTTCTGAACAGGTTTTAACAGATCTAAACTTTATTAACAGCTTTTGCCATATTACTAATACTAAAGCACGGGACCAGTGCAACCTGGGGACATCTGGTAATTTGCTAATTACCACCCCACCTCTGTGTTACTTGCAGCACATTCATATGGGATAAGCAAAGTCCGTAAATGACTCTATTTTACTGACACTGACACTAAGATTGAAAGAGAAAAGAACGTGGAAAGAAAAGAAAAAGATAGAAAAAGCTTGTAATTACAACAATGAGATGCAGATTCGCATGGGACTAGTATTATCACTGGATGTCTGTGTTTGGTGAAATATAGTAGGTAATTTGCGCCAGAATTTTTACTTTACTTTTACAGACATGACGCATTTGCACAGGATTAAAATCTCAGGCATCCTCCACAATTATTACAAATCACCAAAGGTCCACAGGTTATACTAATCCCGTGCGAACAGGTCTTAAGCCAGGCATGTCCAAACTATGATGACGAAGACAAATTTTTCTAGGCCCTCAAGCTTCAAGGTGAATTGGCCCATATTACCTTAAGCAGTACCAGCACATGCTTTTGAAAATCTTGTTAATGCAAATATATCAAATGTTTAGATTGCGGATCTAAGCATGAATAAAGGTCTTGTGGCTCATTCTAACCTATTAAAAATACACAGAATGTCTCTGTACTCAGTCTATGACCCTTAACTTTATCTGTTTTGATTTGTGGCCCTTGATGAGAAAAAAAGTTTGCAATCCCTGTACTAGGCGAATACTTATAGTTTTTATATTACATTTTTAAACTTTACAACAGCAATAAACAATGTCACCTAACCTCACTATCAAAAAGCAGTGTGGTATAGTACAAAGCGTGATTCAAAATGTGTGGAAGATAAACAACAACTGCAAAGCTACAAATATAATTACTATGAAACCACTTTGTTACTGCCTCCCTCTGTCCTCTGAATCACTGTCTCAGAACACGCTCAAGGCAAGCCAGCCTCCGAATGCAGGAAGCAGTGTGTGGGAACCGACCTGGAGCCTGGCCATGGATTTTTAGTTACATTTAATTATCCACTCGACCCCCCCCTTCCCCCTCCCTTGGTAAATAACAAAGTGTGCTCTGGCCTTGAGCAAATCCAAAATAAGAGGAAAGGAGGAAGTCCAGGTCTCTGCTACCTCTCCTGCGGTTAAGGGGCACGTTCAAGCCTTAGAGAATATTATTACCATCACTGTAGATTAAATAGCACTGCACTCACCTGTGTCTCAGTCTCTCAGAACACCCAGGCTAAATGACAACGGGTAAGAAATAAAGTGGGAAAAGCTTTTATGGTTTCCTCAGCTCAGTGCTTGGAAAAATTGAGATGTGTGAGATGAAGGCATATGGAGTAGCTACAATTATCTGTGAGTATTTACATGAGCTCATACATTAATTCCACCATTTATTAAGGCTATTTATGCATAAAAAATACACCAGAGCAAAGTAAATATGTGTATAATTTGCCCATCTACTGCAACATATTTATTATGTATTTTTTATTAACATTACATTAAATATTTGATTATCATGATTAAAAATGCACTTAGAAAGACAATGTAATTTCCTAACCTTCCTCTATAACTGTGTCAAAACTCAAGCCTATGCAAAAACATTTAAGCAAAAAATTATAAAATTCATATATTACATCTTGACCACCATATGTGTGAGTATAACAATCCAAAATGCAACTGAATTTTGCATATACACAGAGTAATATGATAAAAATAAGCAAGTCTTTTTTACTTGTAAGTCCCAGAGTGTTGAAAATAAATGGCCAAAATGAGGCAAGTATGATACAGACCTGTAGGGGGTGAGGATGTGGAGGGGTGGGGGCTGCTCACACGTCTCGTAGGTCTCCTGCATTGGTACAGGCAGAGACGTGCGCTCAAACAGCTGCTGGTCCTGAATGGTGGAGCTCCTAAACGCCTTCCGCATGGTGATGTCCTGAAGTGACACTGCAAAAACACAAAATTAAATTAAGTTTATATGAGCCAATCAGACAAATTCTACGTTGAGCGATGATTTAACGGTGCATTATGGTTTTCTGGTGGAGGATCCATCACTTTAACCTTGCACAGCATGGATTCTTGCAACATTTGTGAATTCACAAACTCAAAGATAATCCATCTTGGCATGCACCAGCTGGTACAGAAGGTAAGGCTTTGTCCATTTGTGGACAGGGAAGATCTCTGTACTTTTTTCTCTCGGATGTAACAAAAGTTTGATTTTTCATGAAATGCTGGCTTTTCCTGGAATGGTCTTTCAGTTATTAAATTCTAGGTAATCTTATTGACAGAAAATACTTGGCTTGGTGCCGTTTGTCTCCATGGAAATTTAAAAACATACATAGTGCCCAAAAAATATAACTTTCATGTAACTTTTAAATAAAATTTCCAGCTTTTTATAGCTTATAGACAGTTTTCCCCAACAATATACTAATTTATCTATTTAAAGCAAAAATAGTAATAGTATCATGTATAGACAATTCATCACCCTGCCATATTATGTCATTGTCATATATCACTCAACATTAATACGACAAACACCATTAGAACACCCTCTGATGTTCATGAGCTCATTCTGCCACGCTAGGCTAACTGGCTCATTTCAATTTCCCTTCAAGCTTAGCCACATACGAGGAGATAAGCACTGGGGTCATCTATCAGAGGCCACACTCCCAAACAGATGACATTTTCTGCAAGGCTTGAGAATAACATGAGAAAATCAATGGCGTTTCAAATGGGCTGTAGTGGCAAAAAATGCTGGGAGCAGAAATACAGACTAATGTTAGCCTGTGAAAGCATAGCCTCAGAAGAAGAAATGTGGTGTTAAGCGAATGTGAATTAAACATGAGAGGGTGACAAATGCATACACTTAACTGCTGCTCAGGGGAAACCGGGAAAACGTCACCTGTCTTGTTGAAATTACTGTAATAGCGTTTTGTTTGTGAAGACAGACGTGACAACTATGAGGCTAAAAAATAATGTTTGATAAATGTGAACTCCAGTATGTTCTGTAAACAGCATTTTTACAAGATGTATTTTTTTCTTTTGGGGTGTAACAGTGACAGCAAAAGTAGTAGTTGGGCTGCTTGATTAGGGAAACTCATATTCACATTTCATAATTGAAATTCAAATTTTTGAAATAATTATTTAAATAAGTACTAAACCTATATATTACTTTTTGGACACTCAAAGACAAAGCCATTGCTTAAAGGGACAGTTCAGAATTTTGGACAAAGGGCCTCATTTCCTTGTAAGCCAGAGCAAGATGTGTGGAGACACTTTTTTATTCCATCCAGTCCTTCTATTTGCAGAGGTCGCTGGTGTTAGGCTAGTGCATGTCAATGGCCATAGTTAGCCTGCTGCTAAAAACAGTCTTACCTACTCCACAAAGCACCTGAAGCAAATCTGTTATTACACCAGTCTGTCGACGTAAATGTCTGTGTTGATAGAATAATGTCTGAAATAAAACTAACCTTGCATCACATGAATCATCACATATTGAGGGACTATTTTCTCATATATCAGTCCACCACTGCTAAACTTTCTATCAGCTGCTCAGGCATAAATCCTTCAAATGCAAGGCTGGTTTTACTTCTAAAATTATTCTATCAACTGGATGGAATATTTTAAAAAGTGTCTCCACATGTCTCCAACACTCTGTCTCACTAGGAAATGAGGTCCTATGCCCTAAATTCCGAACTGTCCCTTTAAGCAATGGCCTTGTGTCCAAAAAGTAACATATAGGTTTATAAGTCCTATATGAGACAAAATTTATTCTTGAGTTTTAAGCCACGTTATAATGTTGTTACCTAATCAAATCATACCTGGAGTTGAGTTTGTTTCAATCACACATTTGAGTAATCTTTTATTATTAGTCTGTCCATATCTCCAAAGCTCAAAATGCTTTGTTCCACCTTGTGATGTCATGAAGTGGACGTTTTCAAGTTAACAACTACCTTTTACCTTTTTTGTTCAATACAGATTAGCAATGCCATGACTGAAATTATCCAAATGATTCTGAAGAAGAGGTATGGAGTGTTTTCTGTTTGAGAGAAGAACTCAGCCTAAATATGCATGGTTTGTGTGTTAAATGTGTGAATGAAACAAAACAGAAATCCACGTATGTTTGTGATGAGGAAACAACATTATAACAAAGATCAGAAAAGAGCGTAATGTTAGCCCTTTAATGAATTATTATTTTATCAGAGGAAGACTAGAATTGTTATGTCATATTTTGTAATCGTTCTGCAAGTTTTGAGGGCAGAACACTTTTCCAAATTATTCAAAGCAGAATTTTATCAATTGTTTTTTTCAATTACACAGTTTTTTGGAGTTAAAATTTTATTATTTGCACTGCCATAATATGAACAAATGTAATGTAGTAGTTGGAGGTAGAAGACGTAGTATAGGCCTAATGGTACAAACATAGTAGTAAGTTGAGCACTTTTTTCCATTACTAATACTGATTAAGGTAACATACTTTGCCTCCCTCTGATACACAAGCCTTATGTTCTTTTGCGGTAATGACTTCCACAGACTATAGTGAAAATCCAGCTGCATTCAGGTCAGAAGTGTTGTTTTGCCTTAGTAAGGAGATATGGTGAAGGACACAAATAAAACACAAGCGTAATGACACTCAGCAGACACAACTAGGGCACAGTAATGCAGAGAAAGAAGATTATATGCGACATTTGGGTGGAATAAAAGTGTAAAAAAAAAAAAAAGGCAGATAAAATGAAGCAAACCTAATGACCCAGGAGGAACAGTCAAAACACACAAAACATTAGCCTGTGAGATAAATGTAAATGAACTTTCCCACAGAGCAGTGAGGAGAAGGGGGTATAGCTAACCAAAGAAACTTCTCATCTTTATACACTGCTGTTAAATAGAAGCATAGCACTGAAATAGCACAGGTATCAGTTAGGTCTTATATTACACAAAATTGACTCTTCTGAGCTTTAAGCCATGCTATAATATTGTTACCTTATCAAAAATATATCTGGAGTTGTGTTTTGTTTCATTCACACATGCAATCCTTTATTAATCCTCCACAGTCTACATCTCCAAAGTTCAAAATACTCTGATCCAGTCTGTAATCTCATGAAGTGGTAGTTTTCAAGTTAACAGCTACCTTTTACCTTTTTTGAAATCATCCAAATTATTCTAGTTAAGGTGTACAGAGTTTAAAACACAGTAGACCTCCACATCCTGTATTACTGCACAATATCGCAAAGTGGAACACAGGGTGGAGTGTCTTCTATTTGAGAGAAGAGCACAGCCTAAATATGCAGGGTTTGTGCTAATGTGTGAATGAAACAAAGCACTACTCCAGGTATGTTTCTGATGAGGAAATAACATTATAACATAGATCAAAATAATAGCGTAACTTGGGCCCTTTAACATCATGCAGTGTAATTTGAATGGGCAGCAATGGTTTTTGATTGGTTCAGGAAACCCATGTGACATTTGTGTTATTGATTGACTGGAGAAGGTCAAAACTAAAGGTCAGTATTTTTCTTGAAGTCTTTAAAGCAATTTACAAATGAACAGCACAGATTTATGAGAACACAGACGAAACATGTGGTTCAGAGAAAGTAGAGAGCTTTGCACCTTTCAGCACATTAAAGGTTAATTGTATGATCTATTGGCTGCAAGCTCATTTGTAGATAGGTTTTTCTTACAAATCATACATGGTCTTATTTCATGTTTCCGGATTATGAAGCTGTTGCAATGAAGTGTTGCTGTGAGAAGAACAGTGTTATGGCATAGAGATCTACAAGCCTTTAATAAGCCAGTAGGAAGCAGAGACAGAGCATGGTGTCAAAATGTATTTGATTTAGTGCATCAGTGTGTGCAGAGACTGTAATCGAGGCAGACGGCAACACCAGTCAGTTCTATAGTAAAAGACAGATTTCAACACCCTAATAAAGGGAGGTAAGAAAGACTTATTCTGCAGCTGTAAGTTGTAAAATTTAAAGTTCAAGTTGTAAAATGTCTTTAGACACACACTTCTTACTGATTGCACTTTCTAATAACACAGACATTATGAATTTAGCTCTGTAAAATGTATAAAATAAATAACAATCATACAGCCATACATTTGAAGTTGTAATTTATAGTGCAATAATGGGGTTCAACTTCCTGTTATGGGCAACATTCTGAGAACTTGATTGATCAAACAGAATATTTTATACTGAATTATTAAGATAAGATAAGATAAGATAATCCTTTATTGTCTCCCATGGGAGAAATTTGTCTTGGGACAGGGGGTAACATGTTTTATCAAAAAACAGGACAACACAACACAAAGCAGCACATAAACAAACACCATAAAACAAAGTAAATATGAGACCAGTATGACCACGAGTGATGCACCAACAGGACCCTTAAATTATCCTTAACAGGCAAACCCTTGCATTCTTCTGTTCTATTAATTATTGCACATTCCCTAAGCCTATGTGCAGTTTTAGTTATAATTACTGCACATTCCCTAAGCCTATGTGCAGTTTTGATTGCACATTCCCTAAGCCTATGTGCAGTTTTGATTGCACATTCCCTAAGCCTATGTGCAGTTTTAGTTATAATTAATTGCACATTCCCTTAGCCTATGTTCCATTGTCTTAATTGCTAAGACAATGGCACTAATTGCTGCAAAATGTTCATCAAACTTTCAATTTCTCAAAGCCAAGAAAAGTTCTCAAAAGTTTCATAAAACTATAGTCTGATTCCTCTCAGTCATCCTCACTAGAAACACAGTGCCTTCTCAGAACAAACCATAGGTCAGATTTTTCTGCATGCAGCCCTCACTTCTGAAATGCAAATACTGGCCCATATTTCCCCGGTGCAGCCCTGAATCATCACGTGTCTCCCTCTCCTTCCTTTCCTTGTGGCTAGTCCTATGCTCATTTTTATGGTAGACAAATGATATGGGCAAAACCTTAATGGCCAAGCTCACATTATAGATAGACTAAAACACAAAATAAAGGAGCATGGGCTACATGAAAAATGGTTTTGAGGTCGGGGTGATCCGCCTGGTTCTGTGACCCATCACGATGGCCCACAGTCAGTGCAGTGCTGTAATGGTGCTATTAAAAGAAGGCCATAGGCCATTAGTTTGGTTGGCCGCAGTGACAGGGCCAGAGTACACAAATAGCATCCTCATACAAGATAGAGCCAAGCAGCAGATCAATCAGAGGAGGTGGAGAGAGGTCAGGAGACAGTGTGTGAAAGGGCACTGTGGGGGACGGTGGCCTTAGAGGGATAAAAAGGACAGAGTGGACAAGGTGAGATGATTGAAGGTGCACAGTGCAGCTCTGACCTCAGCGAGAGCACATGATAAAGCACGGATCATTCGAGAAATGTTCTGCCCTTCCTGTTTGAACCAGAACATCCACTTAAGCAAAGGGATGAAATGATAGCCTCCCCGTAGTTCTGGGTTCAATCCATAGACTGTATAAAGAAGTGGCCTAAGGGAGATCACCCATACTATTCAGCTCCAGTCAAATGAAGTTTAGGAGGCTATTGAACGGTTATAGGGGCAAATTTGGAGCCAAGTTCCATATTAGGAATAGGAAGTTATATACAGACGAAATAGCAAAAATAATAACATCATTATCACATAAAGTGGGTTAATATGAACATTTTAAGAACAAAAAGACAAGGCTCACTGTAGTAGTTACAGAGAGAAGTGTGATAGTTTTTCAGTGTAAAATCAATTGGAAGTCAATGGAGCTGGAAGCACCCCCATGCCCTCTTATTCGGCATGTGGTGACTAGTGGGTTAGCTGTCCATTTATATACAGTCTATGATTTAATCCCCTCTTGACTAACTACAGTCACATGCATGTTGAACATAAAATGACCTTGGTGAATAGCTTAATAACTTTATCAATCATTTTACTTTTTTTTGTGAATAAAATACTATTTCTTTTCTTTCACTAGCCAAGGGTTTACATCTATTCTTTTCTTCAAGTAAAGCACACATTTTGGAATGTGTTTCTATTAATATGAAGGACAGCAACATTTTTTATACAATTTTGCATAAAAAGGAAGAAAATTGTTAGATGTTAGAGAACCATTCAGACAAGATTTAGAGACATACTAAGTTGACATACCATAAGGCTCATGTAATTTCTAACTGGAGCTCAACAAATGAGCTCCAATTACATCCAAACAGAACACTGGGACTTGTAATATTGTTGCCATTGCAGTGGACAGCTTTATTGAGGTTTAGCAGTGAAGCTTGGAGACATTGGGCGGACAGTATCGGCTCCACTCTGACCAACCCCCATCCTCCCCCATCTTCCTCCTATCTCCATCCGTCCGCAGCCCCTGATTTATGGAGCAACTCTGCCCGCACTCACTCTCCTCTCCTGCTCAACAACCCAAAGACACCACAATGGAAATTACCATGTGAGGGAAATGCTGCGCTAAAAGGTTATAGCGCTCATGTTGTATACTTGAGGTTTAAACATAATGGGTCCTGAGGATGTAAGGTAGAAACAAAAATGTGAATTTGTCTTACCTCTTTGAACTCAATGACTAATGCATGTTGGAGCCTTTATAAATATTTGGTGAAGTATAAAGGAAAGGTTTTAAATGATAGACTATTTCATGTTGGGTGCTTTTGATGCTTAATTGGCCGTTTTTAATGGTACCGTATGCCTGTCTGTGTGTATGACTCAAAGCTGATTTGTAAAATGTAAAATGTTATACACAGAGAATAATTTGTGTAGTAAGTTAAGTTTTAAGGTTACACTTTTACACTCTAGTTTGATCCTGGTTTGAAGCCAATTTAATCGTCATTTGGTTATAGAAAATCAGATATTAATTGATAATAAAACTAATACTGAAACTAGATACTTACTCGAGCAGGCATCGAGCAGAAAAAGTTATATTTACAGGACAGAAATGAACCTTTCGTGAATAGCTCTGAAATGATTTTGAGACCACTATGGAGCATACCTGGATGACTGAGGGATTACGCAACCATAACACCACATAGTAATATAAAAGAAAGTGCTATTATTTGATGTTAAGAATCTCATTGTATTGTCTAAAAAAAGAGTTAGAAAAAATTATTACCATGGTATCGGAATCAGTTTTGAGTATCAAGTCAATTCCTTATCGAAATCAAGAAACTCTATTCTTCTTGTGGCCTTGGTTTGGTTTATTCTTGATGTAATCCTGATTTACCTCAACTGGTCTCAATTCATGTTGATTTAACAATGAAATCCACAACTTTTGACTGTTATGATATGGGAAATGTCCAGTGCGCTCTCAATGGAAAACCTGCATTGTGGACCATTCAAAGCTGGCCCAGAATACGCTGCGGTACAATCCCTTTCCAGTCCAGTGAGTTTGCTGCAGTGCCCCTTTAGACGCACTCATCCTTCCTCCCTTCCTTCTCCTCCTGCTCTCCAGATGATCCTTATCCACATGTTCAAGGCCATAACACAGGCCTAAAGGGTAAACCGGAACAGTAAGGAAATACACTACAAAAAATATTTAGTAATGCGACTACCGGTAGTTAAGATTTTTTTAAAAAGGTCCTGAATTACACAAAATTGTCTCTTGTGACTTTTAGTCATATTAGAATGTTGTTACGTCCTCAAAAATATACTTGGAGTTTTGTTTGACTAACCCTTTATTATTAGTCTGTCTACACCCCTCAAAATCTCCCTTGAGATGTCAAGTTAACAGCTTCCTTTTACGTTTTGTTCAGTAGAGATTGGATGATTTTAGACCTGGAATTGCCAAACGATTGTAGTGAAGGTGTCTGGAGTAAAAACACAGTGGTGCACTTCCTGTATTACCACATGACTTCAAAAGGTGGAACAGAGTGTTTTGCATTTGAGAGAGAATTCAGCCTAAACATGCAGGATTTCTGTGTTAAACTTTTGTGACTGAAGCAAAACACAACTCCAGCTACGTTTGTGATGAGGAAACAACATTATAGCATAGATCTGAAAATGGTTTATTTAAATGATAAATCCCGAACAACGTAAGCGAAAGAATTGTGGTTGTCAAAACCCGCTGCTTTTCGTGCTATGCTCATCTCTCTAAATTAATATTATGGGATGTACTCATTGTATAAATTAAGCCTTATCCTCTCCACTGAGCTTCTGTATTTAGATTTCTATGTTTTGGGATTTAAGCAATTTGTTGACAGAATTATGACATTTTTGGAGCAGTTCTTTGGGTTATTTATACCATGATTAGCACATTTTATTTTCTATGCAGTCCTGCCTTTTGGAGTAAAAAATGGGATATTCTGGCAGTGCTGACTTCTGAACATGTGCACAGTATGTAAGTCTAAAATTGCATACTACAATAATAAGCCTTGTGAGCATTTGCCCTTCAACCTGAGCGGGGCTGAGCAGCTGAGACACGCACATGCTGCAAAACAGACTGCCACAATTAGATTAGACTCAATTATTTTGCCATTAGTGCAACATACACAGGGAGTGGAGCTAGGGGAAGCTACAGGATAGTGTTGTGTATTAAAGTAATGTCAGGTCAAGAGGAATTCAGGTGAAAATGAAAATGGATCTAGGAAATGATTAATTCTGCAACAAGATCCAATATTTTTGTAATCAGTGTGGTATCTTTTTCATGTTACCTTAATTTCAAACAGGCCTCACTGCAACATACAACTGTAGTGGGGAGAAGCACATACATTCAGCTGCATTGAGGGAATCCAGCTTTTTCATTTCTGATACCATTACTATGGATTTAAGCATCTGCTGATACCAGATATCAACCAACACCGGTGCAGAGACTAAAATTAGTATTTACTTCCTTAAAACAAAATTAAAATAAGACAAAACCTGATCCAAATGTGTTTAATTATCACTCAAGTAACGACAGAACACCTTTGTACAAATTGAAATTCAAACACTATAAGACTCTCTAAACCAAACACAATCTTATTATTACATCAATTTATATTAACCAGGATAAGGGCTGAACCAATATTTGGAAGATGATATCTGATACCAGTATTGAATTGGTACATCCCTAACTGCATTATCTGCATTAGAGGCATTTTACTGGGAATACTACCAGGATAGGCTGCCAGTTTTCCTGTTAATATACAAGACAAGATTATAGAAAATGACACTCTACACTTAATCTGTCAATATATGAATGGGAAATCTAAAATGAATACACTTTTCTATTATATATCAGGCTATAGTCTACTGTCAGCCACAACACTTATTCTCTCAAAACTAGTAAAAATGTACTAGCTTATAAAAAGACACCTCCTGAAAACCTGCTTGTATCCAGAGGCATTGTCATGTGGGGTACTGAATGTTTTAGTGTCTCGCAATGACAGGGAAGCCGTTAGACTAGCCGTGCCGTAAACACCCCGGTGGCTCATGGGAAATCGATACAGCGCCTCGGAGCGTGGCATTACACCTCTGTGATTCCCCTCTACTTTGACTTTGCAGACAGTTACCCTATCCTCAGTCCATACACTCCCACAGGGATTAAGCGGGCTATACCTGACAGTCCAGAGCATCATTCCGTTCTCATTGTATCGCTATGGATACAGTCCAAGCCTGGATCCAATTTCCTCCAACAAAAGGAAAAAAAGCTCAAGTGAAACTCCAGCACAATGTTTCTAATAGAGGCTGTGGTTTGTACTACAGGGATGAAAAATGACACCATCTCCTAGCTGCCTGTTCCTCTAATAACAGCCATTAACACTGGAGGGGGCAGGCATGGCGAGCTCTGTCCCCCACACACACGTAGAGTTATAAAGTGTATAGGAGATGCGCTTACATTCTTCTTCTTTGGGGTCCAGCTGTGTGACGCTGATGGAGAGGCGGTCCACACGCTCCTGGAGAGAGTTGACCCGGAACGAGAAGGAGTGGGCCTCGTTAAAAAGCTCTCCAAACAAGTCCTCTGCATATTTACCTGAAGCAAACACAACAAACAGACATGGTGCTGAGTGAGCCTTTGTGCTTTGTGTTGTGGCGAAAAAAAAAAAAGTAGAATTCAGGAAATGCAGGAATCACATGGAGTGAAAATCTGCAGAATAGTTTGAAGACAGATTACGGTGTGTGTATTTTCCGACAATTGCTAATAAGACATGAGTGTAATAGTTATTGAGATTTGAGGCTATTTTCTGTGCCATATCAGATGCTATGAAATAAAATATAATTCATGAAGCAAAACAAATTATGTTAAAATATGATGATAATGCAATAATCTTGTATATAATTAGACACTGTAGTGGTTCTTAGTGCTTTATTGTGTCAAAAGAATGAAAAGTGGATGTCATTAATTGTATTTCCAAAAAGCCAAAGGGCTGTACTACTGCTATCAAAATATTATTCTATTCTTCCATTCATCCTTGATAAAATCCACTATACATTATTGTCATTGATAATATCTCTAGAAGATGCTAACAAAAAGAAAAACAAACATTTGGCAATTTTTCAAAATGGAGATATCCGTTTTTGAACACTCAATGTGTACGTAACAGCAGCCTGCAATTTTTGTTAAGACATACTATCCCTAATGAAGAAGCTGACCCACTGTGCTAGCAGATTAAACCCCATGTGCACCATTATGTGATGGCTTTTACTGACTGAGGCTGCTGAGCTGGCGGATGACATTGGCCAGGGAGATGTTGGTCACACACTCCAGCTCATTCTTGATGTTTCTGGGCAGCACCGTGTGGCACAGGTGCCTGGGCTCAATGGTGCGCTTCACCAGAGGCATCCTTCTGCGGCCACGCTACCTGAAGAGAGACACAAAAGAGGAAAATACAATCAGTGCTGTTCTTTTAGCTTTATTTGTAAGGCTTTTGTCATGAAGCCTCTTTTTCTAGACAATGTAATTTGCATGTAGTCTTAATGAGGTATCTTAAGTAACTGAATGAACACTTGTGCTAATTGTCCAGTACATGGTCTTCATCTTGACTAATGAGAATATAACAGGCTGAGAGCAGCACGTCTGATCAGATCATTATCCTGCATTATCCTGCATTACCTTAGTAGTTAGCATGTCTTCTGGGCGAGCACTCACAAATAAACATTGAGTTATAATTAGAAGAAGCCATTTTCAATTCATGTGATTATGTTGTCTACTCTTCTCAAGCAATACACATCATAATATTTAAATACTATGACAAAAGGGCACGTCACATTTCACATTTAAGCTAACCCATGAAATAAGCAGGGTAAAAAGGTCATTTGAAGGGGTAGCTCAGGTCAGAGGTATAATTTTGCTCGATTCCAAAGAAGTGTGACATAAAATGCACCAAAACCTTTTGACATTGCCAACAGCCATGTAGCCGCATGTGTATCACGGGTCTTTTTGATCATTCACAGCTTCTTATCGCTGCTCAGCACTTTGTCTGCCCACCCGGCTATGCTAATGCTAATGCTAATGCCATTAGCGCTGCAGCGTGCATGTGTGTGAATCCTGCACTACAAGCCAAGCAAATGCTGTCATGACTACAGCCAACATAATATGCTTATTACTAAATTACACTAAATTAGAGTAAAACATTTAATTCAAAAAACAAACAAATACATTTAGTTATAATGTAATGTGGTAGCACAGGGCACAACTTTAACCTTCCATCCAGTAGACAGAAGAATAAAGTCACGACGTTATGTTGCCCCTGAGTTCACACACACTTCACCCTTATGCCCACTACAGTAATAATGTGGCTATGACAAAGAGCATCCATCATAGATATCTATAAAACCTCCTTGCAATTGTTCTGCAGCGCCAATATGAAAAAGGGAACAGCCAAATATAAGTCTGTCAAAGTAACTGCTATAAAAAAAAAAAAAAAAGCCTGAATCTTATTCTAGTTTAGCAGCAAAGTTGTTGTATGTGTTGTGCTGAAACCATTGAACCAGTAGTACAGTAAGCCTGACTCTTTAGCCTGAATTTGCTCATCATATTAACTTAAAACAAATTTTAAAAGGGTTAATAAGATTAAATTTATTTTAAAGATCCTTTATTATGTAAAATGAGTTTTTATCCATCCTCATCAAAAACATACCCACAGTTGTTTTATTTCATTCATACACACATTTGAGTAAACCTGGTTCATTAGTATGTCTACATCTCCAAAGCTCAAAATGCTCTGTTACACTTTGTGATGTCATGAAGTGGTAGTTTTCAAGTTAATAAGTTAACTTTTATATTTTGTTCACTAGAGATGAGCAATTCCAGGTCTGAAATTATTCAAATGATTCTACTGAAAGTGTATGGAGTTTAGTGGAGCACTTTCTGTATTACCACTTGATATCACAAGCTGGAACAGAGTGTTAAGTGTCTACATATTTGTGGTTTGTGTGTTAAACATGTGTAAATAAAACACCACTCCAGGTATGTTTGTGATGAGGAAACAACATGGTCAGATATCAGAAAATAGCATGACGTTGGCAAATGTAAAATATTTAATCCCGTTATTAGAGATCACAACTTGAACTGGTATACATTGTGTCTTTTTCAACACTAAATAAACGAAACACGCGAGTAAAATTGGTTATGTCATGCTGAAGTCCAGTTTAACTCCGCATGATACAAGGCCATAGAAGGTTATAATAAGGATGTGCTCCTCTGGGCTGCTGCTGTTAAAGTCTTTGAATGTGTGGTGTGGGCGATGCTGCAGTGACACAAACCTAAACACCAGGCTCACCTTTCAAATGACAGAGCTCTTTAAAGAGTCCTTTTATTTTCCTTACCGCCCACATGAAAACGCTCTAGTCCTCCTGCCTTCCAGATTAAGACCACCTCTAGACCCCGTATGTTGTCCTGACATTTTCCACAGCCCACCACTAAAAGCTACAGTATTAACCTATTCAGAGACAACCCAAGATGTATAGTAATGATAAAGACAGAAAGAAAATTAAGACGGACAAAGTAACCATATGGTGAGAATGAATTTGAGTGTGGAGGCTGGTAAACATAATTTTCTAGATCTAAATTTTAGCATGATTACTGTATGCATAATAGCTTTATTTTGCTGTCAACAGGTTACTGAGCCATCTGCTTCTTCTGAGAGTTCAAACTTCAATGCAGTTGGTTGAATCCACCTGTCACTTATGGAGCTCAACCGCAATGACCGCCCACCCCTCAGTTCCAGAAATAAATGTCTCGTTCATTTTTCCCATAGACTTTCTGAAAAAAAAAAAAAAACAAAAAAACAATAACAACAAAAAAAAACACAATAATATTAAAAGTTTAAAAGCTTGCTCAGGGATAATCAGCTATGTGTTAACTAATGAGCACTGAAACTTTATAAACTGCAAATTATAAAAACATTTATCAGAATCTTGTGTTTTAAGTGGCATTTTTGCATTTAAAACAACTGCATTATGGATATTACTTACCACGAAGCTGCCTCCATGATATCTTTGAACTCTTAAGTATTTGATTATTTTGAAAAGACTATGGGAAATATGAATGGAAAATCTTCTGAAACCATAGTGAGCGGTCACTGTTGAGCCTCATTCATAGCATGATAACAACAGGCCAAAAGGAACAGTGAGAAAACAAAAGAAGTATTTTGATAGACAAATTAAAAATGTAATGGCTTCTTCATTGGCTGAATGTCACAGGATTAGATCACAATTCGATATTATAATATTGTCCATCCCAATACAAACAGATAACAAAAGCATGTAGTCATATCCACGCACTGTACACAGGAATGACTAATTGATCTACAAGACTCCTCTTTCTCTTCAGAGGTCCTGGTCTTCCTCAACTTCCAGGAATGTGTTGTCCTCCTTCCAGTTACCTACAGCAGGCCATAAAGAGGCAGCTCAAGATCACAGTGGGACAACCTTGTCTAAAGAGAGAGATAAAAACTTATGAGAGATTAAGTTGCCACCGTAAGAATGATAGCAGATGGAGCAGATGGGGTAGAGGGGAGCAGAGGGGAAGCAGAGGTGTGCTATATAGATCAGGCCAAGAACAACCTGGGTTAAAACTTAGCAGAGCAAAGTAGACAGCCAAGGACATGCAGATGCAGCTACATCAGATATTGCTGCTATAGAAAAACCTGACAAACACTAGCACTTTCTTAGTGTTGATAATAAGTTATAGATAGGGACCCACCGATTTTGGATTTAAGTGCAGATACTGAAAAATTTGCTGGATCGAATATTGGCTTTGAAATATCGATTCGGCCAGTATTCGGTTTAGACCTATTAAATTGATGTAATCAGACTATTTGCTGGTTGTAGTCAGCCCAGAAAGTCTCATCATGTTTGAACTTTTATTTACACAAAGCTGTTCTTTGGCTCGTTGAATAAATAATGGAAAAAATAATGGAATAAAAATAGCAGCTGCATAAAGCATTTGTATCAGTTTTGTCTTATTTTATTTTTATTAAAAGAAATAAATGCTGTTCTCAGACCCTGCACTGGTGTCAGTTGATATAAGCAATCGGCAGATACTAAAAGCTACAGTATCAAAATCAGTATTGAGAATGAAAAAGCTGGATTGGTGTATTCCTAGTCATGGATATCTATATTACTTATTCAATCCCTTACAGCTAAAATCTTTTTGTATGAAAAAAAAACAACAACAAGAAAATGTCTTATCATCCTACTGAAAAATAAAATGATAATCCAATGGTTTAAACCTCTACAATCTTCATAAATATGGCTACATAATGCTCCAGATGCGTTAAAATGCCTGTGAACAGAATCCTAGATGCTAGGAAGAATCAAATCAAAAATCCTGCAGTCATGTATTTATGTCATTTATGAATGGAATAAATAACAAGAATATTTGGTGCTATTTAGTCCCATGTAGCCTCCATCATTTGACTGCTCTTAGTCTGTGACCACACCAGAGCTCAGACAGTTGCCGAACCTGCCTCTGACAGTGAGGGCTTTATATTCACAGCTACGGCAAGATTACATTTGACAGCCCAGCTCCAGTGAGAATAGTACAGCCTTTCCTCTAGAGGCCCCATAAAACAACTCAACTAAAATCATGTTCAGAAGAAACAGAGATGATAGCAGAATAACAAGACACTAGACAGATGCCTGCCAACTTGAGAGACTGGTACAAAAGTTTTGTACAAAAATCAATTCATAATCTGAATAATTGTCATATTTGTCAAAGCCCTTTTGGCACCATGCTGATCTGAACAAAAGCTTTCCTGAGCTGGAAGCGTAGGGGGCTGTTTAGGACGCCCTGGTGATTTGCCCTGACAACAATTTCTGGTGATTCAGCACAAAGGCCTGCTCTATAAAAGAAAAGGTTTCAGTGACACAATTGACAGAAGAAATGGGAGGAAAATTACACTTTTCCATTTGCAGGTTTGTGAATAAGGAAGCTGTCTGCGTCTTGATTTTTCTATTATGTTTCCAACTGTGCTATAAAAATGCAAGAAAGAAGAATCACTTACTACAGCGAACATCAAATCGTCAGGGTGTGAAAAATACCTGCAAAGTCCACTTCTTGTTCAAGAATTGGTCTACACATCTAGTCTTTTGAATAGCTAGACTCTTTTTGCAAGCCCTTTCCTACTTTATAGCCCATTCATCTTGGGTGGTGCTTCCCACTGTCACCTATCGCCATGGTAACGGCTGTGCTGCGATGTCATTGGTCACTGTGCCATATCCCGAGAGACGGACAGACCCGAAGGGGGGAAGGTCGCAGTGATGAGTCAAGAAGACAAGTCTGTGGCAATTGACCAGTGATTACAAAATGAGGTATATGTAATTCCATTGTGTGTTACATAGAAAGGGGTGGGGACTGACACGTGGCAGGGGTACACGGGGGCCTCCACTGGTGCGCCTCACTGCACCCGGGACAATATGCCAAACTGCTGGCTTTAATGAATCCTAATGGGGCATTTACTCACTCGTACGGCAGCACAATGAAGCTGCTAAGCCCTCACTACACAGCAGGTCAAGGGCCTATTATGCTGAGGGCCAAATCACTTGATACAGCATCTTCTGGTAGGAATGCACACAGTTATCTAACAGATAGCTTTACTGTGTACTAACTAAAAGGGAGGAAACAACAAAATTGTACTTTCAAGGGATAAAATCTGAATGTGTCTTAGCACTATAAAAGGTTCTATCTAGGTTCTATCAGTTTTTGTCAAAATTCTTGTTCCTCAATACTTTCTATACATTTCAAGATTTTGTATATGAGCATAAACCCATTTTCAGATTCTACTGTGTTCTATGAGTAGTAAGAACTTTAAAAGGTGCACTATGTAACTTTTCTGGTGAAGAGTCCACCATCTACCTTCAATCAATACCCACAGTCAGATATATTGTTGCATCAATTGAAACTGTTGGATATCATACAGTTATTAATTACAGATCTTTTTATTGCTAAAAAATTCCTTAAAAACATGTATTCTAAACATAGACTGTATAAAAAAGTGGACTAATCGAGTGTGACGTCACCCATAGCATTCAGCTCCACTCAAATGAGGCTCATGATGCCAAGGTTACAGGAGCAAATCTGAGCCAGGATCTATGTTATAAATAGGATTTTTTTGATGGCCAAAATAGCCAAAAAAAAATCCAGGATCATGTAGAGTGGGTTAATACGAACATTTTAAGACCAAAATGACAAGCCTCACAGCAGCAGTTACAGAGAGAGGGGCGACAAGATCCTAATGTAAGTCAACTGGAGCCAGAGTCAGAAGGAGTCAGAAGGAGCCGGAAGAGCCTCCTGGCGAACTTCCTATATGGCACGCGGCAGCTACTGCGTTAGCTGTGTCCACTCATATATACAGTCTATGATTCTAAATGTGAGTGGGTTGCCTCCAAACAGATCTAACTTGGCCTTGTGGTGTCAGCTTCTTGTCTCCATGGAGACAGATATGTTTAATGCATACTGTGGAACATTCCATGCAATGCTATAATATCTCCATAGAAACAAGCAGGTGGCAGACCCTCCACCAGAAAAGTTATGATGTGCACTTTTAAAGTTCTGACTACTCACAGAACATCTCAGAACAACTCAGAATGCAGATTGAATTCTAATTAGTACTGAATATCTACATTTGCCTGTGTCATCTGTGAATTTGTAAGACCTTGATACAACTTTTTCTGTCCATATCCTAAAGACATGCATCCAATATTATTCACTGCCTCGTTGTAAGAAATAAGAAAAACTAGAAGCAGCGAATACAGCTTACAACACAATGAGAATCGGTTTTAGCAACACCGAGACTTCATCATTAGGTAATGTAAAATTCATAGCCTAAGCCTCCACCGCGAGCCAAGGTGATTCTCCCAAAGCAGCACCACTAAACACAGTCCCGTCTGCAAAATGCGGTTAATGCAACTAAACAGCATACGTCTGGTGCTCAAAAACAATGGAAGAGTAGCTGCAGTGAAAGTCTGAAATAATGAGGCAATCTGTCAGTGGAGAAAATCCCATTAAATTGGACTTATTCTGTTGGACGTAAACAAACAGCTGCAAACATAAAAAACAGTGAAAAATCAGTGAAGTTGGCAGAACGTGGTGCCCAATAGAAACACAAGACAACATAGGTGCAAAGCTTTCCAGCAGCCGGTTCAAATCAGAAGAGTACAGATATATGCAGGAAAGAACAGCTAATGGGGCTCTCAACGGACAAGAGACAAACAAGAGAAAAGGACACTCAAGACCTTTCCAAGATGGCTGCCGCTAGTGTGTTTTGACCTCTCCTTTGTAAAGGATTATTCAAAGTTCATAGATTTATTTAAAAGCTAAAATAATTTGTGTTGGCATGGAGATATAAGGCAGAATTCATAAAAAGCTATTTGTACCAAAAAACTTAATCTTCCTTGCAATCCCACACTGTATAGATAGATAGATAGATATAGACGGACATAGCTAACCCACTAGTCTTCATATTCCAAATAGGAAGTGAGCATGAGCGCGGTTCCAGCTCCATCAACTATGGTTCCAAATGACTTTACATTGAAAAACTGTCCCCCTCTCTGTATCTGCTGCAGTGAGTCTTGCCATTTTGGTCTTAAAATGTTTGTAGTAATCTGCTCTACATGATCCTGGTGTTTTTGTTTAGTTATTTTGTCCTCAAATAAAATCCTATTATGGAACTCGGCTCAAAATTCACTCCTATAACTGCTAGCGTCGTGAGCGTCACTTGACTGGAGCTGAACGCTATGGGTGATGTTACACTCCCTTAGACCACTTCTGAAATTAGAAATAGTACTTGTTACTTGTTAAAAAAAATACACCAAAACAAAAAAGCTTCATAATGAAAAACATCTGTGAACTTTAAGTGTGACTGCATAAAAATATAAGACCAAAATAGGTATATAACAGCAAGACAAAAGATCTTATGATCAAAGCCTAATATGCAAATAGGGCAACTTCACACAATACAAAACACTATCTCCAATCCACTCGACACAAGTGCTTTACGCATGTGTGTCTCCGCCAATTAAAATTCAGCATGCACCCCTTCTGCACTGAGCTGACACCTTGAGGGTCCACACTGACTGCACTTACATACCCCCCAATGTGAAGTCAAAATACTCCACAAAAACGAGATGAGACAGGATGCAGCGCACACAGCACAAGTTATGTGTAGGTGGGAGATGGTGCATTGGATGTTGTCTATTATAACTGTTAACTGCTGAAAAAGGCTGCAGAAGAGCTGATTGAAAAGATAGAGAAAAAAACTTCCAGCGTAATCAGTGAAGTAACAAAAGGTACAAAATGATTTTCTGCTCTTTTGTGATACATTTACTCTCACTTTTTGAATCCTCATTTGTAATCGGTTTTATTGATTACATATAGGCCTGTCACGATAACAAATTTTGACTACAGAGATAATAAATGACAATACTGAAACTACTTTATACCACTTACACAAAAGGATATTCCCAGTATATTTTTTTTATGTATACAGCATCATTAAAAGGCCTGAGCTGCAACAAATAAACAGCAGAAGGATCCAATAATAATTAGTCTCTATTAAATAGACTCAAATCTTATAATGGTATGGAAAAATGGCTAAAATCTCCCCACTATTGCAAAAAAAATGTAAACACAATAAATATTCCCAAATATTGTTCCAGTTTTGATGTATAAGTAGGTATAGTAATTATCTTGACAGGCTTTATTACATCCATCAAGAGTAGAGAGTACAGAATGAACAACTGAGTTTGAAAACTTTTTGTAGGGTGCTTTTGTAATTAATGAAAAAGGTAATGTAATGCCTGAAAGTACTCTAATTATATAGCATAATAATTTTCATCAAAGTATTATAGTTATGGTCTGCAGCTTGTCATGAATAGCTGTAGTGTGTGAATCCAGGCAACCATTTAGCAGTGTAGTGTCCTGGCTCTCCCCCTTGGACGGCTGTGTGGATCACTCTCATCCTGGCACATATGAGCTCAGATGGATCTCAGGCAGAAACATGGCACTGGTCCATTCTGGGGCTCCCTCTGTCACCTGTACATAGCCGCATGGCAACCGTGATCACAGGAGCCACTTTAGAGAACATACATAGCAATCAAGAGGGCTCATTCATGGCGCTGGACAAAACTAGTGAATGATGTGAAAGCTACATTCTGAAGTCCATTCAAAGAGAAAGCACAAGGTTGTTGAGAGCTATGACAAAAGTAACAAGTCGTTTTTCATATTTGATAAAAGAACTAAAGTATAATTGTTCATTGTACGTGACTAAACACACAATTAGAAGATGCTGTTTACACATTTCTTGGTTGAAATCTACTAAAACAGCAGTGTCAAAAATTGCCAAATTTTTATGGCTTCTGCTAAACTGGACCAAGTGATCATAGGCAGTACTTTTTACTAAAGATTTAAGTGATTTTACCACTATAACCTGAATAACATCACATTGCACTGTGACAGAGACCTAAAATGAATGTTCCAAGCCTACAGAGTACAGAGGTAAAGCGGCTCAGAACCAATGTGAATGACTCACAGTACTGACCCTGGTCTGTGGCCCTTTGCTTTGAATGTTTCAATATGTGACCTGCAGTGAAAAAAGTTCGGACACTGCTCTAAAACATGTGTATGGAACAGCACAGGAAATGGAGAGTACTAAAAGGTGCACTAACAAGTGGAGAATGTGCCACATGCTCGTCTTCATGGATATGTAACTGCTTTTACATAAAATGTTTCACAGTATGGCATTAAACTTATCTTTCTAAATGGTCACAAGATGAGTTTAATGCCATATGATCTAACATTCCACTTAAGTAACATCTTCACAGAGACAAAGGTGGCTGACTCACCACCAGAAAAGTTTCCTAGTGCATCTTTAAACTAACCAAATACCTGGAACTTATTTTTAATCACTGTGTGTTTAAGCACAAAGAACATTTCTATTTGCTTGGCCGTTTGCAGTAGTAATTCAGATGCATGTTTTCTTTCAAAGCAGTCATTCACACGCATTTTAATTTCCTCTCACAAAAATAAGACTTCAACAGTGGTGCAGTGTTTACCATGGAGTGTACAGGCTGTGAATGATCAATGATGAGCTTTATCCTCAGCCTGTGGTCAAACATAGGCCACATTGTATTCCTTTACGCAGATTAGATTATGTTAGACATCTTTCAAAGCAACACACTTTATATGCACGCTCAATCCTCAGCCTAAGTCAATGGACATCTGCGTGCTGACATGAATGAGCTGAATGTGTGATGAACAAACAGAATTGAAAAACTTTATATCTGCTGAGTGCACACAAACGCGTCCATAAATAATGTAACGCCTGACACTCAATAATACATGTCAGCATGCTAGCTCTGTACACCCGGGCTTGTTTGGCCAATGAGAGGAATTTCACTATAACAGCTGCCCAGCCGTGGAGATGTAAAGGACCTGCTCCCTAGTGGGACTACCCTGCATCCCCAGTTCACCCAGCCCGGCCTATGCAATGGTGCCCAAAGCAAGAATAGAATATAGCTCCTTCTGCTTCCTCACACCCATAATGTCCACATAGCAGGCAGGTTTTATGGGGGGAAGATGGAGACGCATTAAATGACTGCTGCTGCATCTAGTTCAGTTTTCTACTTCTGTACAACATCGTGAAAATATTATTGTGATTGTAAAACCTGTTTAGTGGTTTTAAATTAGGTGCAAATGCTTTTGGTTCCTCATGTGGATCAAAGCCCATATTTACGCCTGTCACGATAATAACAATTTATCGTTTAATTTACAGTATGATAGATGGAACACTATATTTTGGGAGTAAGTATTTATTGTGAGTACTTTTTCTTTTTACTAGTGGTGGACTTTAATTTTGCAGTACTACAATGAGCTGTACAAGAAATTATGAACTTTTACGATTCATTATAGATACAAACTAACTTAAGAGTTGCGTTCTATTATTTACTAGTATTTATTGCAGCTCATATTTTTTTTTTACCATTTTGTAAGTTTAGAGTACTTTTTGGGGTATAATTCTGCTTTATGGTTTGGGTTCAATATTATCGTTTATTGTCTACATTTACTGCAATATATCACACTTGAAAAAACACAAAAATATCACTAAGAGTTAACATTTATTCATTTATATATTTACACTATAGCCATAAAGCTAACAAATATAAAAATATTATGACAAATTATGAGTCAAAGTATAATGTGAAATGTTTGATGCCGCTTTGAGGTCATGTGCAAAGTAAAATTAGGTTTGTAGTCTACGCAAGACAACTTGACAGATGACTACTGAAACAATTAGGTCTACACACATTCTAATCCTGTTTGTGTTTGCTGAAAATGTTTCAAGCTTTTGGACAAGCATGGCTGTTCACTGCTTTCGGAACATGTACAACAAAAATAATGGAGAGATAAGCGAAGAAAAACAGAGGGTGCTTGAGGCATATTCCAAAATTTGAGAACACGAAGGCCAGTGGCTATGTTGATGCAGTAACAAAAAGGCCAGGTTTAAAATACAGAGAAAAACATGGCAGGAAGGTGTAAAGTACAGGTACCTTCATAGTGACAGAGTATGAGTGCAACGATTTGTAGTCTCCCTTTGATCGGATGGTGCTAAATGTCCCAGAAGTGAACATGTCAAAAGCAATCACATTTTGCAAGATGTGTAAAGCATGAATCATCTGAAGCGCCCTCACCCAGCTCATATTGGAAAAAAAAAATTACTTGAGAATAATGCACAATGTCATTTTCACTTGGTATTCTTTGTATTATATGGTTTTGATTCTATTAACGAGTTCATTTAAAAAGTAAAAATCCAGTATGGCTGTCAAAACAAAAACAAAAAAATGATACCCAGATAATAAATACTAAAACTAGACAAACGCTTGAAAAAATATCAATACTGAAAACACTAATAGGTTGCCTGACCGGCCAGTCTCTTCTACATTCTCTTTGAATCCAGAAGAGACTGGAATCAAACCACAGAACATGGAAAAACCTCTGTCCAAACTTGAGACGATCCAACTGCAACAGCTAATATGTAGCACGTGTTTGTCAAATGCAGAAGACCTCTCCTCTTGAAAATTCTCTTAACATTCAGAACAAAATATAGAACTTCTTTAACCTGAGATAAATAACAGATGGGAGCTTCGATTGTTGATTCTGGGAAAATCCATGCGGTTTCTCAGTCTCAGTTGTTTTTTTCGCCTTTTTTATGTGTAAGCAGACATGTTTGTTTTTGACCTGAATAGAGCATGCGAGTGTCTGATTGGTTAATCCGCCTGTCAATCATGCCATCTGAAATCAGGGAGACAGGATATGGCTCCAGATCCACCCATCTTTGTTTTGTCAAAGCGTGTGGTCTGGCTAGTCAGGTAAATAAACAGGACATAATGGACCTTTCCTGGATAGCTTTAGCATGGTCTTGATCTATATCAGACTAGTTTCAGACCACACGGTCTGAAACTGATTTTGAGTTACACCCAATACAGCACAATAGAATGTGTTTTTATTATTATTGTGGTATCAAGCCTTTCCGTTACAACATGGGTATATAATTTTGAAATATTAATCTTGAATATAATTAGGAAAAATGGGTCTGGGTCAAATTTAACACATTGCTTGGTTCAAACTTCAATTCAGAATTTACCCCTGAACTGTTGTTGATAACCCTGCATTACCTTTTTTGACGTGACTAATGTTTTAGTGGACGTTTATGCTTCCCAAGTGCTTCTAGTTTCAAGAAAATTAAGGAAATGTGATGCCAATCCCATTACCACTTTTTTTTAAACGCTCAAGTACAAGTAGAAGCCTGTCATGTGCCCTGCTGAGCTTTCCCACACCACTTCACAGGTCGAGTTGGTGGCAGTTGGCACCAGCGGAGGATGTGAGGAAAACAGAGGCGGATTTGAGGGATAAATTGAAGCGATCAGACAGAGCCCACAGCAGCTGTGCAAACCTCTCAACGCCTGTCTCTAGTGTCAATGTGTGAGGGGAGGCACTGAGGTGGGCCAGGAGGGGGCGCTCTCTGAAGGTGCCCTTGCTGTGAGTAGCCTGAGGCGCTGCCAGTGGTGAGAAACAGCAGGACGCCCCAATGGGACACGCCTCATGATTTGATCAAGTCTTGATTGCTTCAATTATGCTCCGTGATAACAAGCTCACAGATGGGGACACAAACATGAGCTGGCAGATGTGGCATTACTGAGTGAGTCACCAACACAGTGAGTCTCAGTGATAGAGTGGTTAGCATTGTTACCTCACAGCATGACTGCCCTACATGTGCTCTATAGTCCCTCACTAAATGGGACTCTTCCTTCCAGTGGTTAGAGCACTCCCCATATAAAGGGCATGCAATATTGCAAAATACTGTGATATACTGCAGTTTTTAAATAACCAAATACATTTTAGCAACAGTATTTCTTTGTTAAATCACTACTTGTGCAAAGTTAATATGAAATATTAATAATCTTTTTTACTCAATAAAACAGTGAATATGTTAAATGTATTGACTGAAGTCCACTATTGCTCTCTCATCTCTGTTGGTACAACCTCTTATGGAGTGGATGTGTTGTTTCTCCAATGTAGTGGTAAAAGATACCAAAAATACTCTTATATGTACCGATATATGGGTACAGCAGTCCATGATAATGATACTGTATCACCAAGTATCACGAAATATCAATATTTCTGTACACCCCTAATTAAAACATAATTATTTTCAATACAGGACCACTCATGCCAAGTTTACTATACTCTTCCAAAACATGCTCAGATTTTGTGATGTTTTAGCATGTCCCACATTTGTCTCACACTTGCAGTTCTCACATTAGTGGAATAGACAGAAGCGCTTCAATAACCAGTGGACCCAGCGGTAGTTCAACAGCCTCAAGGACAAACTTCACCTACAGAAAAACAAGCAGTTCAGAGGTCAAGAGGTCAGCTGCAAGCACCATGTGACTTGTGCTGTATGACGTCATCCCCCACAACATGTCTTGCATGTCCTTTGTATGCAACCTGCGTATCTGCGTATCTGCAAAATGTTGGAAGAATATGCAAATCAATGAAAAATAATTTGGCCACATTTTTAATCATTGGTTTTGAAATTATGAACCACAGATTATCTCCTCACCTACTTATTCATTCAGAGAAAAAAAATGTTTTTCATAGTTGACTATGAGAGAAATCACAAGTACGTGCGCTGGGTATCCAAGAGGTGAGATTATTACACTGGCTTGCTATTTAAACGACAACTATATGAATCAATTGCAGTGATTGTGTTTGTATAGATGAAGCAGGTATAAACAAACTCCATACATTATAGAAATAGTGGGGAACATATAATAACAGGTAAATAGATACTTAAAGGTGCATTGTGTAATTTTTTGGAGGGAGGGTCCGTCATTGTTGTAGCCATGGAGAAATTGCTCCTTTGCCTGAAATGCCCCACAATATTGCATTAAACTTGTATAACATGTATTTATTCAAATCACAGGAGATTTTGTCTTGAAAAACATGCATTCATATTGAGAGCAAGGTCATATATCCACAGATCTGACCTGTAACTTGGCCCACAAGTGTCAACTGCTGTTTAATGTCCTACAATAGGACTTTTCAGCAATAGCATCTCCATAGAGGCGAGATGACGACCTTCCATCAAAAAAGTTACACAGTGTACCTTTAAGCATAAGAAACTAGTGTAACTGGAATTCCTGTCACTCTGAATTGTACCGATTAGTTTCAATGGTGGACCTAAAGGCAGCAGTAAATTAAGGGTCAAAATTCAACAGGTAGCCTGATCTGTGTATAAAAACAATACAAAACTACAAAACAATTTACACAGAAACCAGTGAAGCAAGAAAGCAAAACGAAGACCTTTTAGACCATCTCTGACATCTCCGGGCCTCTGTTCTCGCTTCAAATCGACATGTTTCGCAAAGAAAGCCAATTCAAAGCTTCCTGTAGGGACAAAGCCTTTTCACTTTCTCCATTCTTTCTTTTGGCTGCCTCTTATCAGTGGGCATATTTCAAGCCCTGGGCCACCTCTCCTCTTCAATATTGAGGAGTAGGCAGTGTGCGTTTTATAGTGTTTGTCTACACTTGTGTGGACGATGGTGCAAAGGGAATCAAAGTGTTATCATGGCCTGCTGGTTATCTCTCTCAGTCAGTCAGTATTTGGCTTTTGGCTGTTGGGTCCCTGTTAGCACCCCTATCGTGATGTGTGTCCGTGTGTGTGTGTGCCAGTCATCATGCCCTTGTCAATCAGTGTCACTCTAGAGCCTATCTCCAAAGGGCTTTACCTGTTCTCCATTTGATAACGTCACCTTCTATCTCTGCCACCGCACATAGAGCTCTTCAACTCTCACTCAGCTCCAACTTTAAATCCAGACCGACTTTGTTTTGGTGATAAATGATTTAAAAACTAAAATTATACTATAGCGTGCTTCCAAAAACAACAAACAATATATATAGCATAGTGGAAATTGCATCCATTCAATATTAACACAGTTAAAGTGGCTGAAGTTTCTTGCCCACCGACACAACAACAAAATAAACAAAAATGACACCCTTTATACAATGCAATATAACAATTTATAATAAAATTGTAATTTGAGTTGGCTGCAAATATAATGATATAAAGTATCTGTTTTAGAGAAATGTACAAGTACCTTTAGTTTACACCACTACAAACATGTTCTGAAATACATGGGGATTCTTGCATTAGTTTGCAAGTTCATATTTCAGTCTGGAGTTGTTTACAATGTGTACTCTGAACAAAATCCTATACTTTAAAAAATATATATCACAAAACTAATTGCAATACTTGTCAAAAAAAAAATGCAGCTAGATTTTTTATTAAGTTGTGCAGCCCTAATGAATAAAAGCACACACACACACACACACACACACACACAAAAAACTGTTAAATTGATAAATTGAATTTGTCTGAAAGAAAATCTATTTTATTTCCCCCATCTCCCCCTTTGCTTGTTCCTCTGGGCTTCCGTAGCTCAGCCTTGCAAGCGGAAATTCATCACAAGTGTAAACAGCAATGTGTGTAAAGAAAAGGCACAACTTGAATTAGAGCTACGATGATGACAGGTTAAATATGATCACTTCTCAATATAACGCAATAACATCACATTCTTCAGCTGCTTTTAGTTTCTATACAATTTATTTTGTTTTGACAATTTTCTGTAGTTTGCGAGAAATTTTTAGTGAAGAAAAAAATCTAATCCAAAATTTATTTTTTGGAGAAAAATCTTCTATTTTATTTTTAGGCCAAATTGCCCTTGGAATTAAAATGATTTGTTTGTTATAATCTTGGCAATTGAGGCGTCAAATTTTAAAACCATTTGTGGGACCCACCTGGTGTTTTGGTATCACACAATTTTACTTGACCCATTTTGATTGAAGTAAAAAATATCATGAGAAGTTTTGGAGTTCTATTATTAAAAGACATCCTGTTATGTCTGAGGTAATAGTTACACCATCAAAAGCCCACAGAAACCTAATTAATTCAATAGAGAAGACCCATTCTGTTCGTTTCCCCTTTACAGTACAGTTACCTTTGTTTGAACTGAAGAGCACATTTGCATAATGATATTAGGGTAAAGGAGTTGGAATATGTTGACTACAAAAATGGCAGCTGCTATTTGAATCAAGCTTACTGATTTACATGAAAGCTGATAAAAAGAACGAAACATACCTTTTCTCCTTTATATCAGGTTAATGCAGATGCAATGAAGAGCTTTCTGTAATAGCAGTACCTATTTTGAAAAGAGGTTTTACAAGGTTATAGTTAAGAATCTGCACTTTGATGTCAAAATATGTCTGCTATAAAAATGGTCCAACAAGCTTGTTCTTTGTAACTACCAAAGAGACTGACTCAATCAAGGCGTGCAAGGTTCACTGACTTTACTGCTCGACTGAATAAAGCTAAAAACCATCACAACATTCTGACAGGGCCTGACAGGAGCTCTGTGCAAAAAGCTTGGCGACATTGTTTGAGAATAAAAATTGAAAAAAAAAAAAAAGATACTCAGATATTAATTGATACTCAAACTAGAATCAAAATGAAATATGGTGCAAGAGGTGCTTTTTTGTCTGTTGAATATCTGGTTTCTAAAGACCTTGATGAGCGCCTGGTTTCAAATTACTTCTCATCTGTGATCCGGGTGAGCACTCCCAGTATCTCAAAATTAAGTACTTTTTTGAATTTGACATTATTATTATTGGTGAAACTGAAAACTTTTCTTTTACCTTGGACTTTTTCCAAAATCATTTTAGAATCAGAACAAGTATAAGACCATAGTAACATTAAAAGAAAAACAAGAAAAACTATTATTTTGTGCAAAAAATTCAATCTAATGTTCAATATCTGCACGTCGGAATTGAGTTTGAAATTTTTTTAAGCAAAACTGTTCTGTGGCATCGCAATTTGTTCCCCATGTTTTAACTAACTGAACTTGTCCATTGTTAAAAAGCACATGCTGTGCCGAAAGTTTAAAACTGCAGTACCTGACATTTTTCATGTAGAAGAGTACATTTCTTCTTCCCCCTAGAGTACTGTATAGTGTAAGACCTAAAAGAAAGACAGGTGTGTCGTGTAATGCTTTGGGATGAGAGCAAATTAGCAGAGGATAGTCAGTTTTGTTTAACGGTTTGTAAAAGGTGTTGTGTAGCTGTGCACGTAGTCAAATTCATGCAGGTGAATACTATTACTGAGAATATGTCAAAGGACTCTGTGACAGATACAAACAAGTTAGAGCCCTGGGTAACAGTTTAAATATCTACTCCCTCTTTACACAGTTTGAAAATCAGGTACCCCCAGCTTCAAGATCACTGTAATGAAATGCATTTACAACATATTAATCAATGTGAACAACTGAGATGTGAAAAGAACAACCCTATAACAAAATCCTCAGTGAGCAGCCCTGTCCTTTCAAGTGCTTCACGTTTCCTCGATATTTTAACTTGTCAGATTTATTCCCTCCTATAGACCGCAGCCTCCATGGAAAACAATGAAAAGTCTACAGCTCCAGTCCCATCTGTGAGCACGCACCTGTCTGTCAGCACCTGTCTGTCTATTCACACTAGCTCTAAAGCCTCAAGTCACTGGCACCATTATTATTTATGACTTCTGACCTTCTCCCGCTCCGTTGAATGGACCTATATGACCAATAGTTTGTTGCTTCATGATTGGTTAGGGAATATATAGTACAATAAATCCAAACTTCATCCATAATTGAGCACTTATTTTAAGATCATGTTTATGCCTTAATATATCACCAGCATCCTTTGTGCTGGTATCTCCCACACTTTATTAGTAAAAGGTCAAATTGTCACATTTTATATAGCAATTTTCCACCTTCAAGGCACTCAAAGCAGTTGCCCAGTGACAGCATTCATCTGTTGGAGCTGGAATCACGCCACCAACCTGTGGATCATGATATCTGACTAATGATATTTATGCTGAGATTGGGATTTGAACCTCCAACCTTTGGATTGCTCTATGCCTTGCTGATGGCGTACTAGGAGAAAGGCTCCTGTGCTGAGCTGAAGAGGAAGCAATAATTACAAGTTAGCTGTAACAATATGATTAGGAAGAACTTTTCTGACCGTCACAGTGTTTGCTAAACTTCTATTTGATTTTAAACTAATTATTTCACAATTTAATGCCTGCTGTCTGTAACCTTGAAAAGTACCAGGTCTTATTTGAAATGATCAATATGTCAGCAGTTTTAAAGTTTTGCAGATGCGCAGATTAAGTTTTATTAACCCATGAACTTATTTCAAGAGCTCTCAGCATTCACCATCAAATTCTTTGCTCAAGACTGCATTTATGTTCAAGGTTGCAAAGGTGAAGTGAGATAGTTACTGGTTACTGGTTGGTTGTATGGCTCAGTGGTTTGGGCCCTCAAGGCAGCATCTTAATACAAAGTCCACATCTTCACTATACCTGTTTTAAATGCATAGGATTGTTGTCATCCTCTTATGCAACAGCTGTGACCATTAAGCTCCAGGCATGTGCCCATAAATACAGTTATGTAAGTCACAGCTGTACCTTAACTACAGCGCTGGAGTCATTGACCATTACATCTTTGATCTAGCAGCCTATATTGCTTTGCCATATTGTACTGAGTATTATGAAGACCAGGCCTGTCATGATAAATATTACATTGACTCATTCATTACATGACAGGTGGAACAATCACGTTTGGAGGCCAGTATTTATCGTGAGAAATTTCTTTGTGCTAGTGGGTAACTTTTTGTTATTTTTTGATAAGATCTGAACTGTCGAAGATTGCATAAATGACTTCTTGGCCTATAAACATAAACTACTTCAAGGTGCATTGTGTAACTTTTCTTGTGGAGGGTCCGTCAAATGCTTTTCACACTGGAGATGTTATTGCATTGCATGGAATGTTTCACAGTATGGTATTAAACCTTTCTATCTCCATGGAGACCAAACCAGGCTAAGTTACAGGTCAGATCTGTGGAAAGGTGACTCCGCTCATAGTCAGAATCCCTGTTTTTATAGTTATTTTTGAGCTATAAAAAGGGTGACGGGCCCAAACCAAAAAGTTACATAGTGCACCTTTAAGTGTTTGTTCTGTTATTTATTTATTGCACTTCATATTTTTAACAGTATCGTACATTTAGAATAGTTAGGGGGATAATTCTGCTTTATGGTTTGTTTTCAGTATTATCATTTATCATCTAAATTAATTCAGAAATATTCTGCACTTCATTTTTTTGCCAAATTTTTAATGAAAACCAATACATTTTCAGTTAGCCTCAACTGAAGTCTTTTCCCTTTTAATCCTCTTATAGTCGATGGGAAATTTCTTGGTTAAATCTGACTACTTTCCAAGCAAGTCAGCCATACTCATTTATGATAATTGTTAACAACTCAGATCAAGTGCCTGTTTAATGGCTGCTGTTCGTACTGTAATCCCCCTTGTTGAAACTTGGAGTGAATTTGTCATTTCCTGCCAGATATGCGAGACAAAAGCGAACTCCGATGTGGAATGGGATGGTGGAGACGCAGAATATCAAGGCTGGCAAAGCTGGGACAGTAGCCAATGTGAATCAGGCAGGCTTTTTGTGTTGGGGACTGGTACGGACCGGAGGCACAGAGTGGGACCCTCACTATGAGCTGTAAATGAACACAGCAAATATTGGCCCCTAATTGAAGGCAACACTTGTCTGTATGCACAGGATCATGCTGGGAAGTTGAGGACAAGAGCACCGGGGTATTAAAAGGCGTTTTCCCCCATCATGCCACTTTGATTTGCATTTATATGGCTTCAAAGACATGTTTTCAAGATGGAGCAAAATAAAAATGCTGTGGCCCCTGTTCAATTCCTACACATGCCAGAAATGTGTAAATCTGCTTTGGTTGCCCATCAACTAGCATCCCATTTAAAGTCTAGGGAAACGTAATAATATAATATATAATGTAATTTGTTTTTTTGTTTTTTTTTGTATTTTCATTGCTGTGATTTTTTTCCATATCAGACCACAGACTGTATAAAGAAAGGGAGTGTAACATTACCATCGCATTCAGCTCCAGTCAAAAGAAGCTCACAAGGCTAGCAGTTATATTAATGCGGAGCCAAGTTCCATATTATGAATAGGAATTAATTTATGGAAGACAGTGAAATAAAAACACAAGGATCATGTAGTGAAGGTTAATGTGAATATTTTATGTTCCAATAAAAAAAGCATTCAACATAGTGACCAATAATGATGATGATAATGTTGTCACTAATAGATTGACTAGCCCTACTCAGGATTGTAGTTACTGAGAGACTTTAACCACTCAGAAGTTGAACAAAAATACTAAGTACCTCTTTATTTGCAACTTTATTGAGAAAAACTAAATTTGTCTGGCTAAGTGCATTTCATTGAGCCTAATAACTAAATTAAAATTGTAATGAAACAAATCATTCATTTAATTTTTCTCTTCACACTTCGAGCAAATCCCTTACTGCCTCTTTTGCTGCTCTCTCCGTATCGCCCATCTTGTCTCCTTCTGCAGTTGGAAAAGAAAAATGATCACAGAGAAATTTCCTAATGAAATCTGTAATTGAACAATTAAGCCAGAATCCAGCTGCAGACTGCAAGAATGGTCTTCAATAGAGATTACAGCAACCTCCATCAATCAAAGTAGTGGGGCGAGAGGGGCATGTGGCGTTCCAGCCCAATGAGAGCCCATCAGAGAAGCAGAGGAGAGGGGGAGGAGAGGGGGAAGATGGAGGAGAGGCCACGCACAGGGAGGCACACTCAATTCAGGAGAGAATCTACGAGCTGGAGATTTGCTTAGCTTTGCATATTCAAAACTCAAAAGGCACCTGTGGAGATATTTTTTACTCCACAAGCACACTGCCAACACACAAGCTTGCTTTGTGGGCTAAGTGTAATTTAAGAACCATTCACACATTAGAACTGTTAAAATGTATTAAAACTGCAGTAAAACTTAGGCAGAAAGACAGCTGTGGTTAAATGTGGCATTTAGATAATAATTAGTTCCACTCGTCATGAAGAAAATGTCACCATGTTTGATTTTTATCTCCACATCACTCATACCCACAGACTAACAAACAAATCCATAACAAAATCACTGAATAACTTCATTAGGGCCCGAGTCCAGATGTTATTTAAGTTAAATGCCAATGTAAAATCTATACAGTGTTTTTCTTAACATGCCCATATTATGCTATTCTCTGATCTATGTTATAATGTTATTTCCTCATCAGAAACATACCTGGAGTGTTTTGTTTAATCCACACATGTTTAACAAACAAACCCTGCATTTTGGCTTAGTTCTTCTCTCAAACAGAAACACTCTGTTACACCTGAAGATGTCATGTAGTAATACACGAAAAGCCTTAATTGCTCAAAAGAGCTTTGGAGATGTAGACAGCCTAATAATAAAGGATTACTCAAACATGTGTGAATCAAACTAAACACAACTCCAGGTATGTTTTTGACAAGGAAACAACATTAACACATGGTTAAAAGCTAACAAGAATCAATTTTGCGTAGTATAGGACCTTTAAATACACTACAGAGAAACATCCGCGCACACATGACACCAGGGAGAGGTGGAACAAACATCCGGTGGCTGCCTTTGGCTTTGAGCTGAATAGGATGGAGCTGGGATGGATATGGGATACTCTAGTGTTGTGATCACATAAAAAATTAAAAGTCCTGTAAACAAAAGAGTTCTGTCATTGATGATACAAATACAGTATCTGATATTTAGTCCTCAGCACCGGGCATGTACAGAAAGTACAAAGTACAACCTCCTCAAGAGACAGTTAACCTTTACGTATCTGAAGCTAGCATTATGTGTTGAGGTACAGGACACTGTGACAGCTGTACGAGCATAATTTGTCTGGAAAGTTAAATCATAGAAGAAAACCAGCTAGTTTGTTTATGATTCAAACATAAGTTATAAGACATACTGAGATTTAAATGGTAAATGGTGGTAATAATCTAGAAAAAGAAGAGTAAATGAATAAACAACCAGTTTAAATGCCATTAAATATTACTTAGATAAGTCTTGAGCTAGGGCTTTGTGATATGGAAGAAAAAAATAAAAAATAATAAAAAACTATGTCACATAATTCAGTCTCAAAAACCATGCAGACATTTAATAATTGAAATGTACAAGAAAAATAGAAGTATTTTTCCAAAGTCTAAACTGTGCTCTAACCCTATGATTTTACTATCACAGGATTGGCGGTACCTCTCGATTAAAAAGGACCCAAGTATATCATTGACTAAAAGAAATGACTAAATCTCAATTAACATTTGGCAAAGTGCACAGACCTACTTTCACAGAAAATTACTCCATGTTTCAAATCTTCCAAAAGATGGTTAATTTTCTAGATGTGGTGGTGGTACAGTTTGAGAACCTCTGAACTACACAAATCTGTTACAATAATGAGAGTGTTAGTGAATGCAAATGTAGCTGTAGTTAGCCCATGGCTACCTTCTATTTACATAAGCATGGGTCTCATGTATATTCATTAACATGCACTGTCCTAACCAAATATGAACAGCGGTAGTACAACAGAAGAACTAAAAGTCACTCACAAAAATCCAGAACATAAAGTATATTTTATTTTCCAAGCTTATATTGCTGTTACAGCCCCACTGTACAGATATGGAGCAACAGTAAGTAATTTCAATTGTACATTTAGTGGTGAGACACAAGAAGCTCCAGTGAGGCAAATATAAACCGGGGTGTCCTGTCTCAGGCCAGTGTAGGCCGGACAGAGGCTGTATTATGAGGCTGTGGGCCCAGCCAAGACCCGAACAATAGTCCCAGTGTGCCAAAGCCTCTGGAGCATCCCAACAGCTGGGAGATAGCCACACTGTCATTTGCTACACTAAACACATTTCCCACAATCCTCTGCCCACCTTCTTGTCATGTGAGGAAGCCATAACTAACAATGACTTTATACTGTCATATAATGTAATTGATTTCTCTCTACCTCCAGTGCGACCAAGGAGGTGAAGTAAAAGACATATTTTCTTGCTATGGCACAAACTGGCAAAAGATCAGAGCAAAGTCAACATAATAAAAGGTCCAACCGTCTATCTCAGTGGGAGGTAAGCCAAAACTCTTGAATCAAAAAGGTCCCTTGGAAACACAAGGAAAAACATAAGGTTGTGCAAACAGAGCAGCAGGAATGTCACTTCACTTAAAGAGTAAAGCATAGGAGGAGTTTAAACTTTGAGCTGGGCTATTTTCTGTGCATGGGAAAACCTACAAAAGCAAGCTGTTATACCAATGACTGTATTAAGGTAAACTGGCAAATCAGCCTTTGTAAAAATGTGATTTGTGACAGAATTAGAATTTGACATTTTTGTTTTTACTCCCCAAAACTCCTAACTTTGCCTCAGCTCTTTTAAATAAATATTTGCCAATTTACACAGTGCATCTTCTTATTTTCATGTAGGAAAACGCAGTCCCTCTGAGCTATTATGAAGCCCAGTTTCCACTCAACCATGTGATAGTTGGATGCCAGCGCTGCAGAATGATAAATTTAACAGCTGCAAGAGGCCTCAGCGTATTTTGTTCTAATAGACTTTGTGCCATTGCATACTATAGGCTTCAACGCTCTACTTTCACTCAAGCACTGCCATTTGCTGAAGGGAAATACATGCTGCTGTAAAATTATTACATTAACCCCCGTGCAGTAAAAGTATGCCACTAACCTGGGTTACATTTTAGTTCAACCCTGCAGCCAAACAGAAACTTAAGCATTATTTGAATATTTTTTTAATACAAGCTGGAGTTAGGTTTCACCAAGAACCAACAGGCAGATGACAGCACCACTGAGTAATGTATTTCTATCTGAAACGCACAGTACTGCAACAAAGAATCCAAGAACCGTGAGAAGTTTTTGTAACATCCTTCTAGGTCTTACAGGATTTCAAGAAAGATTTGAAGAGTGATCTATGCACTCAGAGACCATTATAAGCTACATGTTTGACCTATCTATCTTATTACACTGAAATGCCATCTTGTCGCCAGATGTTAAGAGCCCATCACCAACCACTAAACCACTGTATTCCTCATGCCCACTTTACTGGTTGCACTTGAGGTAGTACAAAGACGGTTTCAAATTTCACAAAGCATGATTTTCTCTGGGCTTCAAGGCTACCATCCCCCATGACTGCTGCAGAACCATAGCTTGCTGCTGGAGAAATAGACCCTGAATATCCCCCTTCCTCTGAGCCAAAGTCAGTGCATTGTTAATGGGAAAATTAAATCACGTCCAGCAATGCCTGGGTTTGGTCTTTTCACAAAGTAGAAAATTTGATATTGCAAAACACAGCTAAGCATCTCACATTCTTTAAAAAGACTATTTTTGAGTGCATTTTGACCAGCATGATGCTGTTACTCCATGTCAAAGCAGCGGCTGGAAAGAGCAGGGGGCACATGTCTCCTGTGCACCCCGGTATATTCTGGATGCAAACATAAACTGCAGTTAGGAATACTTGAATACTAGACTTGCATTTTCCATAGATTTTTCCCCCCTCTGTCAACGTTAGTTCACCTGTGCTTAGGTTGAGTGCGGTAAGGTAACTCGCAGTGATGGCCAGACAGTGTAGAATTACATGGCCATTATTAGTCATCCCAGTCAGCTCTAGTTTAAGTTACGACATGTTGACTCCATGGGCAGACTGACAGAGGACCTTTAAATGCCTGCTGTGGTATAGCGAGGGCTTCTTACAGTAGTAGGCTAGGCTACTGTAAGTTGACCAATATGAACAAATCCAATCAAATTACCTGATATGTCTTGTCTTTTTTATATCCTCTCCATCGCTACTGAGAAACAGAGCAGTCCACTTTGTCCAAGCATGTGTTTCCCCAGGTCGAGTCCATGATCGTCCTGTCTCCTGTAGATCACGGTTAAATAAATGCACTCCTGCTCAAGAGGCGGCGGCGTGGAAGAACCTGGTACTTTTCTGAAGGGATATTCCCGGGAAAAAATCTTCAAATGTGAATAAAATCAGGTACGATCAGAATGAAGATCGACTTCGAAACAAAATACCATCCACCAGCACTGACTGTGCAAATAAAACGGGGTTTTGCACATAAAAAACCGGCAATCGGGTCTGTATTCAACGCACTGTCCCCAGTAATGTCAGAGATAGTGGTACGTACCGCTCTATTGTTGGAGCGAGCGTCCCATGCAACTGCTGCTCCTCTCTCTCCGGGAGGTAGGCTACTGCGCTGACGCTGCTGAGCACAACAAAGTGCTGTTATGGTTAACAAACAAACGCGTATTTACTTAAAATTGCTAATATTTTTCTTATAATATATATTTTTTTAAATAACAATGTGTCTGCATAAAAAGTTGCATACTCATTTGTGTACTATTGAGTTATAGTTTTAAGTAAATCAATACATAGTGAATGAATACTTTTAAACGTGTGAAAAAATGTCGAAAAAAAGTAACTTTGAAAATAAAAATTATAATGCTTTTTTTTTTTTTTTTTTTTATGGCGGAAGTACCGCCCTCCAACTTCCGCCTCACTCACAACATCCAAGATGTCTGCCGCCATCGCTTCCCTCGCTTCTTACGGCAGCGATTCTGATTCTGAAAATGAGTCAGAATCTAATACCACCAATGAAGCAGATGATCCGGACGCCACTGCGCACCTTAAACCATTACAATCTGCAAAAACAATGGCGTTGGCCGTCCTGAACTCTGCTCCTGAAGTCGCTGTAAAGGTAAGGTAGCCTAGCTAGCTAACAGCTCGCGCTAATTCCGTTGCGCTGATAACTAAACGGTGTGATCTAACCATAGACCATATTATGTATAAAGTATATGCAGTCTACAGGTCTAAATCTTTCACACACTCTCTCTAGGGCTATCCTTCAAGTTAAAACGGTGTATGCTGATTTATTGTGTGAGAGTTCACATTTAATCTACAGAAATAAGTCTATAAACAATCAGTGTGCTAGAGATTTTGTGTCTAAATGACATTGTCACTAGTGATTGCAAGTGGCATGCTAAAGTTTTTCTGTTTTGTAATTTATTTCAGGAGTCTGTTGAAACCGGTGTGCATCTAGACCCTTCTATGAAAGAAGTTACTTATAATCCATCCTATGAAACCATGTTTGCCCCTGAGGTAATTTTATATTTTTGAAATGTTGTTGACTAGATATTAAAACAGTCTGGCATTGCAGGTTAAAGGTATAGAAAGTGTTTAATATAATACCGTTGCTTGTATCCTCTCTCTAGTTCGGTCCAGAGAACCCCTTCAGGTCACAGCAGATGTCTGCTGTAAGAAACATGTTATCTGGCTACGCAGAACCTGCTCATGTCAACGACTTCATGTTTGAACAACAAAGGAGGACATTTTCTACATTTGGTATGGTCTCCATATTACATCGTTTGAACATATGACCTGGGGTGAAATATGTTGTTTACCATTTTACATTATCATTAGGATATGCTTTGGATCCATCTGTGGACACAAATCAGGTTTCTGCTACCAGTTATATTGGAGCTGTTGAGGAAGCTGAGAAAAGTAAAGGTAATGTTATTTTTGTCTCTTGATGTTGTCAATGAAGACACTTAAGTACATTTTTCTAATGTTATTTTAATGTTTTCTAATGCTACATTATCTATTTAAAGGTGTAACAGTTTTTGAGAGTGGGCACAAGAAACCAGAAAAGAGGAAAAAGGTTAAAGGAGGAGATGCGGGAGAGATAGACAACTTCCTTGGGCCTTGGGCCAAATATGTAGATGAGAAAAATGTGGCTAAACCAACAGAGGTAATTATTGTTTACATGTATGTTCTGTAATCACAAATTTGTATGCAATTTTTTTTTATGTGTGACTTTTCTGTAAAGGATGAGAAGAAATATTTAGAAGAATACCTCGCAAAGAGGCAAAAGAGGGGCAGGGTTGAGGAAGAGGCTCCAGCTGAAGAGAAGACTATTCTCCATGGTAATGTGGTGGTCTTTATTGTTGTTTTATCAATCAGCCCATTACTGTCTTTCTAACAAACAGTTTCTCTACAGTCAAGGACATGTTTGACTACCAGGGCAGGTCCTACCTCCACATTCCCCAGGATGTGGGTGTTAACTTGCGCTCTACAGAGCCTCCTGAGAAGTGTTATCTTCCAAAGAAACAGATCCATGTTTGGTCTGGACACACAAAGGTCAGTGGCAAAAGACTGAAATTAATAACATGTGTTTTGCACCTTGCTAATGAGCAGTTTTCCTAAAATTTCAAGTCAAATATTAGAATGTTTTTAAGTGCTTTGACATTTCCTGTGTCAGTGCTTGTCTGCTTAGGTAAGGCTGAATCTCTTGAGATTTAAATTGAGTTCTGTCATTTTTGCGGAGATGGGAAACTACAGCCTTCAGAACTTGAAATACAAAGAGGTTTGAAAAGATAATAAGTGCATGGAAGTGCTGATGTCAAGATAATGGATAGCCTCTCCTGTCTCACCAAAAAGTTTTGTGAATATTTTAATGTCCCAATTATATAAGAAAGTTTAGAGACAGACCCAAACCCGGACTCTATAACGGAATCAGTTCTTTAATGCCACGATTCAGTTCAGAATGACCTGCAAATTACAAGCGTTTTCATGATAAGAGCCAGGATTATAAACCTATTAACTTGAGCCTTTATGTATTCCAGGGAGTCAGTGCTATTCGACTGTTTCCAGGCTCGGGTCATTTGCTTTTGTCCTCTTCTATGGACTGCAAGATTAAGGTAATTTTTTTTTCTGTCAAACAGTCTTTTAGACATGGTTCCAACATGTAAAGGTTGTGTAATTAGTCTTGTAGTGTTGTTTGAGATGGTTTGTCATTCAAATGAGGGCATATTTAATGCATTATGGGTGTTGTTTTTCTTTGTAGTTATGGGAGGTGTATGGGGAAAGAAGATGTATACGGACCTTTATTGGTAAGTAAGCAATCTAGCACATTATTTATTTAAATTTATACCTCTCCAGTACTTGCTGACAGGTAACAAGTCAATGCACCTTGGTTTGGCATGTCAGGGCTCAAATGCACTGAGCCTGTGGGAAATGGGCCCCAATGACACTCGTGACTGTATTATTGAACACAGAATAACATGCTTGCTGACCAATGAAGACACGTGCGCTCTTTGAAATGGGAAAGGCTTGAGGAGGATCAGGCAGGTCACCCTCACAGCTCGGCTCACTGTCAGAATAGAGATTGTTTGTGGCCGCCGTTCCGCTTGTCAGCTCCTTCACAGAATATGCATAATTCAACAGCACTCGCAGGCTGCGAGGAAACCAAGGGCCAAGAGGAAGCCCCCGGTGAGCTCAGGCAAATAGAGCAGAGGCCCAGCTGAAAAGAGAAGGTGGCTCAGGGGTTTGTGGGGTTGAAAAGGTGTGTTCCAAAAAATTGGCCTTTGCATAATAGAGATGTCAAAATGATTTGGTTAATAAACAAATATTATTTTTTGTTTCATACAATATTGTGCCCTTTATAATCACAATTTTTTAATTGGAAGCATAATTCATTGCAGTGTGGAAAGATTAAGGATTTCATTACTGATCTTGTGACATACCTGAGCAAAGCATGGGCCATACTATGTTTATCTGATTATTTAAACATGTTTGTCTCAGTGGCATTGTTGTTAGAAGCGTGTTGTCTTTAAGAGGGTTAATGAGTGCAGTAACAAATGTGAAATCAATATATTGCTCTGGATTCCATCGCCTTACTGCAATTGTGCCACTGGGAGGTTCACTCATCATGCTTTATTTGCATTTGTCATTGTCATTGCTCTAAAAGGACACTTGCACTTTATTTTATATCATTTCATGGAGGATGTGCATGTTTTCTTTGGGACCAAAACAGACACGCATCCACAGCTTTTAGAAGTGTGTAGTTTGTGTACTGCTTTAGCCTGCTCTAGTGCTAGAAACAAATTGGCAACTGCACTCCTCTGTTGTCCCTGTTATCACTGCTGGAACAGCTTGGTCCTCAGCCTGAAAGAGGGAAGCAGTCTGGAGGGACCCCACTTCACCTACATGTTAGAAGAAAAAGCCTAAGGGGTAGCATGCTTCGGGACTAGACTGACAAAAGGCCCATTCTTACTCTATCTCGTCCCTTATTGTGACGCTTCTCATCAAGCATGTGTGTCTTCATCTGATTTCAACAGGGCACAGTAAAGCAGTGAGAGACATTTGCTTCAATAATGCCGGCACACAGTTTCTTAGTGCTGGCTATGACCGCTACCTGAAACTGTGGGACTCAGAAACAGGTAGGATACACTGACTTTAATGTGATGTTCCTTTGATAACTCAAAGTTCTTTCTTCTGTTTATGAAGATTTTTAAAATATGTTTTTGAGATCTGCTTGACATTATATTATTTACAAGTTATAATACAAGAAAATCCTTAAAATATTAAATTTAAGCTTTGCTAAATGAATTTCAATAAGTCAATAAGTTTGTGTGATACTTTCTTCAATGATTACCCCTCTTGCACAATTCTCCCTGTCCAGCAGAGGGCAGACAATGGTTAAACCCAATGTCCTAAGCATACACAAATGGAATAAACTAAAACAGTTGATACTTCTATCTTCTGAAATTCTATAAACATGATGCCTTTTAACAATAAAGTGCTTTTTTATGGAAAGCTGCTGGTTTATTCTGAAGCTCTGACTTTTCGATTTCCTTCCCTTCACAGGCAAATGTATCTCTCGCTTCACCAACAGAAAGGTTCCCTACTGTGTCAAGTTCAATCCAGATGAGGACAAACAGAACCTCTTTGTGGCTGGCATGTCTGATAAGAAAATTGTCCAGGTGAGGTTGGCATTTACCATCTTGAAATAACTGTCTTTAAATAAGTCTTGGCATTTTCATCCCTGTATGCACAATGTAGGTCTACTCCAACATTGTCCAAAATAGGCTTATCCTTCAGCAGTATGTAGCTGTGTATCATGAGAGGTACAGGGCAGACAGGATTAGAGCAAGCCATTAATCATGTGCTGCATTAGAGCTAAGGAGAGCCAAAGGTGAGAACAAACTGTGAGCAAAATTAGGAGATCATGAGTACACTGTCATTCTAGCAGTAAATAATAAATATTGCTGTAAACATTTTCCATTCAGATTCATGTTTAGGAGTGCCATTTAAAACCACTTATTCAGCATGTCCTTTTTTTTACTAATTTCTACATAAAATTGTTTTTGTGGGTGCTGTGGTTTTAATCCAGTTTTCCCTGTACATCTCCACATGTTTCCAAACATAAATGAAGCTTACTTGGACAAAATTAAGCAATCAAAAATGTCTAAAAGTACAACACACCAATATATTTAGCAGAAGGTCTATGTTTGATGGCCTTTTGACTGATGATGTTATTATTTATGACACAAAGGCTAAACTAGATTTTTGTTGAAGTAGCCTACTTTGAATTAGATGTTATCATTATTTATCTTGTACTTTTCTCTTTTCAGTGGGACATCCGGACAGAGGAGGTGGTTCAAGAGTACGACCGGCACTTGGGAGCTGTAAACACCATCACATTTGTGGATGAGAACCGGCGCTTCGTCAGTACGTCTGATGACAAGAGTCTCCGAGTGTGGGAGTGGTAAGTGCAGTCCTGTCATTTACAGTGGGCAGGTGTAATGAACTGGACTGAGAGCATTTCAGTCCACTTCATTAATGTTCACAAATAAGGCTGTACAGGCTTTTATCAGGTGACCTTCAGATGATCCTGTTATGGTCAGAAATCATGTGCCCTAAATCTGTGCTCCATTTGCATTTAACGGTTTCTCTGTAATTTTCCCAGCAATGTGCAACCAGCTGTTTATTTGAATAAATTAATCAAATGATCAAATTTAAATTAAGATATAAAAACACTATAAAACAGACATATGAAAATAGTGGTGGATTTACATGGGCGGGTTGAGTTGAGCTTTAATTCTTTCTTATGTTTGTCCAACTCTTAAGAGCCCAGAGTCAACAGAAGCCCCCTGTCCCATGAGAGGTGTCAGACATGGCTCACTTTAGTGCAGCGTGGGAGCGGACAGAGACCAAGAGTCTGAAAGAAAAATACTTGCTCTTATGTTTTTATTTAGGATGCCAACACACTTTGGCTCCCCTCTATGTGAAAGCCAGAACATTCATGTGTTGTGAGAATAGGACAGAAGAACAGCTGGAGGGATGGTGCAAAAAGATGATGCAGCACAAATATGAAAGTCTTGTCAAACATCCTCAATTCAACACAGCCCTATTGGCCAGTTCACACAAAACTTTATCATTAGGAACACTGTTTTTGAGTTGGTAGCAGTAAGAATGATCTGCTCAGTTTGCAGATTGTAAAGATTATTCTGTTTTAGTACAATATCTTAATTTATTTGTATTGCACTAAATAATATGTACAACTATGCTTAATTTTCTGTAATTGCAAGACAGGTCTTTTGCTTTTAAAAGTTCACATATACAATATAGTGTGTATATGTGTTGTTGAGTCAACAACACAACAATGATAGAGACATTAGTTATTATTCATGAGTCCCTCTTGTGTTTTGAATGATGTTTCATATGTTTTTCTTTCCTATCAATCTCACTAAATCTCCACAGATGGAAAGCATTTACCAGTGTTATTTAGGGGGGAGCATGCATACCTCCTTTGCTATTCTCTTACTGTTTTGTTTGGCCAGACTCTCTCACAAACCCACGGCTCCTTTAATATTTTACTCTCCCTATGCTCCCCTATATCTGTTTCTAAGGGTTTGCATTTTTTATTGAGGCCCTTTTAGTTCCTGCCGAAGTCTGTTTAAGTTGCACGAGTTCACTCCAGCTGTTAGCCATCACAGTGGGATAGCCAGGCACAGTTGTAGTTAATTTGACTTGTAAGTGAGAACTACTGCTCTGGGTCTTCTTCAGCATATACTGGAACAGAATGGAAACTGACTTTTTGTGTATAGGTTTAAAGCTAATAAAAAGCAGAATCGCAAAAACAGAAAGCTTACTTATTCATTACAATCACTGTTAAAGAGAACTCTTCACTTTTGATTATGGAAAGCGCATTTTATAATTTTTTTGTGTAATTGTGTATGGATATGTTATTCATACAGTTCTTATATCCTCATAGCTGCAAGATATTAGTGAAGCTTTATTTGAATAATAAAAGTATAAAGCTAAAATATCTGTTTACAGTTGTAATACTCAACTACTTGTGCCAGGGAACAGTTGAACAATGTTTTTGCAGGTTTTTTTTTTTTTTTTCTACAAACTTCCAAAAGCAAAATCGTTATTTACTTGAGTATACTTGAATAATTGTGTGTAACTTTTCAGGTAGAGGGTTAGGGTTACGGCTAGGGTCCATCACCTGCTTGTTTCTATGGAGATGTCATTGCTCTGCCTGGAATGTTCCACAGACATTAAATAGCACTACCTTATATTTATTAAATTACAGGTGATTTTATAGCTCCACAAACAGGCAATCTGACTGAGCGGGGTTGCCTCTCCACAGATCTGACTTGTAACTTGGTTTGATTTGTTCTACGTGAAGAAAGAAAGGTTAAATACCATACCATGAAACATTCCAGACAAAGCAATAACATCTTCATATCCAAAAGTGTTTGACAGACCCTCCACTACACTACGTACCTTTAAATAATGAATGGCAGAAATTGCATAATGTTGGCTACAATCTTGTAAGTTACCTTATGTTCTGCTTTTGGCCTAGTTGTTGTTTTTTCTTGCTCTTTTCTTCCCTGTATATATATATTTTTTTTTATAATCCCTCACAGTAGTATTTCTCTTTTCTCCCAGGGACATCCCAGTGGACTTCAAATACATTGCCGAGCCCAGTATGCACTCGATGCCAGCTGTTACACTGTCTCCCAACGGTGAGTCGTCCAATCACAACGGGGCACTGACATTCACAGGAGAAATCAGATCAGAATTACCACACACCACCGCTGCCTTCAAATGTGTCAAAAACCGTAACTTGAGTGAATTGTCATGATGAGGAGGTTGTCACGGCGATGAGCCCATGATTCGTTTGTAATCATTTGGGTGGGTGCTTTGCGCAGTGCAGCTGTCACTTCACCTCAGTGTTCTCTATTAAAACAAGCAGAAAGTGTCTTAATGTGCGACTGACTGCGGCGCGCACAGCAGACAGCACTTTGCATTAATGACATGTCAGAGGAGATGAGAGCCGCCACTAGCAGAGATAAATAAATATTTGTCTAGGCTACCCACTTTATTTAATTATCCATTGCTCCACTCTTTTCAAATGGAAAATATATGCTGCCTTGTCAATACACTTGATACAATGAAAACAAACATAAAGTTACCACAGCTATTTGTTAATGTTCAAAAAACTCATAATTGAAATCACAATTATTCAAGTGATTAAATGCACAGATTGGCAGTAGTGCATCAGTGTGCTTAAAATTAAGTGATCAAATAATGGAATTAAAGTAGGAGATGTACCTTCCTATAAATGGATTATTAAGAATGTTTTCTAGTAGTACGAAGCTCCAACCCACAGGCAACTTTTTCACTTATAGAAACAGGTGCATGGCATTTAGAAGACATTTCAACTGTATAATTTTCTCAATTGTGATTAGTTATTTTCAGAATCTTTGAGTACAATAACCTCAGATAATTCAGTTACTCGGCCCTACTAGCTACCCTTCATGTATGAATCAATATTTTGTTAGAAACACTTGAACGTGAAGTAATTCTGTGTGTTCTGTTTCATCTACTTATCTGTGTCAAATGCTAATATTTAAATGTTATGGGAGAGTCCCAGAAAAGGGAGAAGCTAATGGTTAAGAATTTATGATAGCTTGAGGCTATGTCGTGTTCATTTGATTTTTAGCCTGTAAGTACTGGTTTTATTATTATTTAACGCTTCAACAAATACAAATTAACAGAGATGGACAAAACAAGTTTCCAGCTGTATGTTTGTAAGTGCCAGGTTCCTGTGTCCAGCTATAGTTCTCTTTCTGTGCGTGTGTCTGTATGAGTCTGTGTGTCTCTGTGTGTATTTGTGTGTATTTGAAACCGATTCTCTGTGGAATACCTTTGTGAGTGAAATGGCACGCAGTCCCTCCTGGCACTACATCCCCAGCATCTGTTTCTGACAATGTCTTCTCTTTTCTCTGTCAAACCACCTCTAATGTCTACCTACAAAATGCTTTTCTTCAGTGGTGTTTTGACATTATGGACCACGATTTTTCATTGTAAGGGACCCCAGCCACACATGACCAGAATCCAACTTTTGATTAAACCAGGTAGTAAAATAGTATTAGCAATTCCCATCATGCCTCCTTTCAAGAGGAGCAGCGAGTCGTGTAATGATTTGACACCAAGGACTTCCTTTATTGTGGCGCTGATAGTTTGGGGTTGACGTGATTTTATTAAGGACACTTCAAGCGAACAACCTTTTGATAAAAATAAAAAAAATAATAATTTAAAAAAATCACTTTTATTGGCTAATCCTTCCATTTCAATGATGGGAATAGAAAGAAAACCCTTCCTACAATGCCGAGTGTCCTTGAGGCTCTTTCGTTAATTATCTCAAATCTCTTGTTAAAATACTTGGCTGGAGTGATGAGGGCCCAGTGTGCTGGAGCTGTGTGTGTGCGCCAGGTTGGCCGCATGTTAATAGCGGCGCAAATATTTCAGTGGCAGGTTGGACGCACGATCAAAGCACAGAACTATGGCGTTGTGTGTAGCTTAAAGATGCTAATGATAAACTGCTGATTTAATAAGTACCTCTAACTTGTTTTGACAGCATCTCCCAACGTGTTACCGCCCTGAAATGCTGCCAATTTGGATGGCTGTTTAAGAAAGCACTGTGTTTTTATTATAGGAAGCAAGAGTAGAGTTACATTATCATTCTTCCTCTTAGGTAAGTGGCTGGCATGTCAGTCCATGGACAACCAGATTCTTATCTTTGGAGCACAGAACCGCTTCAGGCTGAACAAGAAGAAGGTCTTCAAAGGGCACATGGTGGCGGGTTATGCCTGCCAAGTGGACTTCTCTCCAGATATGAGGTGTGTATAAGGGCCCCGCTGTCTCCCAGAGCACATCAATAAGAAGTGGGATTTTGTTTAAATAAAAAAGAAAAAGCCATTAACATAGATTCAGTGTACACAAAAAGTTTTCATGCAGTTTTGGTATTTAAATTACGAGTTTTAGTGAGTTACAACTTTTAGTCAGGCATGTGCAAAAGGAAAACATGTTTACCGCAATGTATTTTTCTTGATAATTTACCTTTTCTTGCTTTAAAACAAGCTTAATTAACAGATGATAAATAACCAAAATTTTGTCAACCACTTGAAATTGGTGAAAAAGACTCTTTCGTCAAAACATCTTTACAGAGCAGTCTCAGTCAGCCTTTGAGTTCCACAGTGCGGTATACTGAAGCGGTTCTCATTTTTGTAAAAACGCCAATTAAAACCAATCTCACCTCCTTCACAACTCCTAAGCAGGTGCCTCTGTCACCATAGCAACATGGCACAGAAACTTTAGAATTGACTGAAAATATACGAAGGCGGTCCTCCTTTTTCCCGTATTGAACTTATTTTGCTTATTTGCAGTTATGTAGTGTCTGGAGACGCAGATGGAAAACTAAACATTTGGGATTGGAAAACCACCAAACTGTATCACCGGATCAAAGCCCACGACAAAGTGTGCATCAGCGCCCTGTGGCACCCTCACGAGACCTCCAAAGTCATCACCTGTGGCTGGGACGGACAGATCAAACTCTGGGACTAAACCAAGAACAGCTTTGTACTCTGAGCAGGACTGAAAAAGATCCATTTGAATACTCTGATATAAGGCCACAGGGCTGGTATCCAGTCACACGGTTTATTTTTCTTATGTCGTCTTTAAAAGTGGCTTCTATTGCCAAGAGTTTGTAATGAGCGAGTCATATCTTTCACTTATTTTAACAATATTTTTGTTTTTAAATGCTTATGTTGTGCGATTTGTAAACCTGCAAATACAATAATCAGATGTTACCATTTGTGGAAATAAACACAATCTGTACATTTTACCTGCTACATCCATTTATCATCCACTATTACAGTGAACCCAAGGCCACAACATGTACAATCAAAGGAACTTTTTTACAGAATGTGACATTTATTTTTCTTAGTGGTTCATTTCATTCAAGTTTCTACATCACACTATGTTAAAAGGCTGAGTGGATTTAGATTCACCAAAGAAATTCAATTATTATCTTTTCTACTTCTCACGGAATGGCTTCCATTAAAGAGTCAGTTTTTTAATATATATTTACATTTCTTTACAAATTGTATATACATTAATACATCTTGACTGAAAAAGAATATAAAAATCAGTGGTGGAAAATAATGAAGTATAAAAGTAAAAGTACAATATTTAAATACAAATTTAAGGTATCTGGTCTTTACTTATGTACATTTTATAGTGGATAGTTTTACTTCACTACATTTGAGAACGTGAGATCGTATCTGCATTTTCTACTCCATTGCATTTTAGATCTGGACTGAAAAGTATAAATTTTAGCACATTTGAGTTTTCATCTTAACTTTGAGCAAACCCAATACATAAAAAAGGTAGAAAAAACAAGAAATCAATTCAATCACGTAAACTCAGTTAAATTCTTTATCAAAATCACTACTTTTCATCCTTCAATTGTTCTAAAAATCTCTAAAATACTTTAACTTTTTATTCTTTGAGTACATTTTTAAACTGGTATTTTAACACTTTTACTTAAGTAGATTTTTTCATGTGATACTTCATCCACCACTGATGAAAATACAAGCTTTCCTCAGACAAATTTCCACATTTTTTCTACTTCTTTGATTCTGTGTGTGTTGTGGCTCCAGCTAACTGCACAACCAGCAGCAGTAATGTGTCTATGGAGGAAGAGAAGAGGGCCAGGGCACAGTGACATGGCAACGGTGACTATGAGCTGACCTGCAGCCAGCCACCTCCGCACCAAGCTGCTGAACTATCTGCTGAGGCAATTACTCCAGCGAGCCTCCACAAGACTGGGGTTACCTCAAGGCCAACAGAAGAACCGGGCGCTTTTTAGCATCGCACAGAAAGGCCAAGAAAAGATAACGCAATTCACGGCCACTGTGTGTTCACCCAGCTTAACGTATAGGCACTGCTTGCGTTAAAGACATTCTGGTGTAGAAATACTCGAGGTTTTGTGGGGTCGCAGTGCACGTGGAAGAGGCGGAAGTTGGCACGTTCGAGTTCTTTGAGGAGGCTGAACCAATAGCGCACAACAGAGGGCTCGTCTCCCGGGACCTCGAAGCCGGCCCAGTGCAGGTGGACCTCCAGAAGCAGCTGTCCCACCGAGGCAAGCACTCCTTCCAGGATCAAGTTCTCCAAGATTTTCCACTCTGCACTCTCCATGTCAGCCTTGAGCACATCCACCTGGAATATAAAAAGAAATGTGATGGTGCGTGTGTTAGAATAAAGTGTAGTAGCCCGAAAGCTGAAGAGAAGAGGCACGACGCTGGAGTTTATTGACCATCAGTATGGGACCAAACACCTGGAGATATAAACCCTCAAAACACTGTGATAGCATTGTCCATTCCAGTCTAGTGCAGTCCAGTCTGGATATGCTTCTTTTCTATGGAGTATTGTACTACTGATAACAATGACCTCGGTACGGTACAGAAGTGTAAATTCTGTAACAGTGCAGGTCACCATGGTTACCAGTCTCATATCAGGAGTGACTGGTGGATGGACATTGCTAGAGTAAATAATGTGTCATGCCATGTGTTTACAATTCCATTCAAAACCACTTAATCTATTCACCAAAAAGGCTCTGTTTTGTAGGCAGACTATTTTTATGGGCTTAGTGGTTCTCCAAATGAGTAAATTACTGTTTCCTCATTATAAACTGACCAAGATGATTGCATTGGTTCAGCAGGAAGATCAGATCATCTATAACTATTTTGTAATAAATATATCTAATATTAAAAAATGATACAGACCGTAGTTTCTGCACAATAACTGTGACCAGACTACAGTGATCAGTTGTAACATGCTATTTTTCTAATGTTTTTCTTTTTGTGCAACACAATCTGGTTTCCATAATGACATCTGCAGACCTTAATTAAACTAGTTCTTGTTTACATTTCTCATTCTTTTCCATGGCTGCCTTGTCCAAAGTCAATAGGCAGTCTTTTCTATGTGCAACTCATTGCCTCAATGATTATATAATATGTTTCTTCCAAATGTAAATACACACACAATCACGCTTGCTAGTTTTTCCAAACCAAAGTCTTAATTCAAACTTCCCTGTTTAATTTACCAATACCAATAATCAATACACGTACTAGTATATTCATAGGTGCAGTAAAATAAACACAGCTGGTCCGAACAAGAGCAGAGCCTATGATGCCAATGGCACAACTATTATTAAGAAATGTTCGACAAATGCATATTTCAACCTTTTCCGGTGATTCACTTTCTTTTGGACGGAAACCTTTGACAAGCGCCTGCTGCTGCTGCTCCTCTGGCACACTGTGTACTCGCATTAGAAGCTCATTACAAAGATGTGGCATTTAAAGCAGGCCGCTTCTGTTATCTACCATAACATTACGAATCCACCCACGCCAACACCTTGAACTGTGCTACTTTCTCCATTTGTCAGGCCCAATCTGAATTTTAAAGAAGAATTCTGCAGCATCAGGACATTTGGCCACCATCCATTTGGTCCATTACTCAAACTATGCAAAATGAGCTTTTCAAAAGAAAAAAGGAAATTATAAAAAAAAAAAAAGAAGAAACTCCAGGTTCTTTATTACACAAAATTCACTCTTGTGAGCTTTTAGCCATGTTAGAATATTGTGACCTCCTCAAAAACAATCTGGAGTTGTGTTTTATTTCATTTGCACATGTTTGAGTAACCCTTTATTATTAGTCTGTCTACATCTCCAAAGCTCAAAATGTTCTGTTCCATCTTGTGATGTCATGCAGTGGTTGTTTTCAAGTTAATAGCAATCTTTTACCTTTTGTTCAGCAGAGATGGGCAATTCCAGGGCTGAAATTATCCAAATAGTTCTAATGAACGTATAGGGAGTATTTCTGGTATTACCACTTGACATCACAAGGTGGAACAGAGTGTAACTCAGCCTAAATATGGAGGGTTTGTGTGTCAATGAAATAAAGCACAACTAAGGGTCTCTCTCTCTGATGAGGAAACAACATAGATCAGAAAATAGTGTAATATGGGCCTTTTAACCATACCAATATTTGATGTGATGTTGAAAGGTGGAATTACTAATCTAATATTGGTTGAATACAGATTGTAAATGGGACACGCAAAACCTAAAATAAAATGTACGGTATACGTAGATCTTTCCTCGAGGACACAAGTGGCAGGCAGAGTAAACCGTCAATAGAAGCATCCTTGGAGACATTACTTGAACAATCGTGTCCTATTCTACTTTTTGTGCATCATGTCAACACAATGGCTTAACAAGCACATAGTATATTGGTATTTCGAGAACAATGTCTTGTTATGATTGAATTATTGTTGTGCAGAATCATATCTGACCTTCATTTCCCATTCATCACTCTCCAAAACAAGCCATTCTGTTTCTCCAAATGCACATGTCTATTAGTATAAGTGCTCTTAAGGGCCTTGAGCTGTCTATAGCAGTGTAGGTGAGATTAATTGCATATGTATACTGCTATCTGTTAACACGATTCTTTAAGTATGAACAGATAACATCCAGCATGATAATGAGCAGGTAAAGTCTGAATAATGATGATTTGTGTGATTATTGAAAACCAAACCAAATTTCCAAACAGTTACTTACTTAGTAATAAACCTGCAGTGGAACAATAGACAAGCAGACTTTATATTCTATATTACGCAAAACTGACTCACATACGTGATGTTGTGTTTACAATTAGTCTGTCTACATCTTCAAAGTTTAAAATGCACTGTTCCACCTTGAGATGTCATGAAGTGGTAGTTTTTGTATGTTTTTGATTGGGAAATAACAGAACACAGCGTAATATGGGTCCTTAAAAATTTTCAAGCAAACTAGAACAAGCTTTGGCATAATAGAATAGAATAGAAAGCCTTTATTGTCATTATTAACAACATTAACAGTATAATGAAATTCAAATTCAGATAAGGATTCTGCAGATACATTATATTTGTACCTGTTGTGTGTAACCTTACTTGTCTATGGCCAAAGTCGTTGAGGATGGTGGCAAGCTTCTTGGTGTTGGCGTGCTGGTGCTGGGCTACTAACGCTGGGTTGGGGTCCCTCCAGTCCACTGATAATCGGTGGAGCCACATTTGAGCTTTCTGTAGGTGGGACTGTTTTAAACTCGGGTCGAAACAGTGGACATCACATCCAGATCTGACCAGGGACTGTTCCAGGGACCAGTCGTCTGCACCTAGACTGCAATACACATGAAGAGAGGGGAATTCGTTATACTAATATTCTTCAGAAGGAAATGGTAACAATTGTGAAAGAGGTCGTGCTGAACTTTTTGTAATGACTAATACAGGAGGAGTATGTCTTAAAAATAATACTACCATAAACTAGGTATTCGACCAACTGGATTTCAGCATTATGGATCTAGCAATAACCGAAATATCGTGATATTGTATCATCAAAGTTCTCACAATGATATCATGGACCATCACAATATATCGAATTACAAGTCTCTTTGCTTAAATTAAGAGATATGGTGTAGTAATAAAAAGAAGAGGGAACTACATCGACCATGATCCTTTGCTCCATTTCAGTGTAGACTACAAAAAGAAATAACAGTTCTAAGCAATTTTAATTCTTTGGATCAAGTCTTGTCAAGGCATTTTAAGAGGAAAAAGTAGCATATTAACAGTTTTAGCTGTTAAGCCTCACAATAAATATCGTACTGTGAGATGTATATCGTGATAATATCATACTGAGAGATTTGGATATTGTTACATCCCTAACGTGAGCAACCCCACCATATCGTGAGCTTTCCCAGAATATCGCAATAAATATTGTACTGTGAGGTTCATACCGTGACGATATCGTATTGTGAGACTTGGATATCGTTACACCCCTATTCAGCATTGAACATAACAACCCATATGAAAGAACTCGAGACTCATTCTGCTTTGAGATTAGATTGTCTTGAGAACCAAAACACCAAATTACGACATAAATACATGGTACATCATAATCCATTTTTCTGAGAAAAAATAAAAGAAAGAAAAAGAAGAAGAATCAGCGTTTGAAGTTTGAATCCTTATCATAAAAAAATCTATTTAATATGAACGTGTTTATCTCATATCTGGGGACACAGATGGGTCAAGTTTATGAAATAAAATCAAAATCTTATGTACATTTAGTACCAGACCAGTACTAAAAAAATCTGTAAATGTGCATTAGCCTGCTTCACTTGGATCTGTTAAATAGCCTAAAGCTTCCAGGCCAAAACATTGTCACCTCAGGCACAAATGATTAATTCAGAGCATATTTTCACTTTTTATCTTTTACAATCTAAATAAAATTATTTGTACCATAAAAAATACAGGTTTGTATTTATATATCAGCATATATTAATTTAACTTATCATAAAAATTGAACCAACTGTGAACCAGCAACTCTAATATAGTTACACAAAACAATTACCAATTCCTCAACCATTTTCTGTGATCTGATTTCACACAAAAGAAGCTCATAACTACACATAGCAGGAGAGTTAGCATTCTCAAATAAATCTGTGCCGTTTTCCTCATCACCCCACTGTCCCTCAGCTGATTAATTTCCAGTGTAATATTTCCAGCCCTGTCTCTTCATATCTTCATCGCGTGTCTCCACATCCCCCTGTGTCTTGTTACTGCTGTATTGTACTCTCAGGAGGACAATTCTCTCTGCACATTTTAACGCATCAGATATTTTTCAACACACAAATGGAGAAGTTAAGATTCAGACGCAGGCAGATCTTTTATAGTGCTTACAATTTTCAATATTTCGCAAATGTTTGATTGTCGTATTTCTTTTTGGCTTTGTTTCTCTGTAATTAAAAGCGTCAATTTTGCTTTAATGCATAAAGTTCTTGAAGGTGAGCTATTCCTGAGCTTCAGCTTCAGTGGATGCACCATTTTGAGAACTTTTTTGCATTATAACGATATAATTCTTTGATCTAAATTGGTAATCACTATGACAACGGTCCTAATAACCCATGGATATCATTTCTCCGAGAGACTGCAAAGACAGAGAAAGTAAATGGCGGTTTGAATGTAGGTATGCAAGGAAATCTTATCTCAAACATGAGGGTAATGTAGGGTTATTATGCAGAGATCCCTGTTGACAGCGCCATGGCAACCAGATTGAAAAACGCTTTGGAAAACTAATAACCATGGCTCATAAGCTGCTCTAATACTTCTTAAGTTAAATTGTAAAGATGGCTAACACATACAGATCTTTCTATCCTTACTGATTCTTGCTGGCTCTAATGAAGTATGACTTATTCTTGTTCACAGCAGTTTTATAATGGAAAAGGATTATAGGTCAGACGATCTCATCGAGAGCCTCAAGTCAAAGAATTGGGTGGATTAAGTGGCTATCCAAAGCCAGAATGTTATCTATTGGTTTGTTAAAAGATATTAATGAGTGGCTATAGTGACAATGAAAAATAATTGTGATACGGATATTACTCACCTGAATAATTAGAATTAAATATTAGGACTTTTCTGTGATGAATTGGAAGCAAACATTTTATGACTATGCAACACAAGATCATAAACTTCTCACTCCAGCCACAAGGGGTCAGTAAAAACACAGAGCATTTACCCCTGACCTTTTAAACTTATTTATGTTTTAGTGAAGGTCAACTCTCCCATTGAAATTGCATTTATTATTCAGGTACTTCTTTTGTAATACCACAGTTCCTAACTGACCTTGCAGATTCTGTTACAATGACATTTTTTCGCACTTTTTAATATCATGTCAGGAGTTTGAGATTTTTTTCCAGTGGAAAAGGGTAATTGATTCTAATAAAGACATTATTTTCAGCCTGAAGCCAAAAGGAATTCTCCAAAGCAATCAACAGCAAATACCTTTTTAAAAATGTTATCCAACCTTCCTTTACCTCCTTATTTTCAAAAGAAGTTACAAATAAACGCAAACTTAAACTATAGTATCTTTTTATGCATCTGTGTTGGCTTGATACATTCATTAAAAAAAAAAAAAAATTGGACAAAGGCCATTTCTCTTTCTATATGCAGCCATATGTTCTTGCTGAGCTAATAACCATCTCCTGAATCACTTCCTGAGTTATATTCAGATGATATGTATTTTTTTATAAAGCCATGACTCATGTTTACTGTATGTTCTGGCATGATATCAGAGTGACTGGAAAAAGACCCAGACCCATCAAACTTCATAATCCAAATTAGCAATGCTTATTTGTTTACTCAGTTTGAAAAGCATGCAGAAAGACTAAAAGAGCACGATAAGTTTTCTGGTGGAGGATCTGCCTCCTGTTTTTTCACATGGAGACGATATTGTTTTCAAAGCATGGCAAAAACAAATCCATCTTCTCATTGGAAACAAGCAGCTGATGCCAGTCGGCCAAGTGACAAGAAGTCAGATCTGTAGAGAGACAAGCCTGTTCACAAAAGAATGCACAGTATTTTTAGCTATAGAAAGACCTGCACTTGAAAAACTAACTAAATAAATAAATACCGTGGGATATTCCAGGCAATAACATCTCCATGGAGGCTTAGACAAACTGTATTAATCCAAAGGGAAATCATTTGGGCACTGTAGCTCACATATCAAAATAAATATAATAACAGACAAAAATATAAATGGTAGTAATAAATTCAAAGTAAGTAGCAAAAATAGCAAGAGACTGGTGTCAATCAGGCATAATTATATAAATGTATATGTACACGTAAAAATAAAATATAGAAATATAGTAATTCTAATATATCTCAGTTATATTCAAGAGGTCGTAAGGAGAAACAGTGCAAACAGTGCAAAGATGAAAAGCAGAAAAGTTACAGAGCACCATTAAAATGTATATTATATGACATGGATAAACCAATGACTACAAAAAGCAAGAATGAAAACTATTAATTGAACAGTTCTATGCGTTTCTATTGCACTAATGCAGTACATCAAGTGTATTTGTGTCTGTATATTTTTGCAGCATTCAGAGGTGTTTGCAAATGCGCTAATCCTATTCGTGGCATCTGCTCTGTGACGCCTCGGGTGACAATTCTAATCACAATGGTAGCGATGCTTCATTATCAGCTGGTTCCTAAAGTGTTGGCTGTGTTACAGAGAAAGTGTCTCAATATGCTGTTAGCTTTGATACTTGGACCAACTGGACAACTCTGTGTCAGTTACTTGGACCGGCATGCCACCCGTATCTCATTCCCTCAGACCACCTGCAAGACAATTGAGCTGGGCGGCTTAATAATAATCTGATGAAAGATAGCACAGGTGCACTGGATGGTAGCAGGGGTAGATGTTGTTGCCATGGGCGATGTACGGGGTCAAGGGTCAAATAAAGGATATCATATAAGCACTGGTGGTATGATAAGAAGTTTCTCATGCAGACCAACTACAGTAGCATGTGTTAAAAGTGAATAGTTAAAATATTAAAGGTCCTAACTTGCACAAAATTGATTTTCGTGAGCTTTAAACCATGTTGTTACCTTTTCAAAACATCTCCTGAGTTGTGTTTCATTCACAATAATCCAGGCTTGTTAGTTTGTCTACATTTCCAAAGGTAAAAATCCTTTGTTCCACTTTGTGATATTATATAAAGGTAGTTTTGTTCAGTAGAGGCTGCCTGGAAATCCAGAAGGATATCTCTCTGTATTTGAAATGCAGATTTTTCCAGGCAAGTGTAGAAGTATTTCCAGGGTTGAAATCATTTAAAGTGAGAGAAGAATTCATCCTAAATTTGCAAGGTGTTTTGTGTTAAACCATACACTGTATATATAAATGGACATTGCTAACGAGCCACATTCCAAATAGGAAGTTTACATGAGGCTCTTTTGGCTCCTTCTGACCCTGGTTCCCATTGATTTACACTGGAATATTGTGGCCCCTCTCACTGTGACTGCTGCTGTGACTGTGAGCCGTGTGATTTTCATCTTTATCCTGTGTTTTTTCCACTATTTTGCCAGTTTAAAAAATTTCTATAACCATTATCATCACGAGCTTCATTTGAGTCGTTCTGAGCACTATGGGTGACGTCACACTCGCTAAATCCATTTTTTTATACAGTCTATGTGTTAAACTTGTATGAATGAAACAAAACACAACTTCAGGTATTATTTGATGAGGAAACAACATTAGAACATAGATAATAAAATAGAATAATATAGACCGTTTAAATGTTACTAAAGTACAGCGAAGTGGTTTTCTAACAATTATTAAAATATGTAAATTCTGCAATCATTTGTTTCTGAACACAATAAGGAAAAAGGTTAAACTAACTCCCACTTCCTGGTCATGCTGGATTTAATGCATGGTATGTATTGATTTTCTGTAGTGCTATTGAACCTTTATAATTTATTTAAATAAATAAATAATAAAAGTTCAATGCCATGAACTGTTTTGTGTAACCTCAAACAGTGAATAATATCATGCAGCTACAAAGCACTAGGTCATTTGAACAAAGCACACTTCAGTGTTTATGTAATCTGTTTAGTGTTGCTAAGGGTTGCTAAATCGGACATGACCTTTGATGAGGTGATCTATGCACGTGCACAAAGGAGTATAGAGTTACACCTGCATAGATAGACTCTTTAAGTTATTTTGTTTTGGGCTTTGGACAGGCAGGTTTGGGATGTTCAATACTGCCGTGTTTACTATCTCCAAGGCCTATATAAATATTGCACAAAGTAAGAAAAAGAGCTGCTCTCCACTTGTATTTCATTGTGTAAGAGTTCATTCAGAGTTCAACTGTTGGGTACAAACCCTCCTCACACCCTTCACACTTCTCAAGTTACTGTAGTCATAGAAAGTTCTTGATTATAGCGCTATTGTAAGAGCAGTTGTTTGACTTTTATAGTACTTACCCAAAAGAGTAGACCCTGCAGTGTTTTCCCTTGATGCTGTGGGTGAGGCTGTACTGTGGGTCCAAGCACACTGCCCAGGCTCCTTTGGCATCCCTAAGCATCGCACCATCAGCTCCCTCCGAGAGACAGGGCACCTTCACATCAAAACATAAGACAGTTTGAGACTGTTTGGATAACTTCTGTTTTTTGGTTGTATGACCCATATAATTTTGGTTGTGTGAAATGTTGGTGTTTAGATAGCAAAATAAAGGTGCATTGTAAGGAAAATAACAGCATAATTTTCATGGAGCTATATCACAATTTTTATTTAACTACAATTCATGTAAAAAAGTATTAAAAGTGCACTGCGTAACATTTCTAGTGGATGGCCCGCCACCTACTCATCTGGAAATATTGCTTTGTCTCGAATCTTCAGTATAGATCAAACTTATCAGCACCACGGTACATTACAGTTCAGATCTGTGGAGAGTCGCTACTATTCTCAGAATCACAGAATTACTGTATTATTGAGTAACAGAAAAACCCATAATGAATAAATGTTAGATGGATATGTTTAATGTCGTACTAAAGAACATTCCAGGTAAAGCAATACCATCTCCAAGGAGACAAGTAGTTAGTGAACTCTCCACCAGAAACAGTGCACCTTTAAAGTATAAGATAAATGAAGTAATCTACTTGTTCTGAAAGGTTGCTCTTCACTGTGATTGGTTAAATCCTGTCAATCACTCAGAGCTTTAGAGAGGCTAAAGACGGGGGAGTGGGTGGGAAAAATGTCTGTGTTTGAGCAGACAGCAAAATAGCACATAATCACACACGGATAAAATCATAGAGATTTTTATCACCATATCACATAATAACAGAACTTACAACAACATTCTTTCTACAGAGCAAACCCAAGTGTTTGTGTTTGCTTTGTGTGTGTGTGTTTGTGTGTGTTTGTTGTGACAGTCTTTGTGTAAAACAGTATAGCCATCATTGATTGAGCAGCAGTGTCGTGGGCCTTCTCCTTGAACAGCTCCACTGGGCCCTGTGTCAGTCAGCATTAAGCCTGTCCCTCCTCCTTCCCTTCCACCTCTTCTCCCCCCTCTTCCTCCTCTTCCTCTTCTTCCTCCTCTTCCTCCTCTTCCTCCCGCGCCTGTCACTGCCCCTGATAGACACCGCGCTAGAATCATTCTCCGCCTGTCCCCCCTTGTGAGAGACAACACACAACCCTGGGGCTAATTCTTCACAAGTTTAAAGACTGCCCTGTCAGACCAAGAAACTTTTTAGCCACTTGAAGCTGCAAATTGGAGAGGAAAAGAGCTGAACTTATACTATTTAATTTACTTCAACTATTAACTACTTTTTCCACTCTTAACTCTACTTTCTCTCTCTTAAAGGGCCCATATTACGCTATTTTCTGATCTACGTTATTTCTCATTTATCACAAACATACCTGGAGTTGTGTTTTGTTTCATTCACATATATTTAACACACAAAGCCTGTATAATTATTCAAGCTTCAGGAGTTCTTCTTCCAAACTGAAAACACTCTGTTCCACCTTGTGATGTCATGTGGTAATACACGAAGTGCTCTATTGTGTTTTTGCACTCCATACACCGTCATTAGAATCATTTGGATAATTTCAACCCTGGAATTGCCAGTCTCTATTGAACTAAAGGTAAAAGGATGTATTAACGTGAAAACTACCACTACACTACATCACAAGGAAGAACAGAGCATTTTGAGCTTTGGAGTTGTAGACAGACTAATAATAACAAGCTAACGAGAGTCAATGTTGGTTAATATAAGACCTTTAAAATCCTGCTACAAAAAGCTGCTATAATTTACAACTAAAATTACATTTAATTCTGCAAAACTATTATGAACTTTAACTTCACTTATTGCTGGTAGTGTCTGTATAATGCATGATCCTAAATTAATAAACTATAATGACATTAATTAGTAATGAAAACAATAGCCCATGTATGAAAAATTCATGTTAATGATTTGAACCTCATCACTTTGCTTTAGGAGTCTTTTATAAAATGCATCATAACATTGATTTATGTACTTTGATATGAACACAAACACTATAGCATTGATTAACTACTGTATGAAAACTAGAGCGGTGACCTCCAGCTTTAGGTCCATCAATACAGGAATAAAGTTTAAGTGGGCTTTTGAGCAAGGGCAGATGATTAATGAATAGTTTCACCAAGACACTTGCCTTTGGGTAGGATTTATAATAATGGGATTTATATTGCAGCATTTTAACTTTTTAAGAAATATGATTTTATAGCTTCTTCTCAGATTAGATGTCCTGACTGCAGTAAAAGATTCTTAGATATGGCTTGCATAAAAAACATTGGTGTTTGAGGTTTTAATTGCACTGGTATAGATAATGAAAGATGTTTTAGAAAACAAGAAGTGGGTGCAGGGTGCAGTACAAAATCATAGTCTTGGAAGCAGCAGTTATACTCTGGATTAGAGTGTGGATCGGGTTGTTTTTTTTCTGTCCGAGACCAGCCCTCGTTCGACAGAGCAGTTATTGAATCCAAACCGAGCCCGATAGGCATTAAGATATTTGTGTCCGAGTCCGACCAAGCCTGAAACAATTAAAATGACACTATTTTCCTAGGCCTACTAATGAAACACATAGGATATTGTTTGTGTGGAAAATCCGTTTTGTATTAATCAACTAAAAAAAGGCATTCGGAACATCAACACAGATGAGCAGAGCACATCAGAGCACACACACGGAATAACAAGTGCACGTTAGCACAAGAGGCCGGGCCCAAGGGTAGCCTAATATTTTCAATATTTTCTTTTTTTTCCACAAAAACTAATGCTTCAAGTGAAACAGACCCATTGGCTACCTACATACTTGCCTAAGCGTTTTTTAATTTTACATTTCAAATGTCTTATCGCACTGATGTGTCTGTCTGGCCTGAGCCCAAACATAAGTTCTTAATATTGTGTGAGTCCAAACGAGCCCGTCGGGGTCCAATGGCTCCCGACAGACTTCAGTCAGGTTTCCATGCTCTATTCTGGATGTACTCACTTGAGGTGTCGTGATGTACTTAAGGAACCTCCTGGCTTCATCCTCCAGAGAATGCTTCTCACTGGCCCAGGGCTCCATCTCGATGTGCCACCGAGGAGACTACAGCAACAAAAACAAGACATTATTCATTCAGAAGAAAGTATGGGATTTACAAACATTAACACTATGTACAAGTAAAGCCACAAACACACCACAAGTTTTACTTTCCCACTTGTAAAACCATTAGTTCTATCTTATGGTGGAACGAGGTCACTGTGTTCCCAGCCGTGTTAGTGCCAAGATAATTTTCAAACTCATTTTAGTTCATCATAATTTGCTCAGTATAAAAACTTTGAAGCCTGAATCAGAGTAGTGCATATTGAAAGTGCAAAAACATGAGTCTCTTCTGTCAAGCAGTTGGAGCAGATAGTGTATGTGGATAGTGTATGTGAACGCATTCCTGGAGACTGGTAGAGCAGTGCTTTTAGAGTCTGCTTCATTTCAACTGGAATGTCTGTTTATAATTACAGAGGTCCTGGCTTACACAGAGGAGGGAAGAGACACTGGCTTGAGCTGAAATCCAGACATCTTTTACAGTAAGCTTGATTTTGTGGTCTTCCTCAAGTATTGATTTTGCCTTGCAGTTTGGTTTCAAATTACAGAGCCCCACACGATTTGATACAATATGCAATACATTAAGAACAATATCATAATATGGCAATGCTGTGATTATTAAAAAAAATACTGTTTTATGATATGTCAACTTTATTACATTAAGAAGTTTTCATCCTCAGGACTGTAGGTCTTTAATAATTGAGTTAATTAATTGGTCAATGGGGTCTCAGTCTACACCATCATCAGATTATTATAGGATTTATATGAAACAACAGCAGAAAGAAGAAATGCATATTTAGGCTGTGTTCTTCTTCTACAGCCGGGATTGCTTCATGACATCACAAGGTGGAACAGAGCATTTTGAGCTTTGGGAATCTTGACATGCTGATCATAAAGGGTTACTCAAACATGCATGAATGAAACAAAACACAACTCCAGGTATGCTTTTGTTTGCTTTTGAGGGGGCAACAGCATCAAAGCATGGGTCAGTTTTGTGTAATAAGGGTAAGGCAGATTAAACTCATGATTCACAAAACTAATTTGAATTTAGTCAATCAACCCTCTAAATGACAAAATTGTAGCATTGCCTCAAAAAATATATTTCAATATTTTGCCAAATTTGTGAGCTGCTATTTTAGGTGGACAATTACCGGCATTTCAAAAGTGCTGTTCATTTTTATATATTCAGGAAAAGTAGAAGCGGCAAAGTAGAAGATTATGATGTTTGATATGAGCCTTTCAAATCTAGCCATCTAGCATTTCTTGTTGCAAGACAAAGCTCGAACTGGAAGAATCACTAACACTATTATTTGGTACTTCATGTAAACACTCCGTCTCCCGTCATAGACACAGCACATTTTAGTGGGAGATAAAAGGTCAAATCTCATATTCAATCCACGCCACAAATGATTTCATTACTGCCAACAGCCAGAGCCCATATTGCCTGATTCGTCTCGGTTCTCTCTGTGCAGTCTTAATACAATACATTATCTGTGACAGGGCTGGTCGCTGTGATTTCCTCCTCCACTGATCCAGGACCAGCCCACAGACACATAGACAATGGACTGTCCTGTTTAATAGATGGGAAGCTGAGCCCACACGGTGCTGTCGCTCAGGGTTTGGCATCAGGCCCTTCATCGATTTGCGGTGTCAAAACATCTGAGGCTCTCTACGCGGCGTCGTCTTTTTAATGCACAAGCAGCGTTTCTCCGTCTGTTCAGTGTGTTCATACAGTCCTATATATATGTATGTTAACCCAATTGCTGTCAAAGTTTGTGCACTTTCTATACAGATTGGCCTTTGCTTGCAAAATGTCATTTGTATAAAGATGGCATGTTATGACTGAATACATAGGATTAGCCAAAACACTACTACCAGCTTCTGTCTGAATGCAGTGTTTATGGTCTCATAGCATAACTGTCTATGTGTTTTTTGCAGAAGGACCCAATGACACCTACAGATGCAGCAGAGTCTGGAGAGTAAAATGAGACAAAAAACTACATTTGGCCAAAAAATGAGTGGTTATGCTATTAGGCCAACATCATACTTTATACACTTTCATCCACCAACCCGTAGGTCTGTAGTTCGATTCCAGATCTAACCAGAGCACTGTTTCTTTGGGCAAGACACTCTATCGTCTTGCCTATGTATTAATGTTATGTGCCAATATTCATTGAAATTTGTAATTTTGGACATAGGGCCTCATTTCCTAGTGAGCCAGAGTGTTGGAGATGTGTAGAGAAACTTTTATTAAAATTCCATCCAGTCCTTGTATTTGCAGAGGTCGCTAGTGCTAGGCTAGCGCATGTCAATGGCCATAGTTATCCTGCCACTAATAACCATCTTACCCACAAAGCACACGAAGCAAATCTGTTATTACGCCAGACTATAGATGTAAATGTCTGTGTCGATAGAATAATGTTTGAAATAAAACTAACTTTGCATTGCATGAATCATCGAATGTTGAGGGACTATTTTCTCATAGATCAGTCCGCCGCTGCCAAACTTTCTATCAGTAAGTACAACATGCTGCTGCTGCCCAGACATAAATCCTTCAAATGCAAGGTTGGTTTTACTTCTAAAATTCTTCTATCAACACAGACATTCACATGGACAGTCTGGCATTATAATTGTTTTGCTTCAGGTGCTTTGTGGAGTGGGGAAGAGTGTTTTTAATGGCAGGATAACTATGCCCATTGACATGCACTAGCCTAGCTCCAGTGACCTCTGCAAATACAAGGACTGGATGGAATATTTTAAAAAGTGTCTCCACACGTCTCCAACACTCTGGCGCACTAGGAAATGAGGTCCTATGTCCAAAATGCCGAACTGCCCTTTAATGTCAGTGTGAGTGGTCATTATGAAATGGCTGATCTGTGTACAAAGTCAGTGACAACAATATGTGTGAGGTTTGAGACAGACAATAATCATGAGCACCTAAATGTTAAACAATAATGCATTTTAAGGAGCAGAGAAAGGCTAAAGGATATTGCAATACTTTAGATAATACTTCAAAACAGGTGCCATGAATGGGTATAACTTTAACTTGTGCTTTCTTATTCTGTAAAGCATTTTGAATGACTTTGTGTACAAATTATGCTATACAAATAAACTTGTCATAATGTTGTGGCTACTTAGATGCTTCTTCCCATACCTAGGCAAAGTTTTTTTAACCAACATTGTCCAGATTACATTACCCATGCGGAACTGAGACTTCCATAATTGCTATCATTATGGCACAAGCATTACTATAATTACGATGGCCATTAACTGTCTCTCTCTAGATTATTCACCAGTTATGAACTTCTTTATATTTCCTTCCTATTCTGATCTCATATTATCACAGAGAAAAGTCCATTGTATTCGTATGGTTGTGCTGACAGATTGGAGCTCCTTACTGCATCTTCAAAATGCCCTCTGCATATTGTAGTTAGTTTGCATGCACCAGCTCAGAACAGGTTTAGACAGGACTACTGATTAGGAGTATATATCTGGGACAAAGAAGTGTCTGGAAGGCTGGGGTGAACTCAAGATATATGATCAAAAAGAACTACGGACCACTGTGTGAGACTTGTTAAGATATTGCAGAGGAAATAAAAGATTATGTATAAAGATTTGTGAAAAACACTCCCCCTAAAATACATATATTCAATGCCCTTTTTTGTAAATAGAATAACAATGATCTAACTCATTTGTATGTATACGGGGCAGAATGGGGCTGTGAAATCTACTGAGAGAGTTTGCAACACAGTCATCCATCTCCAATCTTCAAGCTACTTTTTTCTCAGCATGATTGTTTTCTAAAAAGACAAAAAAATAAAAAATAATGTCACTCAAAAGTGTAAGGGGGTCTTGAGATTCTCCTCCACAATTTTTTTTTTTTTTTTGCAAAAAATCCACATACATTTCTGTATTCTGCTACACAGGACTGTACTCCTTTAGTGACTTGCTCAATAAGTTGGTCAGTGGTGTTTTAGTCAACCAGTTTTTGATACTCCTTTTGAGTACCAGGTCCCAAATATATTCATGTATATTCATGTTGATGTAGTTTTTGCTATTGTTTTTTTTTTTTTTTTTTTACCTGGCTCAAACAAATAAATAAATGAATGAAAAATACTGGACTAATTCATGTCTTAAGATTATAAGGACTTACAAGCAAAACAATATAAAAAAAAGAGTGTTTTGAGAGGAACTGGACACTTTAACCTGCCTTTTCATTGATGAAGATGTGGCTTACTGGTCCTTTTCTGTATACATGGCATTTTGTTTTGCAGTTCTGCCAATACTCAGTATAAACTGATGTCAGTGCAGAGACTAATAACAGCATATATTTTGGTAACAAGGTTAACATAATACAAAATTAAATATGTAAAACAGTTTTTTAACCCATAAGTAACTACTGAACAGCCAGAAATTCAAGACGAGACTTTGTGGGCCAACCAGATTTTATTATATTAATTTATATGTCCAGCCAGGATATCGACTGAACCTATAGTTGTAAGCCAATATCTGATCTAGCTCATTTTTGAGTATCAATGCCGCTATCAATAACCAGTATTAAATTGCTGCATTTCTAATCCTAACCCTTTATTCAATTAATAGATGCACAGAGCATGCCTTTAGTCAACCAACAATTTCTTTTGTCAACTACAACCCTAACTTCATACATACATACATACATACATACATACAAATACAGTACTACAAATCTGGCAAGCTGTTGTCATTCATCTAGTCCCGCATAATAAATTGAACTTTAAAATTTTCACCCACTGCATGCATAATATAGTGCACATATGATATCAGCCAGCAGTCATAAGTCTCTCTCTTGCACCTGTTTTCCGGACCTCTCCCTGTGCCCTACATGCCTTTAGGAGCAGAGTCTGTGGCCCTCGGCGTGGGTGTGAGAGAGGTGTGAGAGAGGTGTGAGCTGCCGACTCGAGCGTGAATAATCCAGCAAGGAGAGGTGGATGCACGAATGAGCACTTGATAATAAGGTTGTGTAGGAACAGAGGGCAGAGGAAGTCAATATGGAATCAATGTCCGAGCAGGCATAGGCATAATCATGAGCAAACAAGCAAGAGACAGACAGTGGTAAAGGACTTGACAAGTTTGTGAATTAACTTTGAGGAATAGTTATAAAATTTGCATTTCATTTTGTTTAAAGGTGCACCTATGTAACTTTTCTGATGTGGGGTTCACTACCTGCTTGTTCTCATGGACTGATGTGTGGCTTTAAATGTATCTACCTCAGTGGGTGCAATCGGGGGACATCATTGGGACAAAAAACAAATCTGCTGACAAGTTACCTGTCTATTATGGTTGTCAAAAATATATAAAATCAAGATACTAATCGATACTAAAACTAGTAATGAAACTAGATACCTATTTGAGCAAGTAAGTAAATATTCACAGAACAGAAATGAACCTTTCCTGAATAACTATAGAATGAGCTTAAGCTATATCAGAACATAGACTAGAATGGATAACACTATAACACCACATATAAAAGTGAAAATGACATTCTATTGTATGAACAAAGAGTTTTTTTTAAATTATAATCATTATGGTATTGGAATCAGTTGTCGAGTCTGTTACTTAGTATCGTGACCGCACTGTCTATTGGTAAAGAGCCCAGATGTAATGTAAAAAAAAATAAATAAAAAACACGTCTCCCTTTTTCTCTCGCTTGCTGTGAGCCAGAGTCCAGGTGAGTTAGAAATACCAGCAGTGAGCGCAGGCAGGAGGTCGGGGCTTTTAGGTCAACACACCCAGAATATATTGTTAACACTTTACTCAACAAATCTAGTTTAAAGATGGGCTGTATCTGTGTGACTGCTAGATAAGAAAAGACTTTTGTCAGAAAGGTGGTGATTGCACTTTAATGTGTGCTAGAATTTGAACATTTGAAGCATCCATTTTCTACATTTTTTTTTTCTTTTCAGTAAATTATTGCACCCAAATCTAGGAAGGAACATATGACAAATCTATATTCCACTCTAATGCTTTCAAAATACAGACAAGCCTGAAGTTGTAATATTTGCTTTCGTGCACTCCTTAAAAGTCATAATAGTTCACCTAATTTGTCTTTGTCAGAACATCTTATTTCTAATCTAGAGGATATTTTAGAAATGACAGTCTTTAGTTGTGTCTGTATTTGAGATCTGGGATAATCTCATAAACTCTGCTTTATAAGCTCTTAGTCTGTCTTTTTATCTGGAGATATGGGACTGGCGGGCGGTGCAAAGCCAGCTGTCTTCGTGTTTTGCTGCGTCATATATCACAAGGAGACCTGCCTCTGGGGCCAATCCTGCTCAGTGCTCTGCACAGAGAGAGACATAAGTGAATTAAAGCAGGGATTACACTCATCTTTTTTAATAAAGACACTAATCTCACTTGAGTTTAGCCCAGTCTCAAAGGAGGGGTGACGTGAAACTGGATATCGCCGGTGGATATGGAATAGTGGGTGGAGTGTGTGTGTTTGCTTTAAATGTGATATTAAAAATAAGCAGCATTGTGGCGGGTCTTAGGCAGGCCTGGCAAAAATATTCTATGATAGTAATAATGCAACTGTCTTAACCATGGGTTTCAGAGTGAAGAATTAAGAATTTGAAACAAAATATTATCTCTCTTGAATAGTCAGACGTCCTCAAAATGGCTCCATATAACAGGAATCTAAAAAATAATATAATAAATAATATAATATCACGATAAAAAAAACTATTAAAATGGCAATGTGAAGGTTCGTTTTTTTTCCTGTCTAAACTTTGATATACTGCTTGTTGGAATCAAATATAATGAGAGAGAGAGAGATGATGGGCTGAACAATATAGCTTAAACATATTATTGTAAATAATCAATAATAACGAAAATAAAAATACAATGCAAAGTTCTCCATATGAAAAGAAATGAGAGCTTTGAAAGTAGATGCAAAAAGGGCAGATTTTATCCACAATTTACTTATTGTGTACTCTTTTAACCCAGTTTGGTCTTGGTATAAATTTTAATTTTGCTTTACGTATTGTGTCAAAAAATGTAAGTGGCGGTATTGCTATGATATAGTTTGCGATACAACCTGTAGTTATCAAATATCTTTATCTCACATCATGCGGCCTTTATAAAATGTATCAGATTACACATTTCATTCAAGTTTATTCTATGTGAGGCTGCATGATAGTTTGGTGGTCATATACAATAAGTTATACAATATGCGGCCCCCGACCAACGCTGATTTTATAACTTTGGCCCTGCTCCAGTTGAGTTTGAGACCCCTGTTTTACACTATTTCTCCTGCCACATCAGTCACATACATTGAAAAAAGTAGTTTTAATATGGTAGCCCTACCTGACCAGCATTAAGATAATATTTAACATTATGATAAGTTAAACATTATTAGTCACATTTAGAAACACAATTTAGCAGGACAGAAGAAACATTACAACATACATCAGAAAATAGTGCACTATTAGTCTTAATAAGTGTCTTGCCCAAAGACACCATTTGACATTCTGCGTGGTTTTAGCTGGGGTCTGGACTGCTGGTTTTAAGATAATTGCTTCATGCCACTTTAACTTGTTTTAGTGACATATTGAGATCTAGATTGATGTAGAAGTATGCCCACAAGCCACAACCTCATTTTTTGCTATGTAACCCCCAAAACACTCCAGCCATAATGAGTCAGTAATGGAATGAGTGAAATGCAATATGTGGCCTTTCTTCCATTGTGACTTGTACAAATCATTGAACTAGAAACTCCCTGGTTTATATTCACCAACAGGCAAATAAAATACCCTTTACAAGACTGATAAATTACAAATAAAAGGACAAGTAAATAAACATGCATACATCTATTAAGGGCTGGTTGTGGCATTAAAGGTCCCATATTGCACAAAATTGATTCTTGCGGAGTTTTAAACTGTGTTATAATGTTGTTACCTCATTAAAAACATACCTGGAGTTGTGTTTTGTTTAATTCACATGTTTGAGTAATCCTTAATCTACGAAATACTCTGTTCCACCTTGTGATGTCATGTAGTGGCAGTTAAAGCTACGTTTTAACTTTAGTTCAGTAGAGACTGGCAGTTCCAGGGCTGACATCATCTCAGTGATTCTAGTGAAGATGTATGGAGTTTAAAAACACATTGGAGCACTTTCTGTATCACTATTTGACATCACAAGGTGTAACAGCGTGTCTGAGAGAAGAACTCAGCCTAAATATGCAGGGTTTGTGTGTTAAACGTGTGACTGAAACAAAGACAAAACTCCTAGTATGTTTCTGATGAGGAAACAACATTACAACACAGATCAAGAATAGAATCAAATAATATGTGCCCTTTAACTAGTGACTCCTAATCTTTTTCATAGATGCAGATGCAGTGTCAAACTTCATCAGTCATTCTGCGGGCTACTTGGCACCAGTTCCACCTGCCCACGTGCTGTAAATCAAAGCCCATCAAAGTCAACAGAGTCTGCCATCGCCAGAGGTGCACAGCAGTAACCTTTGTGCTCCTCTATACTGCCTGGTCTACTTGAATATAAATAGCCCGGTACACGCTTCGTATTGTACAGTATGCAATTTAAATGTCTGTTCTCACCTACGTAGGCTGTCATTAAGACACTCTGTTACTTCAGTCTTCAGGGTATAAACAAGATCCATTTTCCAAAGCAGTTATCTTTGGTGATTTAAAGGTGTCTCTGTGGAGATGTTATTTGGCCTGTCACCATAACAAACTTTGAAGTGCAAAATATAGCAGCAGTAAAATATCCCAAACAATAATATTAAAATTACTACTTTATAACTCTAAGCAGGATTATCCCCCTAAACCTTTGTCAAAGTACACCGTATTGCAAAATAAACTGCTATACACAATAAACCAAATTAAACAGACACACACAGTAGTTTGTTCTATAAACTATAAAGTATAAAGTGTCATAGATTTTATTTGAGAAACTAGCCAGAAATGTTATCAAATAGGCTTAATACTGCTTTTCTAGTGCCAAGAAAAGCTAGACACAATATACTTGTTTTTTTCTATCATTTGTTGATCCACCAATGACAGGCCTAGATGCTATTACTTTGCTTTGCTTAGAATATTCCACAGAATGGCATTAATCTTAATTATATCCATGGAGCAGGTGATGTAAAGTCAAGACATAGTGTGCTTGTGTCTGCTGTATAAACTACTTATACAAATTGTTATAAACTATGACAACCGTGGCTCATTATGTTATAATTTGGACATTTTACATTTCCAATATTGATCTAAAATGACTTAATAAAACAAACAAGTACTGATGATCGCTGCACGTCACGCTATAAATATGTTTAATGTCATGCCGTGGGATATTCTCAGGAATCATCTCCATGGAGATAAGAAGGTAGCAGATAAATAAATAGTCTGGTGAAAGTGTAGGAGCTTCATAGCCAGGCTGGCGCCACCTAGTGCCTCCGCTCAATTTAATTTCTTTCTGACGACTAGGTCAGGAATCAGAATACACTAGACGGTTCGCAAAAAACCCGGAAGTGCGAGTTCGGGCAGCAGCCAATCAGCAAAGAGCCTTACATTCTGTTTTGGCAACGATTCCCGAGATCGAGGATTTAAAGCTGGAACAAAGAGAATGTTATAACATTATTGCCCTTCTTCCTACAGGATTTGGGAAAAGCTTCATATACTAGTTAGCCCCGTTAGCGGCGCATTACATACGTCACAACCAAATAGCAGCGATTGATTAAATGAAAAAAGTACCTGCCTACCGTCAAGCGAATGAATTCTAACGCTGCGAGGCCAGACGGTTTCTATGCAGTGAAAACGGCTCATGAATCAGGCTAGGCGCTTTACGGTATACCAAAGAACTGTGATATCCAGGGTAATCCACACACAACGGGTTTATTTTACTGAAAACCTTCCCAAAATAAATCCAAAAACCAGTACAGCATAATATTCTATTGGACTTAAACAGGTGTGCCCAATCTTGTGTATAAATCTATGTTGTTTGTTCTCTTATCTTCTCTGAGCATTCACACATGGACACACACACGTAAAGGACTCCACGCGCATTAGGCAGATTCTGTAGAGCCCTTTGATTTGTTGTGGCACGACATGTCAACATAAATCTCTGTGGAATTGGCCGTTGCCTTGGAAACAGACCTCTAGCTCTAACTTCACTCATTCTCACATTCATGAATACAAGATGTTCACACGAGAGGTAACATGTAAAGGAAAAGGGCTGCGCGTGTGATGGGATTCTGAGTTGTTGACTGTGCGATCTCTGTAGACAGATGGGGGGCCTGCTATTTCAATGTCTGTGTGAAATGTGCGCGCGTGTGAGCGGTCCTGGATACTCGCCCAGATTCTAGATTTGGGTTTGAAGTCTCTGGGGGGCGGCTGGACCACGCTGAGCTCCATATGACACTTATTTCACGAGACAAAACTATGACAACGCATTAGACTTAGAACAAGGCTGGCCGTGTGCTTAGTGGCTCATGTTGCTCTTATAGCCACAGCGTAATTTTCTGGCGGGAGCTCATCACCTGCAAGATTCCATGGAAAAAGAAAGTTAAAACCATAGACTTCGGATCATTCTCCAAGTAAAAGTCAGTTTTGTGAAGATGCAAGCCCGCCCACAGTGAGGACACATGTTTTTCATTGCATTTCAGTTTATTCTTTTAAAGGTCCTGTATTACACAGAATGAACATGTTTTTACTTCCTCAAAAACATACATGGAGTTGTGTTTTGTTTCATTCACACAGTGTAACCCAATGAGTAAACCTTTATTATTAGTATGTCTCAGAGTCCTGCACCGGGTCGGATATGGGCAAAGAGTTGCTGAAACAGGCAGGTTTTTACATTCTGGAATTTTATAGGCGGGTAGTGATTACACACGGGCGGGTCAGGATTAAACCAGGACTAAACCAGGTCTGAACTAGAAGTAATCTTGGACTTAATTACCTCCGTGGGGTGCGGAGCTCTGCACCAGTCCTTTCTCCTGCAGTGACCTGACAGTCTACACAGGCGCACCTCTGAGCCTGTCCTGACAGTGAGTCCTGGTTCAGTTCTGGTTCAGTTCTTGTTTAGTCCCGGTTTAGTCCTCCTGGTTCAGTCCTTGGTTAGTCCTGGGTTAGTCCTGGTTCAGTCCATGGTGTGTTTCTTCTGCTAATGCCTGTGAAGTGATGACAGTCAAGTCGCGTCTGTGAATTTGTGTTCGTACTGAAGAAAGTGTAACCATTTAATTTCATTTCATTCCTGAAGTTGTGACTTTCATATTCCATTTCAATTCATATTCTGATGGCTGCTTCAGTTAGAATGCTTTTAATTTGTGTGTCATTTATCACAGGCATGGGCGGGTAACGGGTGTAATATTAACTGGTCCGGGCAGGTTTAACTTTGATATAACGAGCGGGTGTGGTGCTGTACTGCGTGGGTGCAGGTCTCTAAAAATGGACCCGTGCAGGACTCTGGTCTGTCTACATCCCCAGAGCTCCAAATGCTCTGTTCCACCTTGTGATGTCATGAAGCTACCTTTTACCATTTGTCAAATAGAGATTGGCACTTTCAGGTCTGAAATCATCCAAATAATCCTAGTGAATCAGTGTTTTTAAACTCCTTCACTAGACTCATTTGGATAATTTTAGTCCTGGAATTGTCAGCCTCTACTGAAGAAAAGGTGAAAGGTAGCTGTTAACTTTAACACTACCAGAGTTTTACACCTATTAAGTAAAAAGAGAATTTTGACCTTTGAAGATGCAGACAGACTAATGCAGGATTACTCAAACATGTGTGAATGAAACAAAACACAAATCCATTTATATTTTGAGGAGGTAACAACATTGTAACATGGCCTAAAGCTCACAAGAATCCATTTTGTGCAATACAGATCCTTTAAATATCTGGGACAACTTGACTTCTATGTGCATTTAAGCTGGAATCCCTTTAAAGCAAGACTGGGGTTTGGCAGCGCAGTGGGTCAATGCTCTCATTCACATTCGCACTAGAAGTAGACTGAGATCTCAGAGGAATGTTCCAGACAAGGCCTCTGCGTCTGAGAGGAGCTTTGTCCCATCAACAGTTTAAGACACTTTGACACTGACTTTTAACCCTCCTCAGAGTGTCTTTGTGCAGCCATACTGAACACAACAGGGCCAGTGTCAAGACCTATAGCTCCACTTTCTCTCAGACTCTCTCTATAGAACATGTGCTTTTCATTATACATTGAAGTATGATTTGTTTCAGTGTTCAGTTTAGCAATAGTGTTTTGTATATGCAAAAACTATGGTTAATTAGCTGCTCATGTTTCTATAAGTCCTGAATGGGCTCTTTGTGCATGGACTATAAACCTGCACAGAATCCAGACTAGCTTGTTTTCTTTGGGTCACACTGGTTTTCTAATGGCTCTCCAAGGAGGTTACCATGTGAATTATAAGGGCAGTACCAGGGTTTGCAGAAACAACAAGGGCAACTTACATTTTTTGCAATAAATTATGTAAATGTTCTTGAAAAATATAAACCAAAAAAAAAAAAAAAGAAAATCACAGTTTGGGTGACTGAAATTAGTCAAGCGTGAAGACTTGCCCCCATCTCCATTATGTAGCCTGGAGTTTAGACCAGTTGAATCTAACCTTTATCTCCCAGTGAACCTATTTAGACAATCCTAACATCATTCTTCTACCTGAGATCCTTATCATTATCATATGGTTAATAAAGATGTTATAGAAAGGTAATGATAAAAAACTCAACATGTCATCCCATTATTAAAGCTGTATGCACACACAAGCTAGTCTAAGGGCCAATCCCATTTCTAATTTCTACCCCTACCCCTTCCCCTTGCTCCTTGCCCCTTGAAACTGAGGAACAAGAGGTAGGGGTTGAAAGTAAACCCATATGAATCGGGACACCCCTTCAACAATCACATAAGTCATCAGTAGTCTCCGCCAGTTTTTACATAAGCAGATACGACAAGCTTTTGCCAGAAATCCAACATGTCCTCTACAATTTGTGAACTTCTTTGGTCTCTGTGGTCATGGTAGCAGCCATCTTGCCAGTGATTCTCAAGGCATTCTGGGAAATTGCTCATACCCCTCCATTTGGAGTGTGGCTCTGAAAAATCTTCGTTTGGAGGGGTATATAACCCTACCACTTTCCCCTACCCCTCTGTCATAACGGTAACTGGGACACCCCTGTGGTATGGCCAAGGGGTGTTATGGGATTCAGCCATAAAACCCACAGCGACCCCCTGAAAATCTTTGAAGACCCACATTTGGAATGACAGGTTTAGACCACAAACTAAAATGCATGTAATCCATAGGGATGCACGATTCGATAGTGGGATTAGATATCAGCGTTGATACTGAAAAAGTTGTTGGATCAGATATCAGTTTCCAAATATCGGTTCAGCTGATATCCTGGATGGTCATTAAAATTTATGTAATAAGTCCCAGAAAGTCTCATAATGCTTGAACTTTTATATAAATAAGAGCTACGCAACACCATTGGATCAGTTCTGTCCTACTTTGTTTTTTGTTTAAAATAAATAAATTCTGTTTTCAGTCTCTACACTTTGGTTGATATCGGGTATTAGCAGATATTTAAAGCGTTAGTATCGATGCATGCCTACGAATTCATGTATAAGTAGCCGTGGATAGTTCAGTATTTCTTATATGCACTCTGAGCTGAATGACATTTTAACTTAACTTGCAGTTGGATTTTTAAAGCAACATGACATTTCCAGCTTGTTACAGATCAAGGAGTACTTCAACAGACTTATGTAAAACACTTTTTTCTTAGAGATTTCTGTATTTAAGAGCCATAAAAATAATTTCAATGATGCACTGAATCTGTGTCAGTCCACACTAAATCTCTACTTTTATGTTAAAACTTGTCCGTTCCTCGAGGCCTATATCATGTGTTAGATCAAGTATTCAGTGAAATTCTCATAGCTGAGTCAATAAGTTCATAAGTGTTGCATATTAAAGGCTCTGTATTATGTTAATTCAATTCTTGTGAGCGTTTAGCCATGTTTTCAAGTTAACAGCTATATTTTACCTTTAGTTGATTAGAGATTTGCAATTCCAGTGCTGAAGTTATGCAAATGACTCTAGTGAAGGTGTAGTCTAAAAACACAGTGGAACTCTTCCTGTATTACCACATGACGTTACAAGCTATTTGTGTGTGTTAAACATGTGTGAATGAAACAAAACACAACTCCAGGTATGTTTGTGATCAGGAAACAACATTATAACATAGATCTAAATAGGGCTGCTCGATTATGGAAAAAAATAATGATCATGATTATTTTGGTAAATATTGAAATCAAGATTATTTTTTGTTTTGCATTTATTCAGTATTTCTCTCTCTCTCAAAAAACTGTTACTGATAATTATTTACGCAAAACTTTCAAATTGAAAATAAAAATAGCAGAGGTGGGGACTTGCAAGTCATGACTTGACTATTTTTAGGACTTGAGACTTGACTTTATAAAATGGATTGGGACTGGACTTTGACTTGAAGGTTAGTGACTTGGGACTTAACTCGGCCTTGTGGCCTGTGACTTAAGAAGACATTGAGAAGCACTTTGAAATCTGAATTCTTTCTATTCTGACTGTAATGATTCACTTCAAGATCTTGTCAAGACATTTAAAAAGGAAAAAAATAAAATTTCTACAACTCTTATATACTCTATAAATACTCATATATAACAATTATCTATTATTAATTATTAAGTACACTTATCTTAAAAGTCATATAAATTGCAAAAATCTAAGCTATATTTGGTACTTTGGTTTAAAGATCTGAAATGACTTGAAGCTCAAAGCAGACGGCTTGGACTTGGCTAGACTTGGGCCAGTAACTCAAGACTTGACTGGGATTTGCCTGTAATTGACTTGGGACTTGACTTAGACTCAAGTCAAAGACTTGAGACTTACTTGAGACTTGCAAAACAACAACTTCTGAAATATAGGCTACAAATATGAACTTTAGAGCAGTTTTGCGATGTATAAAACATAAAATGAATAAAATATACTTTGAACATGAAATAAGACCTAGAAAAACATCAATGTATCCAAAATAAATTATTTATGTAAATAAAATCCCAAAATACACATTGTTAAGCTTTATTGTTTCAACTCGATTATATGAGTTTGGAGATCGTTTGACACAAAAATCAAAATCGCAATCAAAATTAAATTAATTGCACAGCCTTAGATCTGAAGATAGTGTAATAGGGGAGCTTTAATATTCTATGGTCTGCAGGGGCCAGTGAGACTGCGCCATGACCCAGGTTACATGTCACCGGTGGGGCTGTTGATTCCTCGTGACTCCCCTATCCCTGCTACTCTTGGTTGGATCTTAAAAGACTTAGACCCCCAAGCAGTCACACTCTTGAGATTATACAAGTCTAACCAAGTCTATTCTTTCAATATATCTTTACCCCTTACGCTGTGGAGACTATTACATTTTTGTTGTGCTTTGGGCCATTAGGTTCTCAGTACACGCCTCTGTGGTTGACAAACTGATGTGGATGTGGATGTATTTTTTATGACAAAATTGCTTTCTTAAAAAACACTTGGTTTCTGGATGCAACAAGATATTTCATTGTGTTGTGTTGGGAAGAGGTTTATGATTTTTCTTTTTTCAATTTGCCAACATTCAGGGTACAGCCACTGGGTTATATAACACAATTAGACCAGAGAGAAGTGCAATAATCATAAAAATCTACCGTGCAGCCTTTTGCAAATGAACTGAAATATCTGGCGTTTCATCTCATTTTGGGGAATTTTAATGTAATCTAATCTCATCCTTATTTATTTATTTATTTTATTTATTTTTTATCTGATGAGACAAAAAGATGGATTCAGTTTAGTGTTGGTCATTTGGTTACTCCTCATTATGGATACAAATTAAAGGTTAAAACTTGACTCTTGTTTTGTGAGCTTTAAGCCATGTTAGAATGCTGTTACCTCCTTAAAAACATACTTGGACTTGTGTTTTGTTGCATTCACACAATTACTCTGAATTAATTAGTCTGTCTACATTTCCAAAGCTCAAAATGATTTGTTCCACCTTGTGATGTCATGTAGTGGTCCTCAAGTTAACAGCCACTTTTTTACCTTTTGTTCAGTAGAGATTGGCAATTTCAGGGCCTTAAATTATCCAAATGATTCCAGTGAAGGTGTGAGGAGTTACTAGCCAGGCTGACGCCACCTAGTGCCTCCTCTCAATTTCATTTCTCTCCAGCGACTAGGTCAGGAATCGGAATACACTAGAAGGTCCTGATATCAAGGATTTAAAGCCGGAACAAAGAGAATGTTTGGTGAAATTTATCAAGGGGGAAAGACGTTATTGCCATTCTTCCTACAAGATTTTGGGAAAAGCTTAATATACCAGTTAGCCCTGTTAGCGGCGCATTACATACGTCATGACCAAATAGCAGCAATAGGTTAAATAAAAAAAAATACCCGCCTACCGTCGAGTGAACGAATCCTAATGCTGCAAGGTCAGATGGTTTCCACGAAGTGAAACCGACTGATGAAACAGGCTAAGGAGTTACCACATGACATCACAAAGTGGAATAGGGCATTTAATGTTTGAGAGAAGAATTCTAAATATGCAGGATTTGTCTGTTAAATGTGAGTGAGTGAATAGAACAAACCAAAACTACAGACATTTTGAGTTTGTGATGAGGAAACAACATTATGATAAAAAAATAAATAAAATTGTAATATTTCTATGTTTGGTAACTCTCTCTAAAAACAGGAAGTTTACTTTTACTTTGATTCATGCAAGAGTATTAGCAGAAGATGTTATCCAGGAAGAAGACTTTTTTTTCCAACTTCTCTATACAAACATCAACCGTGGTACTTGAGCTGCAGCTCTTTGGGTCAAGACACTTCCTGTTGTTTCATCTGCTGCTGCACATCTTGTTAATTTGCTGATATTGACAAATAAAAGAGGAGACAGGAAATCACATTAGATGAAAAACATAACAATAAGCAACAATATTATTCACCATGTTCGATTTAAATGGCCAATTACTCCGCTTCTGTCTACATTGCAACCGATAAGAGAAAATTGATGCTGTAAAAGGATAGATACCTGTGTACAAAGCTCATCTAGCATCGAGCTACATAGACAAACCTTCCATCTCATTCTCTTATTGATTCATGCTCCAGTCTACACACAGAATATAGATTTAAAGAGAATAACAGGAAGTCTTTTCAGTAGAGCTGGCAGCTTGTTTTGCTCAGGGCTTGCAGCTATAGTTTAAATATTTTAGTTTTACAAGACAGGTTGTTAGCATCCACAACAGCGTCTATTCATTCACAAGTGTTGGCTTCAATGTGGCCACATCTGTAGGCTAGTGAAAGTAAAATATTAAAGGTTTTCATGTTTTTTTCTATGTATTACTTGTGTATTACTTGGTATGTTTGGATAGCACCTGTGGTAAATATTTATTATAGTTTTACATCAGTTTGTGGAAAACAAGTTGAGAAGAAAACATACGAAAAATACAAGAAGTAGCACAAACTTCCTCTATCTATGTCGTCAACACATTCCAATCAAATTACAGAGACAATTTACCCACAAGGAACACATTTCAGATAGATTAAACACTGATTTAACAAAATAATCTATTTCATCTATTTGTCTCAGTCTAATCATAACTATTGTGCAATTTAGACAAGTTTTGGCCCTCATTAACATTATAGTTGCTAGGTAACAGTTATGGAAGTATCTCTATGTATATCATACCTGCTATCCGTGTCCAAACCAGAAAGTCAAATTATAAACTTCACCACAAAAAAAAGCAAGATTTTTGTGAAATCTTGAATGTAATAATGTTAACTATGTTTTTGTGAAATCAGTAGTCTAACCTGCCATTTGCACTTTAACTTGATACAGTCAATATGGATGTAACAATAACCAAAATATCATGATATTGCAACGTCAAAAGTTTCACAATAATACTGTCACAATATCACAATATATCAGATTACAAAATCCTTTGCTTCAATGCATGGTTTTATGATAGCAATAGCTATTAAACATCGGGAACTACATATGCCATGATTCATTTCAGTGCAGACAACATGAAGAGATATGTTTTTACTTGAATTTTTAGGATTATGACGGTAATAATTCACACCAAAATCTTGTCAGGGTATTTTAAAAGCAAAAAAGTGTCCTATCTACAATTATATGAGCCTCTCCAAAATATCGCAATAAATATCGTAGCATGAGATGCATATCGTGATAATATCGTACCGCGAGATTTAGATATCGTTACATCCCTGAAGTGAATCATTTAAATCTAGACTTTAACCCACAATCATTAAAAAGTCACAATGAAATAACCTTAAAAATGCTAATTCTTCTTCTACCATAATACTTTTTTTTTCTAGTTTTTGTATTTGTTATTGTCTGGACAAGAAAAAATGTACTTGCAGAGAATTTGGTCTGGTTACCCTGGCAAACAGTCACTTGTGCATTTCCCCAAAGCCTCAAAATCATAAGAGGCTGTTTTCAAGTGTGCACGAGCAGTCGTACATCTGACAGAAGTGAGTGGGTTTTTCAGTGCGTTAAACATTATAAGCAGCTCCATTTGTCACACACGGATAACAGCAGATGCTTAAATGAGAAAAATAGATCTTTTCCATTTGGCGACGTTCCATCCCTCAAACAAATATTTGTGAACTGGAGATGAAGAAAATGTCCCAGTGTTTTCACATGCGCAGCTGCTCATAAACAGATTAAAGTTTATGTCAAAGGCATCTCCACAATCTGCTGCAGTGAAGACCGACAAACAGCAGCGAAGTCTGATCATGCCAAAAAGGCTGTTAGCCCAGATGCCCAAACAACAAAGCAATACCTAGACTTCAGCATGTTATCAACACAAGATAACTAAAGACTGGTTTGTAGTCAGGCCAGAGCTGCTCACGTTTGCTCACGTTTGTAATGTGGCTTGCTTCTGTCTTATGTAACTGTCTTGTTTTGTGTGGATCTTTTAACATTCCTTTCTGGACAAAATCCCTTTAAAAGCACCCTATGGACAGCTACTGAAAATGATCCCTTGTGCAATAAGACTTTAAATAATGACCCATAAAATTGAGTAAAAGGAATTGTTACGGCAAATAAAATAATACACCACACACACAACTGTATAACTGCAACTGTAATATAACTATAACTATATATAATATAACTGATAAAATACAGGTGATACAGTTTATCCAACTTCAAGTCTACCCCATAGCTGAATATTGGAATCCATATTGAAGTGTTTGGTGGATATCAGATTAAACAATATCTCATCTCTGAAAACTATTTACTGAGCAGTGTTGGCCCAAAACCTCTTATTATTAGATTAAACTTGGATTTTACAAAGCTGTTCTGTAATTACTATAAATAAACACTATAAATAAACACTATAAATAAATAACAGTTACAAAACACATTTCATCATTGTTTATACCATAGGCTGTTTGTGCTTAAAGGAAATAAATTATATTTTCAGTCTCTGCTTTAGTATCAATTGGTATCGGGTATCAGCACATACTTAAAGCCAAAGTATCGACATCGGTATTGGAGCAGAAACAGCCTCCTTACCCGTAACACATAAGAAAGGCAAGTGGCCATCAAATTTACAAACCTGTAACTATGCATCTTGCATTTCTCAACTTAACTTTAAAGAGCACTTTAAAAGCAACACTGCGCACATTTTCAACAGGACACAAAGAGTGAGTTAAAAGCCAACACTTCTTTACATGTTTACCAGATGTTAAACACTAGGGATGTAACAATAACTGAAATATTGTGATATCGTATCGTCAAAGTTCTCACAATAATATCGTGGACCATCACAATATATCGAATTGTAAGTCTCTGCTTAAATTAAGAGTTATGGTGCAGAAAGAGCTGACAGAGGGAACTACATAGACCATGATCCTTTGCTCTATTTCAGTGTAGACATGAATAAATAACAGTTCTAAGCTCATTTAAGTCTTAGTTCTTTGGATTAAGTCTTGTCAAGGCATTTTTAGAGGAAAAAGTAGTATATTAACAGTTTTGTTAGCCTCCACAAAACATCGCAATAAATATCACACCGTGAGGTTCATACCTTGACAATATCGTATCGTGAGGCTTGGATATCGTTATACCCCTATTAACCACTCTGCCACATAACTCAAGCTAAAATAAAATATCACTTGACTGTTTTGAGGAGCTGATTGTGTTGGAAATGGACAGCATATGCCCGTTTTTGCCATATCCACCATTAAAATCCCATGTTAAGAATAGCCTTTCCCACAATGGCAAGTCTCCATACAGTTATTTACCAAGGTCACAGTGTGCGCCCCTGACACGCTCCTTCCTCCCAGCACAGCAATACAGCAGCCCATTACTGCCTTTCCCCTGCAGCCCATGAATATGTGTGGAGTCAGTGTATGGCCAGCCACGAGCAGCTTCCCCAGAGACAAAAAAAAAAAAAAAAACACACACAAGTGAAAGGAGGAGTAGCCTCGAAGTTTAAAATTAAGAAAGGCACAGTAAGTAGAACAGTAAGATGAAACATGACAGAGCTGCAGTGATCTCCATGATGAGAGCCTAAGGGAAAAACAAGCACACTGCACAAGAGCTAAATGGCACCAGCATATGACATAGTTTCTGTCAGGGGCCCCCCAAGGTTCCTTATGTGACAAATTTAGTGTTCAGAAGCCCAGAAAGAGAGGAGCATATGGTGGGATGTAATATTAATGCTGAGCAAAGTGGCCAATGTCTCAGTGTGGTACAATTGCCCCGCAGTGATTCTCAGAGCATTTAAAAATCTGCTCTCAACCCCAGCACAGTCTAAACCATTAAAGATTTACCACAGCAGACATGGAGAGGCATAGCAATGGGAATGACCAAAAGGAAAATAACGAGGAAGACAACAATTAGCTGGGATATAGTTTTGTTTGAAAAGGTATACTATGTAATTTTTCTCAGTTATTTTCCATAGAATGTGTATGTACAGTACAGTATTAAACCTATCTATGTTTATTGAAACAAATAGGTGTCTCTAGACCATGTTATAGCTCAGATCATTGGCGAAGCACTTACAGAACGCATTTTTTGCTATGAACAAAAAGTAAACAAAAAAGTAAACATAAAGCTTTATTTTAACACTTTAGTGAGACGAGACAACTGTAAAAATGTGACTGCACAGCTCTCTTATAGGTTTGTAGGGAAAAAGATTCTGTGGGTGAGTTGTAAATTTAAGTAACATAATTTTGGGAAAACAATCTAAATCAGCCCTACAACTCGGTCTAAAAATATATAAATATCTTCTCAACTTTTGACCATCCTTAACGGTTGATCTCTAGAACAAACTCATGTTAGTCAATCTTTTCGAGGAAGCTGCTGTTAAGAAAACAAAAGTAAAAGATGGATGTGAGATCTTGCGTCTAAATCAAAGCACCAGCGTTACACAAAGAGGAGAAGGTGCACTCAGGGGCAGTGGGAGTTTAGTTAAGCCGATTCTTAAACACACCCTTAACAGGTCAAAGGTCAAACCTTCAAACCTGTGTGTATGTGAGCCGTTATGAATAGCAGTGTTTGCTCTCATAGACTTTTGAAAAGTCCTTTGTTGCACATTTGCAGCTAGCCATGAAGCTGGTGTTCACTTTGTGTGGTGCAGTGTGGTATGGTGAAAACAGAAGACCTGCACCCGTTAAAACACTTGAATTCAGGATATTAACTTAGTACATTTGTCTCGTTACAATATCTTAAAGTTCTTGAAATTCTGAAAACAATTAAAACTGTAAAAATAATTTATAACCAGCACCAAACTGAATAAATCAAATCTTTGAATTCACACCTTTCTAAAGATGCACTATGTAAGTTCCTTTTCTCTGTGGAGACAAGCAGATGGTGTTCGCAGGCCAAGTTATAGGTCATATCTGTGGAGAGGCAGCCCCACTCAGTGTAGGAATGCTTGCATGTTTGCCGTATAATTTGATCAATAAAAGCACCAGGCAAAGCAAGAACATCTCCTTGGAGACAAGAAGCCGTGTACCCATCACTAAAAGTTACATAGTGCACCTTTAACTGTTATTGTTTGCAATGTATTGTTTTACTAAAACAAATTCTACAAATTCTCTTCTCCAGTTTCAAAGTGTTCATTGATATTGCTGTGCTGTTCCTCCGTCACCACGGCCCAGGGATTACAAGGCTTTAGGCAGAGATATCCAGGGGAATGCCCTACAGGCTGTTATGTCTGAGCTACATTTTAAAGGTGTACTATATGACTTTTATGGTGGAGGAGAGGGCACTTCATTGCTTGTCTCCATGGAGATGTTACTGCTTTGCCAGGAAAGTTTCACAAGGTGACATTTAACGTATCTTTCTCTGTGGAAAAGAGCAAGTGACCTCACGAGGCCAAGTTATCGGTCTGATCTCTGGAGAGAAGACTCACAGTACAAATGTGCGAGTTCTAGGTGGTTTGTAAGCAATAAAAACACCTGTAAGCGCTTTAATGGTACTGTGGGACATTCCAGGCAAAGGAATAGCATCTTTTATAGAGACAAACAGGTGGCGTGCCCTCCAGAAAAGTCACACAGTGCACCTTTAACAGCAGAGATCCTACCTTTCTACGATGGAGGAAAGCTGAGTGCACATCTGTAGTTTTAGCCTCCTTCTTAAGCGTCCTCACGTAGGATATTCTCCTCTTCACACTCCTGTCCTCTGTGGCCTCTGCAGACTCGTCTTTGGTTCTGCTTCTGTTGGACTGAGTGGTGCTTTCCTCCTTCGTTACAGTGGGATCCCTCCAGTTCATCTCTAGGTAAACGTGCACGCACAACCCCAACGCACTGAGCGCTATCACCACACGCAGCAGCAGCAGTGGGCCCCGGGTTAGAAGCCTCTGCATGCCCATGTCCATCCAAAAGGTGTCCGCGCTTCACAAACACATTCTTTAAAGATCAAGTCAACTCCAAGTTTCTGCGCTCTTTTCTAACCCATTATTTTCAGTTCTAAAGTGATTAAAGTCAAGAACAGCTCCAGTGATAAACCCAACCACGTGTCAGCATGCATCCCAGATTGTGTGCAAACAGTTTAGTGAGTACAATACGTGCCACCCTCTTTGAAAACTTCAGCAACTCCCTCCTCACGCGCTCAAGTTCCCCAAACACACACGCCCCTTTCTTTTTTTGTTCTTTTTTATCGGCGCACATCACATACACAGGCACCGCTATGTTCCTCCGGGACACTCTTCCTCCGCCCCGATGACTCTCGAGTTACTCTGAAACTCTATCCTTGGGCGGGACGGGAGCTGCACGAGAAGGTAATGCAGGTCCGTATTGGTCTATACTTGTTCAGCTCAATGGACAACATATGAGGGCCTTAATCACTTTTGGAAGTAAGACTAAATTGTGCTTTGTTCTCCTTTGGGTGCATGTATTTCTGTCAGATTTATAGATAATGATTGCAATGTAACACCACATCATTTTTCCGTTTTTATCCACGCACGCAACGCACAGATGGGAACAGCAATAGGTCCTAACTATGAATGATGACACACTACAAATCAAATACCCCAAAAGTCCCAATATTATATAGGCTTTGCTATAAATAGGCCTATATGTTTTCTAAGGTTTTTTTCTTCACTTTTTATCATTTATATGCCATTACGGACAACAAAACTTGGACATTCTCTCTAAATAAGACACGTGGTCACCCTATTCACTGTTCAGAATTAAAATTAGTAGTTATTAGTTAATAGTTATTATCTTTGGTTCGTTTGTATAATAAAAAAAATTGTAGGACTACTAAATTTGCATCTTAAACCTGTCTATTTATCACGAATCTAAGAAAATAATGCAGATTTTCGTGCACTTCCTGAACACATCTGTGAATCATTTGCGCTTTCTCTCTAACACAGTCCTCTACCGCCCTCTAGAGGACAAAAACAACTTTCCACAAAGAGTAAAGTGTAGAGTCACATTCAGTTTGCAAAGTACTTATGCTATGGCGTCACTCTATACTGACTTAATAACATTGTGATTGTTGGCACCTAGGAATATTATGTGTATTTGTTCATTATCAGGGGGTTTTCAGACGCACATGGACGTGTGTGTAGCGCCATCTTGTGGAGAGTTAAATCTGTAAGCATCTGCATATGGACTGAATGAGGCGAGGATAATTTAATTCATCTGGGAATGGAAACAATGAGGCTGAGAGTGGAGAATGTGGTTTGTAGATCACATAGAGCATGTTGATACAATGATACACAGATTTTCAAATTTTATGCTGCAGCAGAAAGTAGTAGATACATTTATACAAAATATGTGTTCTCTGGTTTCCAGTGATGTACGAGTATTTCATCACTTGTTACATTCCCAAAGTAACAAATACTTGGAGTGATATTACTAAGCAGCAATACAATTAGAAGAAATAGCAAGTTAGTAGTTGCTGTAGAGTATGTAATTGTAATTACTGATGTTTCTATTAATAATGTGAAAATGTGACACAGGAAGCTTTGATCTGCTCAGGTGTGCACAAAGCACACAGGGTCATAGTTCAACAGCCGGTCATGAAGAGGCCTCATATCAGTGAAATAGATCAGTGTTCCTGGTGATGGCAATAGTGATTCATGTGGATAGTTTCTATAACTTAGATGCTCCCTGATGAATGTATTTTAGGATTTTGTTTTACCATGTTTATGATGGTGCTAATGGTTTCAGTCTTCTGTGTGCTGTATATGTTTTGTCTTATGAGATCTGAGACTTGAGTTTGTTTGTTTTTTTAAATATAGATGCAGAACCATGGAGACAAGACAGGGAGGCCACCAGACCAAATAAGAGATCAGTGGAGAGGTGACCCCACTCACAATAAGAATTAATGTTTCTCAAGGTATTTGTTTTGCAATAAAAACACATTCAACACATTCAAAGTATGCTGTGCATTAACTTCGTGGCTATACCAGCTTGTCAAAATCTGATCCCATCAGATCTCAGAAGCTAAGCAGGGTCTGGCCTGGGTAGTACTTGAATGGGAGACCATTGGGAAAATCAGGTGCCACAGTGGGGTGCAGGTCACAAAAAACTGTCATTGTGTCCTTAGGCAAGGCATTTCACCCACAATTCCTAGCATGAAAGTTTCGTGTGTGAGTGATGGTGGTGGTCAGAGGGACAGATGGTGCTGATTGGCAGCCTTGCTTCAGTCAGTCTGCTTCAGGACAGCTGTGGTTACAATATTAGCTTACCACCGCTGGGTATGGAGTGAATGAATAATGCTCTGTAAAGTGTCTTTGTGACAAATGTCTGTGAAAAGCTCTATGTAAATAAAATAAACTTACTTTCTTACTTTCAAGGCAAATCAATAAAATCTCTATGGAGATAAACCAGTGTTGGATCACCACCAGAAAAGTTGCATAGTGCACCTTTAATTTACCATTTCTCAATAAAAACCATGCTGTCATCTATTGTCTACAAATAATTTTGCAATAACCATTATTTCTGATATCGTGCAATGCTGCAATAACTGTATATTTGTAGTGAATGAAGTTTATTAAGAAAGTACAAAGTAGTAAGTTACACAATGTCCCTTTGTTGTGTCGGTATATTTGTTATGACAGGACTGAACTGGATTTAAATAGGTCAATCCAAATATTGAACTTAGTGTTATCAATATCTGGACCAGTGGGAATTTGCAGTGTGACAGAAACAGGTGAGGGTCACGTGGATGGTGGCCATTTGTGTACTACACACACACACACACACACACACATTCAAGAGCAGAATCATAAAAGAGCTAACTACAATAATGACATTCTCACATAAAGAAAAGTCCAACTACAGAGAGGTGACAAAAGGCGAATTTGTGAGTATGACTATAAAAAAACAACTTCTGAACATGGTTTACAGGCCAGAGGTCACCGGAGCCCTGCTAAATACAGCATGTTTTGGACAAATTTAACTTGTTGGAATTACTGTAACTAAAAGCAGTAATAAGATATGATGATTACATGATACCAGAAAGGGGTCTTCTGAGTACACTTTCTAAACATAGGACTACTTTGAGTATTTGAGGTACGAAGGTTACTTGACTCATACACTACAGAATAATAATCTTTTGACTAACTTTACACAGTTACATGAAAGGGCAGTTATAACAATGGCACAATCCCAGTAATAGCATGAGTGCACTTTGAGTTTGGACATCAAATATTGACAATAAGCTGTTAGTAAGAAAAAAAAGAAAAAAAACTTAACATGAACAACACTGTGTAAATTGGTAAGTTTTAATGATATTGATATGATGACTTGTTTAATATGCCAATGCACATGGAGTCTCGAAGGCAAAGTGTCTAATAGCTTCCCATTAGAGGAAAGCGAGCAGATGGTGGCCAAAGCTTGCAAAGCAAACAGAGCTTAGTTTGTAGTGAGAGACCTGCTGAGTCCAGCTCAAGCAAGGTGCAGATAAGTAAACACTACCACAAGTCCCGCACACACCTCTCAAAATGACTCCTCTTGGAAAACATTGCATTTATATAATGGGGTTTCTGTCTTATGGACATTTTGGATGTAAAGGCTTTTTTGTGTGGAACATAATTTTAGTTGCATAAATGTTAACAGACTATAGGACTTCTGAATATTATGATGCTCTTATGAGATGATATAGTCGTAATAAATTTATATTACTTAAAAAAGGGGCATTTTAGGATCATGTTTGAAAGCTCGCATTAACTGTTATTGTCTGGTTTAAAAAGGCATACTGTTTTTTTGTTTGTTTGTTTTGTTTTGTTTTTTGTTACTGTATGTATTTAGACTGAGGAGATGGGGGTTGGTGATGGCACAAATTGCCTGAGCTCTAAATCAAAGGCAGGACAATTCAAGATTACTTTAACATGCATGATTACAATCAAACTTCTCTGAGTACGCGAAAAGCTTATTTTACATACTATTTCTCCTTTAATAAAAATGATTAGGCCTAATCATGTAGGTAGTCTTTATTTATTTAGCCCTGGGTACTAATTTGTCTGACAGGCTTGAACCACGCTAAGATCACGCCTCTGAGGAAATATGGGGTGGAGGTTTAGTTTTTTAGTGAACTCTAAAAGTCCGTCTGGTCCTGGTCTTTCTGCTGCTGTGTGCGCGTCTCTGTGTGGAGCCACGTGATCGCGCCTTGGTCCGCTCCTCCAGCTGCGCCTCCGCGGTTCCTCTGCCCTTTGGGGACTCACGATCAGCGGGAACCTTTACAGGAACCTCGCCACTGTTTGAACATGACGGTCGAGAGGATATTTGATGAGCTCGGGCATTTTAAAAGGTATCGATTTTACAGCCTGTTTTAAATTGTGCTATAGTTTCCATGCGCCTTTCCCTGACCCAACGCTGAACCGCTATCTCGTGGAAGTTGCGTTTCTCTTCATGTTTGTGTAAGTAGTTGCCTATAGTCCTATTTTCCCCGGCTAACCTGGAAATGCACACAAAGCATACGTTGTATTCTGAGCAAAAGGAGAACTAAACTAAACAAAAGTAGCCAGAAACTACACAAAACTAAATGAAACTCAGTTCTAAGCACAGGCTACTTCTTTTATCACACCGACTTTTAATATTTTCTAAATCCAGCCACATGGAAGCGGGGCAGTAGGTTATCCTTGTGCGAGTCCTATCTTTGGATATTGCATGGGATATGTCTGAAACTGGCATCAAATTTATTACCGACTATTAATACTACCATAGCCTCTCACTCTCGATGGATTATAACACAAGGGGACTTTTGAATGGTGTTTTATTGCAAAAACAAGTGCTTAAGGCAAAACTAATAACCCTTTATTTTGTAATGAATAAACATGCTGAATACACTTAATAAATAATGTTAAGGATCCCAGATTGCACAAAATTGACTCTTATGAGCTTCTAATCATGTTTTAGACCTCACGCCGTTACCTTCACAAAAAGATATCTGCAGTTGCACTTTGTTTCATTCACACATGTTTGAGTAATCCTTTTATATTAGTTTGTCTGCATACCCAAAATGTTCTACCTTGTGATGCCACTGAGTAATTTTCAAGTTAACACCTACCGTTTACCTTTAGTTCAGTAGAGATTGACAATTCCAGGGCTGAAATTATCCAAATGATTCTTGTGAAGGTGTGTAGAATTTAAAATCACAGTGGATTGTTTTCTCTTTGAGAGAAGAGCATGGTTTAAATATCTAGGATTTGTGCGTTAGACATATGGACATGAAACAAAACACAACTCCAGGTCTGTTTTTGATGAAGAAACAACAGAGATCAGAGATACATTCAGACCATTAATAAGTTGTATCCTAATAAAATAACAAAGTGGTTAATTACATACATTTATGCATCATAACTCTATTCTCTGTCTATTACAGTCACAGTCTTACTGTTTATATTCTTCAGATTTCAGGCTTGTCTCTACTTTGCTGCTGTCTTCCAAGCTACTGCCTGTGGAATCCACTACCTGGCCTCTGTATTCCTGGTGGAGACACCAAACTTTGTGTCTATCATACCTGACAACATCACTGACATCCTCTACGGCAACATAACAGCATCTAGCATTCAAGAGATCCTGCCTGAATTTAAAAATGGGAAGAAGGCGCTGGTGGTGAGGACGGACCAGGGAGAGCAGTGGGAGCTGAGCAGATGCGAGTGTGCTCTTCGGATCAACCCAACTGATTTTACCTATGAATTCTATGGCAACAAGAGCAAGCAAACCTGTGATGGTTTTGTTTACGACCACAGTGAAATTCAGAGCAGTATAGTGACAGATTGGGACCTGGTGTGTGAGGGGGAATGGTTGGCCAAACTATGTCAGCCCACCTTCATGCTGGGAGTCCTGATCGGTGCCCTGGTGTTTGGAGACATCGCTGACAGGTGAGCAGACTCTGAGTGATGAGGTACAGACGGGATTGAGTCCCCACTGTACTTAACAGCGGGGGGTGTAAATTGTACTTGCTTGACACACTGGACACATGGTCTGAAGGCTCCATATAAGGAGGCTCTTGTCTCCCACAGCATGGGCCGAGAAATTAGATATTTGCTGTATTTTTAGATTTTACCTAAGTTAGACGGTAGTGACTCTGTAGTAGCACAATGGTTTGTGGTTAAATTCTGGCTCTGACTGATGAATAGCTCATTATGTCTTACATCTGCCTTGCCTAAAATGCCTCTAATGCGGATGTTTGAATATGTGTTTTGTGACAATGATAATGTAGAGAATTTACTCCATGGTTACAATGTTCTTTTGCCTGCAGCATGTGTTTCATGTTAATTAATATGTAGGACTACTGTTCCAAACTAATAAATAGAAAGTTGAAGTACAAGCTCTGTAAGCCATACATCACTGAAGCTCCACTGAGCTCTCAAGAGTCCTTTCTTTATGAAGGGAACAAAGAACGGAAAAAGCATGTTTTGAATGAGGCACACATAGCACAGGCAACATTTAGGAGGCCAGATTACAATGGGAAGCGGCATGCCATAGGTTCTTCTGGTAGTCTTGATCATGATGACTGTAGACTGACGGAAATGAGACGATCTGTGCCTGCAAAGGCAATGTCGATGAAGTGTCTTGCCCAAGGACGCTATGACACTATGCACTGATCCAAGCTGGGACCAATTTTTTGATTGTTCAAATAATGAGCCATTGTCCTTTGTCCAGTCAGAACCTGCATATTCACCCATGATTTCTTGAAGGTGTAACTGTTCCTGCAGTGATCTTCTTATGCATGTTAATACTTACCTTTAGATAATCTTCATATTTTTGTTTATGTTTTCAGGGTGGGCCGTGTAAAGGTTATGATGCTCACCAGCCTCTGCCAGTTTGGGTTTGGAGTAGCTGTTGCTTTTTCTACAAATTACTATGTATTTGTGGTGCTTCGTTTCCTTCTTGCAATGGTGAGTATCCATACTGTCAGTGTACACATTATTTGTGAATAAACTCCTGAGCATGAGAACAGGTTTAACTGCTTAAACTTTTTAAACGTGTTTGTTCTCTCCCTTATTTTGTTACATTAAAAGAAGATATTTACATATTTTTTAAAAATCTTATGGCACAAAGTCATGAGTGTAACAGATCTAATCGTCTACAGAGTGGGTTTCCTTGTTTCTGTACATTGCTCTTGACTCTTTGTCCGTTGCCCCATCCCCCAGGTCTCTGCTACAGCTGTTGTTTTCACATAGAGCCAGAGCCTGAGATATTGCAGGCTGAACCCCGCGCTGACGGCTCCTTAGCCCACTTGGGGTGTCAGATTACTGCCTTATGTTTACCACTGTGATTTTAGGTTGTAGTAGTAGTAGATTTCTAGTAATGAAACATATCATGTGTTTAAGCCACTCTACACACAGTATAACAGTATACCTTATGTTTTTGATGATATTTTCATTAAATTTCAGTTTACATTTTGTGTTATCATAGTTATGTGTGTGCTTGTCTGTTGTTCTGCAGGTGTCCAGTGGATACTTGGTGGTGGTTTTTGTCTATGTGACAGAGTTCACTGGCAGTAAGGTGCGCACCTGGACCTCCATGCACGTACATGCAGCCTTTGCAGTGGGCGTCATGGTGGTGGCTCTGACCGGGTACTGTGTGCGAGTGTGGTGGATCTACCAGATCATTCTTTCCACCTGCACAGCACCCTTCCTGCTCTTCTGCTGGAAGTTCCCTGAGACTCCATTCTATCTCCTGGCTAAGGGCCGATACAGCGAGGCCCAGAGCCTGCTGGACAACATAGCCCGAGTGAATGGGATGGAGTGCAGACTGAGAGCAGAGGAGCTGATGGAGCTGGAGAAGAATGGCCCTGGTCTGCCGCAGAAAGAGGCTCAGTCAGCAGCTCAAAGTGAAAAGAAGCTCTCCATCCTGGACCTGTTTGGCAGCTGGAGGATGGCAGGACGTACCTGCACCGTGTGGGCCATCTGGTTCATTGGCAGTCTGGGCTACTATGTCTTCTCTCTGGGCTCCGTCACTCTCGGGGGGAACCAGTATGTGAACCTGTTCCTTGTTGGTAAGTAGGTCTCACTTAATATGGCATCTAGAGATGATCTCAGAGGATCTCTGACTGGTCTTTCTGGTATTACTGGAGATTTCTCTCCATATTATTAGTACCAATCAATCATACTTGTTAATATGCATTGACGCGTTGGTGATACATCACACTGAAAAGGATGATCTCATTGGTCAAGTTGGTCAAGGTTTGCTGCATCTGTCATACCACCTGTTGGGCTGAATTGATGTGAAGTGCTTCGAGAATCCACAATGTCCCAACAGAGTTTTGATAATTAGGCTCGAGCCCCTACAGGGCATAGGGCCTATTGCTTTTGAAACGATGAGTGTATGGGCTCAACTTTGTCCTTCGGTCAACCTCTGCAACAACAGTATCTCAGCAACCCCTGCCGAAGCCGTGGGTTATTGCTAACATGTAAAGGTCAACACTGAGTCAATGGGCGTATAATATGCTGTTCACATGATAACAGATATATCAGATATATTGTTTTTGCTCAAATTATTATTATTTTATTAGTTTATTTATTTATTTTAATTTTTTTCTTCTGCTTTTTGAGTGCTAATTTGACCCCCTAAACATGTTCAAAAACTCAGAAAATTTTGCCCAAAATTCAGAAGTGATGAAAAATTTGATAAGATATATGTTGAATGCATGGGAATAAAAAAAGAAGGCGAACGGGAGCAAATTTTGATGTTGGAAAATCAAATCTGAATTTGAATCAGCTGTAAAACTTTCTTGCCAAAACCTACTTATTGTGAAAAAAATGAATTTGGCGTGATAGTGCCTCCTACAGAATAACAAATACATTTGTATGGAGATTTCGGTTTCCTGAAATGTTACCAAATTTTACACAAAATTAAATTTTGTCATCCCAAACAAAAAAGTCCATTAAAGAAAACCATGTTGTCATTTTAACTGTTGCCATGGTGATGTGCGAAAGCTCCAATGCTATTCTAATGGGAGTTAACTCAGAATTTCAAATTAATGAGAAAAATATTACTTTCATTTAATCATGTGAAATTTAGCACAATGTCTCTTTGTGTCATCCCAATCAAAAACGTCAATGACAACCATATGGTATATTTCATATATACACATATACCATATGGCGATGCACAAAAGCACTCATGTTATCCTAATGGCAAAATTTCAACATTTTCATTCATTTATTAGTTTAATTGAAGAATGTGAAATTTGGCACCGTCACTCTTCAGGTCATCCTGATCAAAAAAGTCTGGGGGGGCCAAAGTCGTATTTTGCTCGGTGTTGCCATGGCGATGTCCCAAAGTGCCCATGTTTATCTATGTTAGCAAATCAACAACTCCAATGTGTGCTGACTTTGTGTGTTTAGTGACAAGTACAGCCCAAAGCTACAATTACACAGAAACTAGTGGCACATCAGCACCATCCAGAGGGAGTGGCAGGTCGGCAGAAAGTGAAGCGCGCCCTGTGAGGGTCGTTTGATACCGCTTGCGGCTTTAATTACAATTTTAATTTGACCTTATTGCAGTGAAACTACTTACTACACATTGTAAAGTATTAATATAACAACTGTACCTAGTCTTTCATAAAACAAATATGATTATCCAATTATTATGTAACTCACAATAGCATTAGAGACTTGCATAGAGAGAGAGAGAGCTGCTGTCGAGGAAGCTTTGAGTTATTTCAGAATTGGTCCAGATTAAATATCATGGTGTTGAATGTCTTCTGACCACCATCTCCTGCTGTGATTTGCTGTTGCAGGTCTAGTGGAGCTTCCCTCTTATCTGATTGGCTGTTTTGCTATGGACCGGATTGGGAGGAAGAGGACTTGCGCCCCTGCTCTGCTCCTGGGCTCCGTTGCGTGCATACTCATCATTGTGGTACCTGCTGTACGTATCCAGTGCCCAAGGGACATATGTGGAATTTGTCAGCAACACTCATTTGTTTATGGCTAATTTGGAATTGACTCAAGTCCTTATCTGAAAGTCAATGTGACCTCTGACCTCAAAGGTTTTCTAATCAATAATGACCATGGACAGTCTTTTTGCGTGCTCTTTGTTTGACTTGTTTGAGGCTGTGGCAACTTTAAGACTAACTCTAAAGCTCACTCCACTGCAGGAACCGTGCCACATACCAGCATTTATGTAACTTCCCCTAGTCAACCTAAACATGGCAGATTTGCAAACATGCCAGAGAGCAAATTCAAATTCAATAACATTCAAAGCACAAGAGAGTCTTGGAGTAACATTTCTGCAATTAGAGTAGTTTGAATGAATAATTAAAGCCACAATTATAATGCTAGACAATTCAATAACAATGATATTTTAAATGGGTACTATTAGTACTATTTTGTCCTTGAAAAAACACACTCCTTACACAGCATCAATATTGTTACACCCATTTTTATAAATTTATGCGCACACATCTGTTTCTCTAAGATAACACAGCATTTCCTGGTGTCCGAGTTGAGACACTTGGATATATTTGTTTACATTTTATTATCTATTGCTGGTGAAATCTATAACATATTTCTGCTCTCTACAGAACATCCATGCTCTGACTATTGCTTTGAGTATGATTGGAAAGTTTTCTATTGCGATCGCCTTTGGTCTCATCTACCTGTACACCTGTGAGTTGTACCCCACCATCATCAGGTAAAAAGTGAATCTACTGATACTTTGCAGCTGATGTTATGTTCATTTCCTGGGGGTGTGTTGCTAACTGGAAGCACTGTTCTGTTTGAAGCTGTTACTCAAATTAGACTTTAATCTGTTCTCTGCTTTAGCATAATATAACCATGAAGAGAAGAAAATGTTCTGTTTAAATCCATTTTGTATTTTCTTCATGAGTTTTTGGGCGATCTTAAAGGTTATTTGACTGTGTTTGCTAATGTGTGCATTGTGTCTCCATGGTAACTGGTAAACAATCTGCCAATACACATAGATGTAGAACACCCCCAGCGTGATACCACTGCAAAGCATCAATAACATGTTGATATGATGCTCATTGGAGAAACTTGACCATAAATTTGAGACAATTCATAAGGACACCTGGGAAAACTGGTCCCAGGTCTACTTGTTACTGATGGCACTGTCATAACTGTCTGTGTGTTTTGCAGGTCTCTGGCTGTAGGCAGTGGCAGTATGATGTGCCGCGTGGGTAGTGTAGTGGCTCCCTTCTGTGTGTATCTGTCTGATGTATGGATCTATCTACCACAGGTACACATGATGTAACCATGTACTGCTCATTTATACATCATTTATTGAGGATGCTGGGAATTACTTCTTATCTTCTCTATTACAGTTAATTGTTGGGATTCTTGCTTTCATTATTGGAGTGTTAACCTTTATGTTGCCGGAAACACTTGGAAAACCCCTGACCTCCACCTTAGAAGAAGCTGAAGCTCTGGGACTGGAGCCCAAAAAGAGGATTGCTCCTCAGGACTGTAAACATGCGGAGGAGAAGATGGAGATGAACCCACGTGATAACACTGTCTGAACTGTGACCCTCTGAACATCTCTGCTTTGGCCTGGTGCTGATGCTCATTAAGAGGTTTTTGTGTAGAACTGGTTCTTTCAGTTTATTTATGTGAGACCAACAGCAAAAAAGCTTTTAAGGTGTAAATCCTTTCAATATTATTATCAAGAATATGGGTCCCACCCATAGACTGTATATAGGAGTATATTTACAGTCTATGGTCCCACCAAATGATATAAGACAAATTAAATATTAATTTATATTGCAATTATTGTATTTAATGAAATATTGTGTTGTTAGAATGAAGTTAGTCATCATAACTAGATAACAAACATCCAGTCAATACAACATTGCTGTTTTTTTGGAACAAACCTAGCATTACTCTATAGACCGCATCACTGATACTTTGTCATTTTAGAATCCTTCCTTGTGCCTTACCATTAAGACACCAGTTATCTTATATTATATTATTCTGCTTTTTGAATGTCCATTTTTATAATGCTGGCAGTAAAGAGGTACTGCTCTTTGTGAACATGTGAAATAATTCATAGACTCTTGGACCAAAGGCTATGATCAAACATTTGGAATTGGTTTGCTCTCACTGGGCATACCGTATAAATAAATGAAAGCATTGTACTCAGGTCTCTGACAGATTATATTTTTATCTGAAGGATAAACATTGATGTTTAGTTCATTTTTATGTCTTTCTTGAAATAAAAGGCTGTTTGTCTGTCGACATTGACACTATTACTAATATTTTTTTTCATTTTGAAGTAGCACTGCTTGAGTAATAATGTGTTTTTATTTTTATTTTCTATGATCTATGACTAATGAGGTTGGTAGTGCCTTGCAGTAAGTATAAATAATAGAGTTGTCACTATGGAATGACATGCTGGCTGAGGGCTTAAAGCTTTCTATTTGCTGGTGGAGAGGAGGTAACCCACTGCCCCCACAGCACCACCCAGCTCCAGAACAAACCCTCTTTGTTCAAATTTGGAGGGAAAAGTGGCATGTTGGTCTTTTGCATGTTTTCCTGTGACTCTGTGTTAATTTATTTTAAAACCTCAGTAATGGTAAATTTTTACATTGTTTGTGACCATTATAATATGCAGATTACCAGACTATTTGGTGAACTGAAAGTTCACCCAGGTTACTTGGTTATCTGTTTGTGGACATAAAGGGACTGAATGATTTTTGTGTTAATTACCAACAGATCTGGTGCATGGATCAGGTGTTGGCAAGTGTATGCCAGAATGGACCTCCAAGTAAATTAACACCTGAAAGATTTATCCAAATGAGATGAACTTATCATATAAATATTACAGTATTACAACTGTATTTCATACTGGTAAATACTGTAGCCTGTAGTTTTTAAGTAAAGGTGTTTATTTACACAAACAAGTGTAAATGCCATGTGTTTTTTGTAAAACAACACCTGGTATTCACAGGCATCTGCCATCACAGTAATAACCAGGCCCAGCCCTGCTTAGTTTTCATGATCCAACAAAAAAAAGAGCAAACTGGCTCAGACTATAGGTCATACCATGAATAGCGTTAGAAAGTGGGTAAGTTTATATTATCACCACAAGAGGGCGGTGTTGTATAATAAGCTGACACCACATAATCAAAAACAGTTCAATGCTGGAGACAGTATACCTTAAGGAGAACAGAAACAACCAACTGTAAAGCAGAAAAATAGATGACATTTATTTTAAAATTGTTGAGAGGACTGTTTATATTTGTATGTCACTAATACTTTGTCATACTGTAGCCATCATCACCAACATTTGTCATTATTCAACTATTATGTTTCTTCCTGAGAATCTTCTGTGGAATGTGAATACAAAATAATAAATTAAATGGCATAGACATGTGGCAAAACAGTAACAATGTACAGGTAAAAGTCTCTTAGCTTATGGTTTTAAATGCCGATGGAAAAATGGTGTTTCTCCAGATCTCCAGCTTCATCATATATTATATTATATGTGATTATTATTATTTGTATCTTCCAAGTTTTCCAAGCATGTCCTACAAATGTGTTGTGCGTTGTGTAAGAATATTTACTGTTGGTTTGTATTTGGCAACTTTCTTGTTATTTGAAGCTTTGGATTAACATTAACTTAATGTCTTATGCTGTATTTAATATGCCAAGAATAAAAAACAAACAGCTAGTATAGCCATGTTTCACACACACATACGTACACACATGGTTTGAATTCTCTGAATTCATAAGTGAGTGCTTTTTGATAACCCTCATTTGTACCTATTATTATTTTAAGATACCAAAACAAGTGAAAAGATGTTACACAGTGGATTTAGACTCTCATCCACAGCAGGTATTCCAGTTATCTGTCCATAGTTCCTCTCCTGTCACACAGTGATTCTTATCTCTCCTGGAGATTTCTGAGCTGGACCAGATGCCAGCCAAGTTCCACATGAGTGCCACAATTTTGTCCATCTGTTTTTAGATAAAAGAGGTGAGTCTTGTCAAAAGAGTCAAATGTGCTCAAAGAGACAAGTCCTTTTTTGTAGCAAACGCATGTTCCTGATATGAGGGCATGACGTCTCACATCTGGATGGGCCAGCTGTTAGCGTCCTCTAAGGCATTGTCCAGCTCCTCATCCTCATCCAGAGGCTCTGGTGTGCGTATGGCCAGCTCATGCAGGAATTCCGGAGAGTAGGCTGGAGGCCTAGCCTCAGACTTGAGCCCGATCTTCCTCTTCAGGAGGTGAAACTGGTCCCGGATGAAGTTGTAGAACTCGTACTCATAGCTCATGCGGTGATACAGAACCTGCAGAGCCTCCAGAGTTGGGGTGTATTTACGAACTGTGCTCGTCAATTTGCCCATCTTCATATAGTCTGCACAGAAAGAACAGAGACCATGCTGTGACCAACCATGCAACCATTTGACATTATTTTATATTTTCATGCTGATAACAAGGAGTAATGTAAATGTTTTAATGGACCTGGACATTTCTGATAATTATCTCACTACAAAACAAAACAAAACAAAAATAATATAAATCCAATATCAGGCACTAGGCCTCTGGCTGGAGCTTGAACCTTTGGGTGAATGCTATACCACTGCTTCATTATATAAAGTGTTCTACAAGGTCTAACCATCATTAGTACTTGCCACTATAATCTGTTAGAATTTGTTTCTATAGGTAAGAGGCACACATCAGCGATTAGGTTTGTGTCTTGTACTGAACTGATCACCAGGTTCTTTAAAGAAGAAGGAGTAAATGTAATTAAATGAAATCCTACCAGGACCCTTGTAGATATCGACGGCCCCTGAGAAGTATTGTGGTAAAAGTCGCTCTAAAAGGAGCAGAACATCTTCCAGCTCCTCCAAAATCCCAACAAGAAGGTAGTTCTCAATGACGTTCTGTTTGGCCCTTTCCAAAGCCCACACACCCGGCTCCCTGGATCAGAAAAGTACATTATAAATCATGCACCACTTAAACATTAGAGGCAAAATGTTCCCTCAACTTACCTGCACTTTGGATGCTGTCCACAAAAATAGGGAATAATGTAAAATATCCTGGGATTGGAGCATTCTGGGTAATTCTCTAGAATACACACGTTGATGTCCTGAAACAAAAGGAACTGTTAAAACCAGTCATTTGTAATTGTGTATTTTGCCACTAGAGGGAGCTCTTCGCAAGGATTTGTCACCGCCAGTGTGTTTACAAGAAATATATGTACATGGTTTGTTCTGAAATATGCAGAAATTGAAGTAGTGATGTTTGCAGTAACAGTAGTAGAATTAAAAATATTTTTAGCAATACAAAAAATAAGTAGCAAAAAAGACTTGCTGCAACTAGATTACACTTAAGCAGTTGGAGTATTTTTTAACCCCAATTTGACTTAAAATTGACCCATACTTGATACTATGAAGTGATTATAACTGCGTATTTTACTACACTGATCTTACATTGTACTTTGAGGACAGCCTGGGAGCAGCAGCTTAATAATGAAACAGTGAATGATTAAAAACACACAGAGGAGTAGAGCGAGCCAAACACTGAGAACTGTGGAATCTACATCCAAATCCATGTCAGCTGACGTAAGCTCTAAATACAGCAACAGGTCCAGAGCAACCAGAACAACACCACAGTAGCATATGTGCAGTATAAACACTGAGATAAAGAGGAAAGCATGAGGCATTAGACATTTATATACGCAGGAGATATATGGTATGATAAAGTCTGCATTAAACAGTGCCATTTGTCACCATCACAGGGGCCCACATGGACTGTTGGACTGTGACAGAGATGAAGTGCTTTTGTAGATGCTCTTGGAGGACACAGCACAAGAGGCTAAACAAGAGAGCACTTCACTGAGCCTATATGGTGTGTTCAAGGAAGGTCATCTAGGCAATACTAAATATTCAACAAAGAACATTCTATTTAATATGACTTTTCACAAAATATAAGTAATTGTGATTGTAAGTGCTGTTTTAATATATTTGCTTTTCCTCGCTCTCTATATGTGGATTATAGTTTATGTTACAGAATGCCCAGAGCAAGACTATGTATATGTTCATTAGTTTTAAAAATATACAAGGCATAAATGCATGTGTTTATTTAAATACTTTTTTTGTGTTTGACAATACACAGTTATCTTTGCTTCATAAAAAACATTTTGTCTGCATTTTGTAAGATGTACATACAAACATGCACAAGTATTACATGTGCTTACATCCAATAGTTTCTTAGTGACCTTTGAAACCCTGAGTTTAACTCTAACATGAAGTAATGCTTTTGCCATTCAACTTAAGTGCAATATCCGCTGTCAGGATATTGAGCGGTGACACTTGTCTCATTCATGTACCACTGACACATCATTGTGTGTGTTCACAAAGACACCAGACTGACTTAGACTTACAAAAAAGTTGCTAATGCCTTAAATTGAAATTATGGAAATTGTTCTTTTAGTTAACTCAATAACTATGGGAATCATTGAATGTTTTCTATTGATTCTACTTGAATTGTTTTGTGCTGCAGACATAGATTCTTATCATATTTCTTGCGTCCTAGATAAATCACAGCACACAGCCATAAATAAAGAAGACACAAACGCTCAGTCTGCTCTCTGCGCCTGTGGCAGAATGCTGTAGCACAATTATACAATTAAACTTTATATTTGCTGTCTGTCTCACTAAAGTGCTCCTGTGTGTGGCTGAAGAATGTCTTTTTGGCAATCAGTGAAGCAAACCAAAGCACAGCTTTTCAAAGAAACACAACAAAACCCGGAGGTACCTTCAGCCCAAAACAGAGCACCTTTGTACTGCTCTAGGCCCTGGGAAAACATTGCTGTTTAATACCCACAGCATTTTAAATACCTTTTGTAAATATTCCAAGCAAGTTAAATTTGAGCATAATAAAAGAATACATGGTATCCAAAATAGTGAAGTATTGCAAACGACGATACTTTTGGAATTATGAGGAAAACCATGGTCTCCAATGTGAGCTTGTCCAATGTGAGCTTGTCTAGGTCCAGGGCAACTTAATATTCAGTTCCAAAGCTCAAAGTAGGACTGCTCTGCTCATGACTTCATTCATAAGTGGCCCTATCTCACAATGCTGCAAAACTTTACATGTCACTGAAAACAAAACCAACAATGTACATATACTGAATGAAAAAAATCATTCATTGTACCAGGAAGTGACACCTGCGACCCTACTCCCTCACCAACATGGACTCTCTCCAAAAGTCTCTCCTGTGGGACAATGCAGAGTGCCCTTGTGTGCCGACATTTACGGGACCCCTGGGAACAGTGCCACCACGCAATCCACACAATCACCCGGTGCACAAAACGCACTCTTCAGCCACAGCATTAGCATATTACAGAGCCCCAGCACGCACACTCGCTCACATTGTTCGTAAACTCACAGTGGATTATACCAATGGAGCTTTCAAAGTGGCAGAAAAAGAGCCTAATCTTAAACACACTGAATAGACTCCACCAGGAATTAAATTAGTGCAACTGATGATTCCACAAGACTATTTTAACGGCTGCATAAGGAGAGCGTGGGAGTGGTACACCTAGGTCAAATACCAGCTACTTTTCAAACAGGTTTGTGCAGTGACTGTCAACTTTTCACGCCAAACATTAACACCCACAATAATGATGATAATAATAATGAATTAAAATAAGGCTAATTAAACAACAAAGTAGATGTAAAAATAGAAGGAATACCCCAGGACTATAGAAAGATATACTTGTACACGCACCATATCATCATTGGGACTAAATTCAGAACTAAACCTGGACTAGACCAGGACTTGATAAGGAAGGCCAATTGATTTTCAGGGTACTAATCCTAGTCAGGAAACACGGCTTGAACTTGCATCAAACCAGGGCAAACCCTAACCAGATCTAAACCAGATCTAAACCAGAACATTAAAATGTAGAAAATCAGTTTTTTATAATGTGAAAAACTGGCTTCAGATCTGAAACAGCAAAAGCCACACTTTAGAGGCGCGTATTAGAAGATTCAAGATCCCCCATATCACAATTTGAGCAGCACTGTCTCGAGCATACAAGAAAGACATGCACAAATGTCCGTAATGAAACAACAAATGTGTCCTTAAAACGGCATTTGCTGAACTGATGATGAGTGAATAGTGTTGTTAAACCTGAGGCGAACCTTCAGGATGGATAATGTTTAAAATGACACGACAAGTTTAAACTTGACTAGTACCAGCCAACTCCTCTTTATGATGTCTCAGTGTGTGAATGTCAGACAGGCCCAGATCTCACCTTTAAGAGCATTAGAAAGCAGTGTGGGAACTTGGAGTGCAGTACTGGCTCTTATAATTGGAAAGTAACATGTACTTTCATGAGTATATCAGGGGATTATATAAGCACACAGTTGTAGAGGAGGGTTTTTTCCTGGTATGGGATGGTCTGTTCTTACGCCTGAGGAGATCAGTCTAGCCAAATCAACTTTATTAGAACACATACAGGATTTCAAAGAGGATTTATGTCTTCGTGTTCCTTCATATACTGTGTGTTTAATGTGATGCCATGCCCATGTATTGACGTAATTTAAAGTAATCAATTGGAAAAATAAAATAAGAAAAATGGGCATGAATAGAATATATATAATGGATTTAAAGGGGCCATAATTACACTATTTTCTGATCTACGTTACATGTTATTTCCTCATCATAAACGTGGAGTTGAGTTTTGTTTTCATACATGTTTAACACACAAACCCTGTATATTTAAGATGAATTCTTCTCTCAAGCAGAAAACTCTGTTCCACCTTGTGATGTCATGTGCACCACTGTGTTTTTAAACTTTATACACCTCTAGAATCATTTGGAAAATTTCAGCCCAGGAATTGCCAATCTCTACTCAACAAAAGGTAAAAGGAGCTATTAACTTGAAAACTACCACATCATGACATCAGAATAACCTTTAGTAATAGTGATAACAGTAATACACTGGATTTATACACTATAGTTAGTGCCTCTCAAGAAACGCAAAATCCTTTACATGTCATTATTTATTTGCTCCGTACTGCAAACAGCTGCACTGTTAAAATGACAGAAGAGAGGCTGCCAATCTGCACCATGAGCTCCTCCGACCACCACCAACTCTCATGCACACAACATTCATACTAGGCAATGTGGATGAAGTGTCTTGCACACAGTTTCCACTAGAGCCACTGATGACCCACTGTGGCACCTGACAAGCCCAGCGGTCTCCCATACAAGTACTAACCAGACCTGGGCATCGACAAGTTGATCTACTAATTTAGGTAATGGTGAATGAGATGTATCCAGTACATATGATACACTCACAGCTCACCTACTGTATGCAAAACTCTAATAACATAAAGTATGCTTGTAGCGATCATAGACAGTATAAACAAATGGACTAAGGGAGAGTTACATCACCCATAGTGTTCGGCTCCAGTCAAATGAAGCTCACGAAGCTAGCAAGTTATGGGGCAACGTTGGAGCCAAGTTCCATATTAGGAATTAATTTATGAACAAAATAGCAAAATAAAAACACCAGGATCATGTAGAGAGAGGGTTAATACGAACATTTTAAGACCAAAATGATGAGGCAGGTGACAGTTTTTCATTGTAAAGTCAATTGGAGCCAGAGTTGATGGAGCCGGAAGTTCCCCCACTTCTTATTTGGAACACTGCGGCTAGTGCAGACCTGGGCATTGTACAGCTCCTGACCCTTTGGTTGACTCTGACCAGCCCATTTAAGATCATTTGGAATTACAAAATAAACATATTTTATAATTTTACATCATGCATGGATCTAAGATGCCTGATTTATTTTAGAAGTGTTTTTTAAATAAAATTTTTGTAAGGCAACCTCACTTTTTCATCGCTTAGTCATAACATAAACTCTTAGAAGTCTTATGAGCTTGTCAACACAATGCTATTTACTGCTTTTTATAAAGAAATACAATTCATTTATGACAAGTTGAGTTAAGCATTTTAGCCCGGCCCTCCACAATATTTTCTGTTTCTCATGTGGCCTCATGGAAAAAATAATTGCCCACCCCTGGGCTCGCAATTTAGCCATTTATATATACAGACTATGATATCGATACATGGAAATTATGTACAGTATGTACCGTGAGGTAAACTGACTTCCCATTGTTGCTTTTCGGAATATTCTTCTAGTTAGTCCCATCATACACATGTTGTCCCAGGGTCATCATACGCCCCCTGAAATCAGATGGACCATATAGAGTGAACCGGAGATCTTATTTTGAGTTCTGACGGAAGGTGTTCAAGTGCCTCAGGAATGTATGGCCCTCATAGAGCAGGTTCCACTCTGGTCACTGTTCTTTCATTCACACCTCACACACACACACAGAGGGCATACAGTACAGTATAGTGGCAGTAGGGCAGGTCCAGTTAATGTGCTCCAGGCATTTAGGATTTATTTAGCCTGGACCCCAACTCCCTCGAGCGCTCCCCTGTGAAACTGATACACTGTGGACACAAAACTCAACATGTGACCCCCATTAGGACTGACTTTAGGAAGTAACACTAACTGACTTTCACTTTGAAATCTAATTACTCTGTGTTTATCTGTCTGGGTCCCACTGGCCTAATTATGTCAGAACCTTCTCACCTTTTTGGGTACTAACTTACCCTATGAAAAGGAGTACTCAAACTGTGTACACAAGTTAAAGTACTGCTCCTTATTTGGAATATTACGTGAATGGAAAAGGCTCAGATGTCTTTCCACTCTCCTCTCCAATTTGGCTATATGTCCAATCAATAAAGTGTAATCTGGACAAGATCAGTGTTTCCCATTAACAGAACAGACTATGGGGCCTCCCCCGTAGTCTAAGAAGAATTTCACTTTGTTGTTCATTATATCGTTATTAACACAAAAAGTAACTATACCCTTCAAAAAGAATGTTTAAGTGTGAAATACAGGTAATAAGAAAATTATTAAAATAGAAAACATTTGTATCACTACAGTCTGAACGAAATCTATGAGGAAAACTGCAAGATATACAAATGATCAGTACTTGTTGCTGCTACGACTAAAATAATTGAGATTCTGAAACTTGAATAAGCGTGAAAGAATAATAAAACATATTTCCAAACACATGTCAAGTCAAACTCCTTTAACTTCTTGAATAAAAGTATCTTGTTACTTTCCACCTCTGACTGTATAAGCGCACAGGTACAGCATTAGTCAGTCCATATATACACACAGACATACTCTGTAAGTGCAGCGAGGGGCCTCAGTGGTCTGCATACTTTATTAACTCAACTCACATGCTCCAGACTCCAGGGAGAACTGTGCAATGCTTAATTACAGCCAGTCAGGCTCAAGGCAGAGTGACATAGGCTCCTCCTGCTGGCCTCCTGGTATGGCCTAGTTTAAAGTGCACTATAGGCCAGGATCAGGGCAAGGCTAATTGGATCAAAATACAGTGGGTTTGATTGAGGGTATGAACGAAGGATGACTCAAAGCTCCAATTAAAATGATTAGTATCAAGTTAGACGTATAGTGCATTTAAGGGGTTCCCCATGGCTCGACCTTAGGGCCTCTTTAATTTGTGGCAAGTTGAGGAATGTTTAAATACATTTTTAGTCCTAGGGGAAAAGAACACGTTATTTTCCTTATTACTGTTTTTGCTACTTTTATTAATTTAATGTTACATTTTAAAATGGTAATTGGTCAAATTTTTATATAGCAGTTTTCCACCTTCAAGGCACTTTACAACAAGAAACCACTCACCCATTCACACACACTCATACACCAGTGCATCCAGACACTAAGGGCGAGGTGGGTTAAGTGTCTAGTCCAAGGACACAACAAGAGCATTCATCTGTGGGAGCTGGAATCATACCTCCAACCTATGGGTGAGTGGATCTGAACGCTCAACCAACTACATTTTGTGTCAAGAGTGGGATTCAAACCACCAACATTTGGATCAGTGGACAAACTACTGCCATGCACTACGTAACTTTTTGGTTGGGAGTCTGTCACCTGCTTGTTGCTATATGAATATGTCATTGCTCTGCCTGGAAAGTTCCATAGTGTGACATTAAACAACTCTACCTTACATTTATTCAATTTCAGATGGTTTTATAGCTCAAAAATACCTAGAAAAACAGGACTTCTGAGTGTGAGCGGGGTTGCCTCCCTACAGATCTGACCTGTAGCTTGGCCTGGTTTGGTCTCAGTGATGATAGAAAGGTTTAATGATGCCATACTGTGAAACATTGCATACAAAGCAATAACATCTCCATGGCGACAAGCTTTTCACAGACCCTCCATCAAAAAAGTTAGATAATGTACCTTTAAACTGGAATATTAATAATGTGTTTTTCTATTGTGTTAATACTGAAGTGCTAAGTTGAGTAAGGTGATCAGAAAACATTATGATTTATTGAGAAAATAGCAAAATTGTTGTAGTGGAGCTGACCATTCTCATAGCCTGAATAAAGCTGTTCAATAGGCCCTAAGTGGCAGTGATAATGCTGCTATGGGAATTTTCCAGTATCAATTCACGGGTAGTTGACGAATGAAGTGTCCATAAACACAAAGCTTAAAGCAAGTGGTGACATAATAGTCCTGTGAGAATGTGCACATTACCCTAGGTCTTGTTTCTATTCATACAATGTGTTTATGTGAAGCAACTTAACAAGCCCTCATCCATGTGTTTTTGTGTTTTATGCATCGCCAATGGGTGGAGAGGAGCTTTTATGCTTAGTATGCTAATCTACAGTAATTCTTCTAGCAGTTATGTCACATCATTATGGTTAGGGTTAAATTGCAGTTTAAATAAAAATCTATTACGTAATCTTTTTGTGCTTGCTTAGTAGTGGAAGAAGTATTATAAAGTGTTACCAAGTGGTCTAATTTAAATCAGTACGGTTACTTCAAACTTCACCCACATTAAAGTAAAAGTTATGTATTTGGGTAGTGTCTCCTGCTAGAATAAAATTAGAAAATAAATAAATAAAATTGCCACTGCTACTGTTACTACTACTACTACTATTCAGTTTCATCACTATGGTAAAAATGGTTCCAGATTTGTAGTTATTGGTTTTTTTTTGTATAGTTTCTTACCAAGTATCTCTCCTCATCCTTCATGTTGGGAGTTCGTAGGAGGTGGAACTGCTCACCTCTGAAATCCCCAAACCTTCTGAAGAAGTAGTTTGACAGGAAGCGGTTGATTGGGTCTCTTATTATATTGAAGTAAACTGGTTGCTCTATTTTAAAACTGCAAAACAAACAAACGAATTCCAGTAAACACATAACAGTACACCATTTTTAGAATACGTGAGAATATAAATCTTATACCTGGTAAAGTTGAGGAAGTGAACGTGTCTTGTGTAAAGGAATGGCTCTGGGATTGAAGTGATGTTCTTCATGAGTGCTACCTGTGAATACAAAAAAGTAATGGTCACTCAGAATGCAGTACAGTGCAGTATGAAGTATTTATTATAATGCAAATCATTTAATCACAACAAAGTATCCTAAAGAGAGAATTAAAACACACACAAACAAATCAGAGAGGTGTAATGAATAGTTTAGTGAAGGGAAATAATGATGGAAAGGTAATGTGAAGTGTGTACTCCTGAGAAATAAACAATGACAGAGGAGAAGATAGAGAGACTGTGGTGGCTGGTAGTTCTGCTGCTGTGGTGGAAAACACACAACACAGCTTTAAATGTGTAAGACAGTTCTGATGATTCCCTAATTTTGACTTAATTTGGTGTGATAATACTTGTTGTAAATATAAATTATAATTTTACACAAATCAAGATACAATTTGTGAAGAAAAGTTGAGAAATGTAAAAAAAATAATAATAATTACAGGAAGTAGGAGTCTTTTTTTTTTTAAGTTCTATAAAGATGATGATCACACTGGGAGAGTTTTATAAAAAAGGAAAAAAAAATTGCTCAATTTATACAAGAAACACTTTTTTCCCTAATTTTTTTACATTTTTAGTTTTGTTTTTAGTTCAGGAGTTTTGGCCCCAGTGTACATCATTGTTGCTAGGTAGATGTTATGGAATTTCCTAGTGTGATGTCATGATTTCCAACCAGGATGTCATGATTTCCAAATTTTAAACCTATAAAAATGGGCAAACTAGGGGAAAAAAAAGAAAAATGTGTAGTAAAATCTTAAATGTAATGACTTTAAAGGTCGCCACACACTACAGGATTTTTCAATCTTAAACCGTTTTTAAACGTGCGACAAAAAGCGCACACCATAGACACGAGGAGAATCTTATGAGACTTAAAGTCTCGATCGCAAAGACTGCAGCGGGATAAGACTGTGTACCACAGGGTATAAAGTTGTGAGTGCGATCATATCAGCTGTTTCCTGTCTACAGTAAAATGACTCGTTTTGAGACTCTTAAGTGTCCAAAAGATCAGAGCACCACACTTCTAGTTCAGACACAAGTCAAAACTGTGTTATTATTATTTGTGAAATGTGGTGCAATTCTTCAGAAGCATGATTATTAAAGCATGAAAGATTGGCAGAAAGTAGTGTCACTATTGCTAATTTGCAGCTTCATCTCGATCTGTGTGCTGTGAAGGACAATTTCTATGGATAATGTGGCTGAGATGCTGCACTTTAAATTTACCACTTTACGAGAAGTGAGCAATAAAGTCTTCTCATTATTTTCACTATTTCCCAAGTTTGTATGTTGCACTTTTGTGTCCGTCACTCCGTCTGCCCCTGATGCTCTGTTTTATTGGCTGTTACTGTAGCATTGCTTATATTTAGTGATTACGATCTGACAAAGCACCTCAGAGTCACACTGACCCAAACACACACAAGGAATGCAGCAGCTTCAAAATCACACACGAAGACACAAAGTTGGGTTACGCCTCCCCAAACTCTGGGAAAATAAATCACAGTCAAATTCAGGCAAATTCTCTTGTAGTGTGTGGCGGTCTTAACTGTGTTTTAGTAAAATGGGTAGTCTGACCTGTCATAGGCACTTTAAATTAAGAATGAGGAAAGAAGACAGTGAAAGCTCAGGTTACAACATTTCGGAACAAAGTATACAGTTTTCTAGTTTGAATTTAGGCCAAGTTTTTATGACCCCTGCATAAATAATCAGTCGCAAGCTGAAGTTTAGCTAAAAAATCATAAAGCCACTATTCAAGTTCTTTCCGTCACTATGATTCAATAATATAATCATTCATCTCCATAAATCTACTTTTCCAGCACTCAAGTTGAGCACAGGAAATCCAGCAAGTTTTCCACATTCCTGCCTCATCGCAGAGAATGATCGGCCAAAGAGCTTCATTGAGAGAGATTGACACTAGCCAAAACAAACCTGTCCGATCACAAAATATTACGTCTATACACTCAATCACCTGTTGGTACTTCAGACCAAACTAGCTCTATATTGGTGGTCTTCAGCATTTTGTACAATAATAATTACATTGTGTTATTTTCCAGCACGTATAATAATTAATTTGTGTGGGTGAAGTAGAAGGAATTACTGTGAAAAGATGTTTCTTTCTTTCATTTAATCTGGTTTATTTTAGATCTAATAAAACATTGGTGCTTCGGGAAAATAATAATAGAATTGACTGGAAAGCCGATAGTACTTGCTACTTTTAGGACTAAAACAGATAACAAAAACTGTCTATTCTGACTACTACAACTACTACTAGTACTACTGCCACTACTATTAAAACAATATCTAGCTTGCTAAATAGGAACACTGCAACAATGATAGATCCATACATGATAGCGCATGTCAGATTACATTATACAAACACTTTAGAGGTCACTGCAAACACATTATACTTGCTGCGTCGTCATTTTTCACTCTTCCTTACCTAAACACCATATATAAAGAGCATACACCCCTGGAAGATAAAATCCCTACATAATCCTGTATTAGCCTACAGAAGATGAGTAAAAACACATTTTCCCCAACAGCCTGCGGGTGTGTATAAATGCTTTTGTTCACAGTGTCAGAGTGCAGAGTCGTGCAGGAGTGGGTCTTCGTACAGCAAACTTTTCAGAGCCTCCGGTGCTGCGTTAGCCTTTGAAATGTGTCAGAACTTTTCCTCCATTTTCCACATTGAAACACAGAGGGAGAGCTGCACAGAGCGCCTATAACATGAGCTTATGCATACACAGAGCACGGCCATGAGTGAAAACAATAATACAGTTTATGGCTGTAAGGATCCCTCTCTTCTCGACGTAATCATTTCTGGCCTCATTGAGTTAGACTAAGAGTTGGGCTGCCTACATGTGTAAAGAATCATAAATTTTGTGTAAGTGTTTGGCTGCACTACTGTATTATGGAGGCTATCAAAGTGATTTAATACACAAAACTGTAAAGTGACTCAGAGCATCTGGAAAGCACTATTAAAAGGCGCTATACCTGATTTGACTGGCTTAACAACGTGAAAAGCTGAAGTAGTTTGTTTTAAATGGTTTGCAGTGGTCTGCAGTTATTCCTCACTTGCTTTATGCATTCTGAGCATTCTATTTATTCACCGTGACAAATTTTGCTCAAATGCATGTGAAATCAGGAACAGGAACATTAAGATAAATGCATTTTCCTTATTATTAAGTGTTAAGTTGTGAACAGTTCAGCAGCAATTCTAACTTCTCAGGATTATTATGAACTGAGCTTATCTGCTTCCTCTGACAGTTCATACCTCAGTGTGATTAGTTAAATCAGCTTGTCATAAAGGAGGCTGATCAGTTGGAGAAGTGTGTTGGGATGTGTCTGACGATATAGCTACATTAAAGAAGACCTGTTGTGCTTGTGTCTGCTAACACCCGTGGATCATTATTTTAACCTTGCACATTTTACATCGTATATTCGTCTAAAATGACTTAATAAAAGACTCCAGTGCTAGAAAATGGCGGCGCCCAATGAGCCGTAAACGTCATCACAACAAAGAGTCAGTACCTCCTATGGATAACTGCACATCATGCTGGCAAGCATTGTACCAAAATGACTGAATCTAGCGCGTATGACCGATTAAGAAAATAAAATTGGTGAACGAAGTAAGTAGAGAGCAGTGGGTGGTGAAAACGGGTAGATCGGCAATATAGCGTCTTGAAAATAAGCGATTAAAGATTGCTCAAACATGCACAAATCACTCCACATACAACTTTGAGTGAGTAAATGGTGAGGGGAAACTATGGTTGGGGACGGCAGAAGCTCATTTGGTGTTTGTCCACTGATCCAAAGATTGGTGGCTCGAATCCTGCTCTCGACAAAAAAAAAAAAAAAAAAGCGGTCAGACCCACTGACCCACAGGTTGGCAGTGCAATTCTAGCTCCCACACAGGTGTATGAATCTGTGTGAATGTGTGAATGGTTCCTTGTTGTGAAGTCTTTGCGTGCCTTAAAATGTGACCATTTACCATTTACCATGGTTAAAAGCTCAAAAATGTATTTTGCAGAATAGGCAATAAGTCTGTAGCCAGGCTGGCGCCACCTAGTGCCTCCGCTCAATTTAATTTCTCTCCAGCAACTAGGTCAGGAATCAGAATACACAAGATTTGCAAGAACCCCAGAAGTTGTAGACTGTGCACCAGCCAATCAGTGAAGATCTGTTAAGCCGGCAATTACTTGGACAACATTGACCGTGCATTACATACGTTTAGACCAAATACCAGCGACTGGCTAAATAAAAAAAGTACCCACCTACCATCAAGCCAACAAATAGTAATGCTGTGAGGTCAGACAGTTTCCACAAAGTGAAACCGGCTGCTGAACCAGGCTAATAAGTCTGCTTAAAAAAAAAAAAAAAAAACACTATCCAGTTTTGTATAAACAAATCACCCACCTTTAATGTTGGATGGAAATACATATATTTACAGTATTGGTCTGGTTGCCTTATGTATCCTGGGATATCATCCAAGGACAGGAATATCTAACCAACAACTTTTCCATGAAATTTCTTTTAAAAACTTTAAGGGCCCATATTGTGTAATGTTGTTTCTCATCACAGACATACCTGGAGTTGTGTTTTGTTTCATTCACACATGTTTAACACACAGACCCTGCATATTTAGGCTGAGTTCTTCTCTCAAACAGAAAACCACTGTCTTTTTCAACTCCATACACCTTCGCTAGAGTCATTTGGATAATTCCAGCTCTGGACTCGCCAATGTCTACTGAACTAAAGGTAAAAGAAGCTGTTAACTTGAAAACGTCTGCTTCCTGACATCACAAGGTGGATATGAGCATTTTGAGCTTGGGAGATATAGACAGATTAATAATAAAATAATTACTCAAACATGTCTAAATGAAACAAAACACAACTCCAGGTATGATTTTGAGAAGGTAACAACATTTTAACATGACTTAAAGCTCACAAGAGTCAAATGTAAATGCAATGTACAATTTCACAAACTAAATGCCAACAATGAAACATAAAATCTGTACATAGTGAAAGATTGATCTTTCTATCTTCTACCTTGGTTTTGCCTCTTTAACATTGCAGCTGGCCAGTATGATGCGTTTAATCTCAAGTACCTCATCTGTGAAGTGGAGCCAACTCAATGAAATGAATCCTTCTGTGTTTGGATCTATGAAAACGCTGGAATAGACAGGATAGCATCTGTCCACAACTCCATTTATAACATACATTTTTTTCCCCAATTTGTGTTTTTTTTTTTTTTCTCGAAGCGGTAGCATCTTAGCAACCCTGAATGTCCCATACTCATAAAAGTGCGTGTTACGTCATACAGCCAACTGGACGTAACAGCTAATATGTGTACTTGTTTATGTACACATCGCGGTCTAATCTGAAGGCCCAGTCACAGCGCAGTCTCTCTCCATAAACTCAGTACATTTCCACTCTGCACTTTTATAAGCTGTCTATAAAAGCCCAAATGTGATTAGCGCTCCAGGTTAGTATTGACTGTTCCAACTTTATTAATCATTCAAGACAGCAAGTTTATTCTTTGGACCAATTATCCAAGGACTGCGTTTTATAGTGCTGTCCTGACTTATTTCAATGCATTTGCCAAAGTGCGGCAGCAGAATAGTCAAACCACGTAGACTTGGGGTCCATAGAGGAAAGTAAAATATAAGGCCATTCTATTTGTTAGTAAAAGTGAGCCTGATTGGAGCCAGTTGGAGAAGTTTTGCATGTAGAATATTGAGGAAAAGGCAGGAGACAGTCTAGAAGTTTATTATGCAAAGGAGGGCTTGAATACATTGTGGTAGTGTTGTCTGTTTATTACGGCTGCAACTAAGGATTTTTTTAGGAATAGTCAGTGATTATTTTTTTGATTAGTGAAGAGATTATTTCTATTAAACACTGAGATTTTTTAAAGGGCCCATAATATCTTATTTTCTGATGGTATAATGTTTCCTCATCAAAAACACAATATTTTGTGTTTTGTTTTTTTGCACATGTTTGACACACAAACCCTGCATATTTACGCTGGGTTCTTCTGTCAGAGTTCGTTTGTTAAAGGTAAAACACCTTGTGATATGTGGTAATACAGAAATTGCTCCACTGTGTTTTTAAACTCCATACACTTTCACTAAAATCATTTGGATGATTTCAACCCTAAAATTGTCCATCTCTATTGAACTAAAGGGAAACAGTAGCTGCTATCTTGAAATGACATCAAAAGGTGAAACAGAGCATTTTGTTTGGGGATGTAGACAGACTAATAATGCTGGGTTACTCAAATATACTGTATGTGAATGAAACAAGGAGGTAATAATATTGCTTAAAGCTCAAGCTCATTTTGGAAAAAATTGTAAATATGGAAGGTTTGTATATAAAGAAGATTTACGAAAAGAGCATTTTAATCTGACATTTCTGGACATTTTGCTTAAATAATCCTGCGGTCTTTGTTATTTGATGTGTTTTGGCATGTGTTTTAGAGTCTGTATAATCCAGGTAACAATTATGATGCTAAAAATACGACTATGTTTTTTTAAAAATACAATTATATGATAAGTTTATTAATAGTTGGAGTTCTTCTGTTCACGCCCTGGTTTGCTTGCACAAGATGCTGATGTGCGGTGTATTCAAGGACTGTTTTTGTTGATAAAGTTAAAGGTACACTGTCCAACTTTTCTGGTGTGGAGTGTCAACAGCTTCTCTCCATGGAGATGATCTTCCCTTGCACACAATGTTCCAGTACACGCCTCTCCGTAGATCTGACCTTGATTCTACCGCTGGTGGTTTGGCCTGCATGGAAATAGTCGAGTTTAATGCCATACTGTCTAGCATAGGCACAAGCAATTGCATCTCAAGACAAGTAGGTGATGGACAAAAGTTACATGATGCAAGAACAAACCAATGGTGAACACTGACGGGTTTAGCTACCATGGGAAAACCTGCGACTCAGAGTTATTTATTAGTTAATTACCAGCAGCTTTACTGTGACTGGAACGGACGTTATCTGTCTTGCCAAAGAACACAACAACAATAAGCACTTAAAGGCAGTCTGGGCACATTTGGCGTGTGAGAGCACATGGCGGTTCGTCTCGCCACATCCTCCTCCTCCTCCAGTGAAGAGTGCTGGAGGCAGACTGAGCGTAGGACAGTCTGGGATTCCTGACATACCTGTGCCCCTCCTCACCACCTCCTCACCAAACCACCAGCTCTTCCCCAGGCCCTGTACGTCCTCACTACAGCCCCGAACCTCGAAAAGCTACTGTTGACCTGCTCCATTCATCCACACTAGCTCAAAGTTTGTCTAAGAAATGGAAGTCATTAGCGGACCAAGGCTGTGTTCTGACGTCAGAGTGGAAAATGTGGTTTTTTGCCTTGACCAAAATGAGCAGTTACAGCCAATACACCTTTTCCTAATAGAATCCATAGCTTCACTTTTGTCATCATAATAAGATTCCATGACACGCAAATGGCCCACTTAAAATACTATTAGACACTGCATAGTTTGGTAAACAATACAATTTTTAAATGTTGGATAATCAGAAGCAATGGAACAACACAGATGGATTATTTTATTTACTATTTTGCTATTTTTTTTACAGTTTGTTTCTGATGGAGGGTCCACCTTGGAGACCACTTGTTTCTGTGGAGATATTATTGTTTTGTCTGGAATGTCTTGGTATGACATTAAATGTATTCATCTTGCATTCACTCAATACTAAGGCTGTGTATCATTAAGAAGTTGCCGATACGATACATATCTCGATACAGTGCACTTTTGGTTCCATACGGTATATTTCAAATCAATTCGATACATGTTCAGTAAAAATAATGGCTAAATCATGACTGTGATACTAAAAGTCTTTGTTAAGTCACTTATTGTGTAAAGTTCATATGAAACACACCCATTTTAATCATCAAAACAGTGAAAATATCAAATGTGTTGCATAAACGTGTTTCCTTCCTCTAAACAAGCACCAAAACTGTAGTGTTGTAACAAAATAATTTAGTAAAATATACCAAAAAATACTCGAATATCAACACTGTATCATCACATTAAACAATACGATATATCGATATTGCAATATTTTTGGACACCCCTACTCAATACATGGGTTTTTATTGACCTACAAACTTACATTCTTACTCTGAGAGTGCTCGCCTCTCCACAGATCTGACATCTAACTTGGCCCTGTGGTGTAATGCTATACTGTGGAGCATTCCAGGCAACATCTCCATGGAGAGAAGATTTCAGACCGTCCACCAGAAAGTTACACAGTACACCATTTGCATCTGAGGATGCATTTAGGATGATAGTGTGAACTTTCTGCCACCTCTGTAGCTTTATTGCAATTCTATTTTCATTGTACATATAAAAAATGTGTAGATACATTATGGCCCAAAATTGACAGACACCTGAACATTCACTGATATCACTCATAGATAGAACGATACTAATCTTACATAAGTTGAAAAGGTGTAACCCACTTTTAGAAAGGCACCTACGAGACTTTGGCACTCCCCACCACATTAACATACTCATATTCTCACTAATATAACAGAAAAGTGTCATTGTAATAGCCTATATGTTTCTATTAGCTTTCCCAGTGTACAAAATTGCAGTCTCACGATGGTAAAATAAATGCGTTGAGAGAGGAGCTGGCGTGACGGGCGGATAAGTATGCACAGTCTTTGCTTGTTCTTGGGCCAGATACTTTTCTGTGTTTGTATCTTTGGCTCAGCAGAGGCAGGGTTCAGGGCAGTACAGCGGCTGTCTGCTGCACAACTTGTAAAAGAAAGAAATCTAATGGAAATACTGTTCTTTTCTTGGATGTTCGCTGGGAAATTTCTATTCACTTTCCAGGAGTGTGTTTCCGAGCCTTGGACAGGTGAAGTTATAGGTGTCGCCACCATGCAGGGATGTTGCATAAGTTTACGTAATATTAAAGGAATATTGGTTGAGAAAGTCATAGTATATGCAGTAAAAGTTCCAGATATAATATTTTTTAAATCCCCAAATACTTCCTTCAGGATTTTTGTCTTGGGAGTTTTATTTCACTATTTTGTAAGTAAATAAATGCCTATTCCAAATATGGACCTGGCTCCAAATTCTCCCTTATCACTGCAGTATCATGAGTTTCTTTGACAGGAGCCGCTAGGGGTGACGTCAAACTTCTTTATCGTCACATCAACTTCAAAATGAGAATCAGAAGTAGTTTTACCAATCCCAACTACCAAATATTTTACTCAAGTACAGCTTCTTCTTCCACTTTCTTTCTTGGCAGTAATCTAATGAAAAGAAGTGGCTGAGAGGCCCGGAGAACTGCAACACCAAGTTAAGACCACAACTTGCTTCTAAATATAGTTCCTTTTAATCTGCATAAGTCAACAGTCCGAGCAGCACACACACAGATGTAGCCACAGCCTGGACTCCACTGGTTCACATAGACATTACATTTATGAAGCCAAATATAAAGAGTGTAATGATGTTCAGTAGAACCCAGCGTGATGAATGAGTAAACAAATCACTGTTTCAATATTGGTCCAAAATCTGCAAACCTTCCAGTAATGGTGTTTCATATTTAGCAGCTTTAGCATAATGCTGACTGGGGCTGTGAGGTGGCGTTAAAGGTCATGGAAATACATGTGAGTCAGAGGTTTTGTCACGACATTTTGACTTCCACAGAAGTTAGAATACATGAAAAAGTTAGTCATACATATATGTAAGTACCCGTGTGTCAAATTCTGTCAAAATTGCAGCAACAATTGGGTAATCAAAGTTACTCATAATAGCTGCTGACTAGGTGATTTTTTTAAACAGTTTGTTCTTTGTAACAAAAATAATGAATGGAAAAGAATTGTACATTAAAGAGTAAAACGGTTTTAAATATTGATAAAAAAAACAAAAAAACAAACGTATTTTATAAAAAAGACTAAATACTGTACTTGTTTTAGTGAATTTAAAACTGAAACTAAACTTTTGCAACCAATTCCTTACAATAACAAATAGTCAAAACAGGACTGTAGCAATCGATAATGTAATCATGGTCAAATATGTCATAATTTGAGCCAAGTTTAAATGTAATGTTTCATTCACATATGTTTGAGTAACTCTTTATTATTAGCCTGTTTACAGCTCCAAAGCTCAAAATGCTCTGTTTCATTTTCCACATGAAGCAGTAGTTTTCTAGCCTGATTCATTAGTTGGTTTCACTTTATAGAAAACTTGCAGCATTAGAATTCGTTCTTTCAACAGTAGGCGGGTACTTTTTTTATTTAACCAATCTCTGCTATTTGGTCGTGACATATGTAATGCGTCGCTAACGGGGCTAACTGGTATATTAAGCTTTTCCCAAATCCCGTAGGAAGAAGAGCAATATCATCTTTCCCCTTGATAAAATTCACCAAACATCCTCTTTGTTCAGGCTTTAAATCCTCGATCTCGGGAATCGTTGCCAACACTGAATATATGGCTCTTCACTGACTGACTGGTGCCCGAACTCGCACTTCCAGGGTTCTTGCAAACCATCTAATGTGTTCCGATTCCTTACCTAGTCACTGGAGAGAAATGAAAATTGAGTGGAGGCACTAGGTGGCGCCAGTCTGGCTACTAGTTTTCATGTTAAGAGCTACATTTTCCCTTTAGTTCAGTAGAGATTGGCAGTTATAGTCCTGAAATCATCCAAATGATTCTAGTGAAGGTGTATGGAGTTTGAAAACACAGTGGAGCACTTCCTTATTACCACATAACATCACAAAGTAGATGGAGTGCTTTCTGTTTGAGAGAAGAACTAAAATATGAATAAGAGAAGAACTAAATATGCAGGTTTATTTGTTAAACATGTGTGAATGAAATAAAATACAACTCTAGATATTTTTTGTTGAGGAAACAGCATTATAAAAGAGATAAAAATAGCCTAATGTGGGCCCCTTAAGACTCAGTAGACACAATGGCCTGGAATCACCTGGTCAGAGATGTTCTGCCAAAACTGCGGTGTGTATTGGACGGCGCTTCGGAGCAAAGTGCACAGCGCCCAGTCAAATCCCAACTCCTCTACTGCTCCAAAAACATGTTTACATTTTTGTTTTGTTGATGTAAACACTATATGGATGGAAAAAGTTTTTAAAATGTTCAGAATGTGGTGTGTTCAAATGCTCCTCTGTACACACGAAGAGTATTTGGGAGTTCTTTTTAAACTAACATATCTTTTCCTGTGTAAAGCCATCCTAATGTCCTCAAGATATTCCAGGAAATAATAAAAGGATTCTAGAATTTTTTTCCTTGTCCTTGTTCCATGAATGCATCACAGAGTCTCATTAAGTACAAAAGCCACAAATCGCAAGCTCCGTGTAAGTGCTACCTCATGCAGATACCGGAGCAAAGCAACTGAGGTGTTCTGTGCTTTATACACCAAAGCCAGCATTACCAAGGTATTGTTTTGTGCGTTGTTAGCATAAAGCAAATCAGCATTACTGCCAGGCAACCTCACTGAAGCAGCTGCTTATACTCAAATGTATTTATTGAGCAAAAGTTATGTACCTCATCACACATAACTGCAGTTTTGTTTTGTTTGATTTACACATCCTTTATTATTAGAGAAGAACTCAGCCTAAATATGCAGAGTTTGTGTTTAAACATGTGAATGAAATAAAACACAACTTCAGGTACGTTTGTGATAAGATTTTTAACATAGATCAGAAAATATTGCAATATGAGCGCTCAAAGGAAAGTAGAAGGTTAATTCAAGTAGTCATTTTTGCAAATAACATAGTACTTTATATATCATTGTTAATACCACAGAATGTTTTTTTTCTTCAAACCAGGGTCAGTCAAGTTCTACAAATTTTCTCAGCAATTTTTTACTATTCACTTGAAAATACTTTGACCTCGGGCAGATTCATTATTTTGATAAATTAAAAATCCACATTTTACTGTTGACCTTGGATTGCAATATAATATTCAATAAGACAATTGTAAAAGATCCATTCAGGTCATAATGACATTTTTCAAGCAAAACTGAACTACTGTAGTTGTTTGTGCAGAAGTTAACTTGTCACACTAGCTATGTCTAGATGCATACCAAAAAATAACTGATATCTGGACTTTTAAAGTGCCTAAGACTACCCATTTTACTTGATTCCTCTGCGGAATTTGTTCGCTTGACGGTATGCGGGTACTTTTTTCATTTAACCAATCGCTGCTATTTGGTCGTGATGTATGTAATGCAGGACTAACTGGTATATTAAGCTTTTTCCAAATCTCGTAGGAAGAAGGGCAGTAACATCTTTCCCCTTGACAAAATTCACCAAACATTCTCTTTGTTCCGGCTTTAAATCTTCGATCTAAGGAATAGTTGCCAACACAGAATATATGGCTCTTCGCTGATGGGCTGGGGCCCGGACTCGCACTTCCAGCATTCTTCCAAACTGTCTAATGTATTCTGATTCCTGACCTAGTCGCTGGAGAGAAATTAAATAGAGTGGATGCACTAGCTGGCACCAGCCAGCTACCATTATACTACTATACAGTTAAAATCATTATAGTTAAAATTTAGCTGAAATTCCACACTGAAATTCTTTCCCAGTTTGGCCCATTTGTTAGGATTACAATTTTACTTCCTGATTGGAGAATATAACGACACACTAGGGAATTCAATAATGGTTACCTAGCAACAATGTAGTGCACTGGGAAAAAATATCTCTAATGTACACACACATTATTATTTTACAAAAAAAAGAAAACATTTTATTTTGCTGAATTAATATTATACGAGAAAAACTGTTTCTTTTGTGTAAACTGGGATTAACTTTGGATAAAATTTTCCTAGCATGATGTCATCAGTATGTTTTAGAACACTACTTCCCGTAATTGTTAACACATTTTTAAACTTTTTACCGCAAATTTCTTCTTGAAAATTATCATTTATATTTACAACACATATTATCCCACCAAGTTAAGTGAAAATTAGAGAATGTTAAAGATGTCAGTCAGAAGTCAGGTTTTACAGTTCATATGTCATTTTATGTTACTGATAAAACAAAAAAACATGGAACCTTTTGAGAGCACATATAACATTCCTCCTCTCACATGCTCCTGAGTCTTACCTGCTCATGTTTGGAGAGGCGAGTCTTGTTGTGGATCTCTGATGAGACCAGGTTGAAGTGATGTTTTTCTGCCAGCAGCTTCAACAGCATGACCACAGTGCGACTGCCACACTTCCCCACACGGTTGTACACCACCTGAGTGGGGAATGTGAGGACCTGCACACACAAAACAGACCTCACATTAGGCACAAGACCAGAAAATATAATATTGATATTGTGTTGTATTTTATAATGTCACTATTTGTGTAGCCAGGAGTTAATATTTTGTTGCTGTAGAGGATTGAAAAATGAACATACTGATTACACACCCTTTAGACATTATCATTATTTATTGCAGCTCATGTTTTTTTGCTCATGTTTCACAATACTTTTTCTGCATATACATAAACACACTTCATATATTTGTTACCGTGACAGGTCTACGCCATAGCCTTCATATTTTTGTTTGCGTTTCTACTGAGCCCTACATCACATGAACACAATTACCTTACACAAACTACCCCAATTCTGATTTATGAAGCTAGTTTATGCTCCCAGCACATCTGTATTAACATGAGGTCAGTTAGACGTTGGCCAACTTTGTTCTAAGTGATACTTGAATAGTCCCACAAAAAACATTGAGTCACAGCAAAGGGAATGGATGAATCAGCGTGTCTCATTTGAATGACTTTTTTGTAAATCAGAAAGCAGTTACAGTAAATCAAGGTTTTATAGGACATGCTTTGATTAAATATATTTAGAGAATAGAGCATGATAAAAATAAATAGGTGAAGTTACAGAAGCATGTGTTTTCACAATATTCAGTGTGTCAGTGCAGCCATGGTTTAGCAGATGCTTTTGTATGGGTTCTGACCTTTAAAGGGCTCATATTACTATTTTCTGATCTATATTATAATGTTTCCTCATCAAAAACAGACCTGGAGTTGTGTCTTGTTTCATTCACACATGTTTAACACACAAACCCACACATTTACATTGAGTTCTTTTCTCAAACTGCACTCCACATTGTGGTGTCATGTAGTAATACAGGAAGTGCTCCACTGTGTTTTTAAACTCCATACACCTTCACGAAAATCATATGGATGATTTCAGTCCTGGAATTCTGCTGAACTAAAAGTAAAAGGTAGCTGTTAACTTGAAAAATACAGCTTCAGGATATATTAGGAGTATTTTAAACTTTAAAGACAGGCAAATAATAAAGGATTACAACTTCAGGTCTGTTTCTGATGAGGTAACAGCCTTATAACATGGCTTAGAGCTTGATAGAATATATTTTGTGTAATATAGGACCTTTAACCTACAGATTCTGCCAAATAAATAAAATGTAAAAAATAAAATAAAAATAAAAAAGTGACATTGATAGAGATTGACGACAACAGATTTTCAGTCATTCAATACAGGTAAACAAGAGTTCACAGTTCACATACACATACACAAGGAAGCATAAGGAGGTATGTGAAGGAATCCATTTGAATACCATAAAAACCTATAATGAAATATAAAAAAAAATATATGAAATATAAAAACAGAATTTTTTTTTTACTGAACTGAACATCATTTTTACAAACTATTTTCTTCCTTCTGCATTCTTGGAAAAAAGAGTAAAAGAATAAAAACAGATCACGTTCGTTGCCATGAACAACATCAGTCAGACGATGCCTTCCTCTAAATCACTGCTGCATTCTTGTACCCTCTCCAGCCTCACGATGGGTTCACAGGACGCCGGCTGGATTCTCCTCTCCTCTCCTGTCATACAATATCTCTGCAAATATTGTTCCTAGCTCCATACTGCAGTTTCACAATACGGACTGTGTGAGGTTTGATTCTGTCCAAAAGCAACAGTCCTGCCCAAGTATCAAATTTAACAGTAACAAAAATATCAGAGCTATCTACAGTACACATTTATTTTATAACAATGCAAAGTAGAGGAGAGAAAAATATAAACTTAATAATAACATGGATTAATTTATTTATTTGAAGATATTAAAGGTGCACTATGTAACTTTTTAGTTTGGGTCTGTCACCTTATTTGGATATGGATATGCCATTGCTCTGCCTGGAATGTTCCACAGTATGACTTTAATCAGCTATACCTTACTGCCATTACAGATGTTTTTATTGCTCAAAAATACTTAGAAAAACAGGTGTTCTGACTGTGAGCAGGGTCGCATCTCTACAGATCTGACTTATAGCTTGGTCTAGTTTGATCTCCATGAAGATATAAACATTCCAGTCAAAACAACACACATTTGACAGGCCCCCCACCAGAAAAGTTACACAATGCACCTTTAAATAGGACTAGGGATGTAACAATAACCAAAATATCGTGATATTGTATCTTCAAAGTTCCCACAATAATATCGTGGACCATCACAATATATCGAATTACAAGTCTCTTTGCTTAAATTAAGAGTTATGGTGCAGCAATAAAAGACAGAGGGAACTACATAGACCATGATCCTTTGCTCCATTTTAGGGTAGACTAAAAGAAGAAGTAACAGTTCTAAGCACTTTTAAGTCTTAGTTCTTTGGATTAAGTTTTGTCAAGGTATTTTAAGAGGAAAAAGTAGCATAATAGCCTCCACAAAATATCATACAGTGAGATGTATATTGTAAAAATATTGTACCGATAGATTGGGATATTGTTACGTCCCTAATCGTGAGCCTCCCCACCATATCATGAGCTTTCCCACGAACTCGCAATAAATATCGTACCGTGAGGTTCATACCGTGATGATATTGTATCATGAGACTTGGATATCGTTACACCCTTAAATAGGACTATATCTTTCAAATAATTTCAAATAAGAAAAGGTTGTGTTCACATAATATCACAACATCCTACATGCCTCGTTTAAAACTGAGCTGGGGACAGGTCAGAACAACAGAATTTACCTTTAACTGTCCACATGATTAGCCACATAAAACAAAAACTGTCACACAGCTCAAAGTGTTCTCCGTGAGTGTAAATAAACAAAACAAAACCAAAAAAAGAAAATATTTTCAAGACTGCCTCAGAAAGTTGTGCCAGTAATGCTTAAGATTTATATGGCAAGTTTGTGGAGCCAGTCCATAATAAATAAGTTCAACATTTCAGCATGCTTACATAATAAATGCGAAAAGGCTGATTGAAATGAACAAATAAAAGAAAGTTGCACTGTAATCTTTCAGGGTAGAAACTGATTCCTTCATTCATTCATTCTGTCTATACTGCACAACCCTATAGCACAGATTTAGAAAGTGTGTGTTTTGAAAAGAACATGTGGATTTGGATCAGGAAGTGCATAGGCTGGGTCTAAGGCTCCACTCCAACATTCCTCCAGACTCCAGCCTGCACAGCTTATCACAGTAATGACCCTGAGAGATCCATGGAATCCACAAGCCAACGATCAGTTACCACAAAGAAGATGACGACATGAAATCACATCGATGTTACAGTACAGAATAATAATTCCATGAATAACAGTCATGTCATGTAAATAAGGTGTGGTCAGAACATTATAGTTATAGAATGCTTTTAGATTTTAATCATTTGTAATGCAGTATCATCTGATTATCTGTGGTGCAGTTTAATGGTAAATTATTTACAAATGTTCAGGTTTGACACAGACAAAATCTGCATTTTAAGCAGCACAAAATAATCTTTCCTTTTATTAAACAACTGACTACAAGTTTTATGTATTTATTTTTTTTATTGTATATCATGTATATGTGTAAAATGATAGGCAAAGATACAAATAATGTAAAGAAATATTGTGACTTTGCTTGCCTGAGATTCAGAATACACGCTTCTCCAATGTACAAAGATGTGAGTCTGATCAGTAAAGTCCAAACGCCTATCAGGGACACGCTTAGTCTGTCTGCATCAAAACAAATATGGCTGCTTACAAGAAAAAAAGAAAGGAAAAAAATGTCACAGGGATTGAAAAACATTGTGGATTTCTTCAGAATCAGTGAGTGAAGTACTCATCTCTGTTAATCTGAGGTGTAAAAAATGTATTTTATTTGTAAACGATGGGTGACCTCTTTGTTTCAAATTCATCACTGAAAAATACTAATTTAATTGTACGATCATGTTTAGCCAGACTTGAAGTGACAGAGGATATGGGGACCAGACTGATATAAGTCTGTATAAAAATACAAAGAGAGATAATTCTGGGTTTGCAGCTCAATGTGGTGAATTATAACACTGACATTTGCTATTCTATTCACTGCATTTAATTCTGTCAAGGGCACATCTGTTGCTTAGGGCACTGCCTGCAAAGTAAATTCCATGTTTTTATTTCAGTTTCTAGTTACAGAATGAGTATGGGGTCCATTACACTCTGAACATCACACATGGCTGCTTCCCATTACATTCGTACATGTTATGACCACAGCTGACTTGATATACGGGCATTCTCTTGTTCTCCAGCGCTGTCATTTTGCCAATATACTGTCTCATGAAAAGTTCCTCCGTTTCTGTCAGTGCATTCTTAGTCTTCTCTCTCCTCCTGACCCCACTAACCCTTTCCACTCTGTGCAATCCCTCAAACTGCCATTCTCAATCATACAAGAGCAACTTCCACTGTGGCCCCTATTCTCATCCATCTCGCACATTCAGGCTATTTCCTGGAAGCGGGGAAGAAAAGTACACCCTTTCTAACCTTCAGCTGCACCACTGCTTTGTGCTGTCAACCAAACGGGGCGTCCCATAGAGAGGAGAACATGTAGCAGCAAACTTTCAGAAAGGACTATCTTGTGATGGATGGGTGATTCCTCTATCTAAGCATAAGTTTCAAGTGTGTTTATTTGAGGATAGAGAGTATTTATTTGACTGAGATCAGGAGCCAAGAGGAAATGGGAAATTATGACCTACAGTAGTGAGCAGAAAATACAACATCCCTAAATAGATATAAAATAGGCTGACTAAGGATGACCTCAATGGGAAGTATTACGGCAGTAATGCTTAATGCTTGAATCCGTTAATGCAGTGCTTCCCAAAGTGGAGTTTGGGGCTCCTGGGGGGCTTAGAGGCATTGTAGAGGGCCCAAAATGTTATTCACAAAACTAGCATAAAAAGAAAATTAAGTTTGAAATCAATCTGACATAAGATATTAGTTTAAATGAATTGCTTTTTAGTATTACCGTATTTTTCGGACTATCACACTTTTTTCATGCTTTGGGTGCGACTTACCCTCCGGAGCGACTTACATGTTAAAATTTTCACACTGACAGCTGCAAGAGGGTGCTCTAGGCTTGTATGCCAGTATCTGCTACTCTGTTTACTTCTGTACCACTATGACTTCGCTCTACTGCGCATATCTGCTCCAGAAAAAGCTGCTGTCCTGCTGCAAGTAGTGAAATATTCAGCCAAAAACAGGAATCAAGCAGCAGAAAGAAAGTTTGGAGTGAGTGAAAAAGTTGTAAGGGACTGGCAGAAAGGGGGGATGGAGAACACAGCTTCATGGCAATCAGGAGGGTGCGCCATGCAACTTTCCTGGAAGTCATTGGATGGATCAACAAAGCCTGGACTTCTGACACAACCAAAACCATCCTGTCGGGATTCAGAAAGGCCGGAATAATTCTAACTGGAACTGATGATGAGTCTGACAACAGCTATGCAGATGTGGAAGCGGTGCTCCGTTTACCTCCGGAGGTCGAGGAATTGGTCAGAAGTGACATAGAGGATGAAGAATTCAATGGATTTAGTGATTTGGAGCGAGATTGAGAGTTTGGTAAACTTCTTCTGTTGTCTTATCTATAGTTATCTGAATAACTGTTCATATGTTACGTTAACGGTCTGTTGTTGTCGGTTCTATTGTTGTTATTACAACTCACGTTTCAAGATAAAATGTTGGTTCCTGGTCTCTGATTTTAGAAAATAAATTTCCCCCAAAAAGTGCAGTTTATAGTCCAGCGTG